>NW_006921603.1:16004413-16016277 GCF_000298275.1 Orycteropus afer afer | reverse complement strand
GAAAGCTTTCTCTTTTCCATGAGTAAGGCTGGGTTTACTCAGATGTTGCAGCTCTTTCCCAATCAAATAACATATATATATATATCAAATAACATATATATATATATATATTATTTGAAGAGAGAAAGAATGTCACATAAAAGATGACTTTGATTCTTCCACAATTAAGCGGTGCTGAGTTTACATTAGAGACACACTATCCCACAAACAGCAAAACTCTAGTCTGAAACTGAGAGTGTTCTCTTTTGTTGCAAAATCAGATCTCATACCTTGACAAACAGAAACATATAAATGGTACTTGTAAAGAAATGGTTAATTTTGTATCTGTAAATGGGCTCACTTGTATTTGTGATAATTGAATCATGTGAAATTTGTCCTTCTCTCATACAATGTGTGTGTGCTGGAGTGTTTGCCTAGTAGAAATGGATTTTTAATAGATTAAAATGTGTCTGATTTGGTACAGTTGTGAATTCCCCATATCCATCTTTTCTTATGTTAATGAAAATTTGGTGTGAGTCACCCTGGGCTTGTTATGGCTATCAGGAAGTTATGAATTGTATGATCTTGGGTAAGTAAACCAAAAACCCATATCCACTGCCATTGCGTTGATTCTGACTCGTAGAGAACCTGTACCAAAGCCAAACTCACTGCCATCGAGTCAATTCCAATTCATACCTACTCCATTAGGTTTTCAAGGCTGTAAATATTTGCAGAAGTAGATTGTCCCATATTTCTTCCATGAAGCAAGTGGTGTGTTAGGATCACTGACCTTTTGGTTAGTACCCAAATGCCTTAGCCACTATAGCACCAGAATTCCTTCATAGAGACCCAGATTAAAACTGCACCATAGGGTTTCCAAGGCTATAAATCTTTATAGAAGCAGACTGCCACATCTTTCTCCCACAAAATGGCTGGTGGGTTCAAACTGCTGACCTTTGAATTAGCACTTGAGTGCTTTAACCACTGCACCACCAGAGCTCTTTGAACAAGTTACTTAAGTTCTTTTGAGCCTTGGTGTTTTCCACTGTGAAGTGAACTATAATGAGAAACAAGAGGGTTTATAGATATATTCCCATCAGTTTGTCATATTGTGGCAGCTTGTACATTGCTATGAGGCTGGAAGCTATACCATCAGTATTTCAAATAGCAGCAGGGTCACCCATGGTGGACAGGTTTCCTTCTGTGGAGCAGGTAGTGGATGTGAACTACCAACCTTACGGTTAGCAGTCAAATGCCTTAGGCACTGCACCACCACAACTGCTTGTGGGAACACAGTGGTGACTCAATAAGAG
Source organism: Orycteropus afer afer (assembly GCF_000298275.1). Classification (NCBI taxonomy): domain Eukaryota; kingdom Metazoa; phylum Chordata; class Mammalia; order Tubulidentata; family Orycteropodidae; genus Orycteropus; species Orycteropus afer. Next base: position 16,014,985 of record NW_006921603.1, on the reverse strand, counting down.
AACAAATTAACAGTCTACTGTGCATGTGGTAAACTTATCTATCAAAATCAATAGCCTTTTTATTCTGACCAAAATATGTGCCTAAGTGATTCTCTTTTCTATGAATATTTTACGTAATGATAAAAGATTACTAGATGTGACAAAAAGATCATAGAAGAAAGTGTGTACAAAGAATAATATTGAAGACTTGTTGTTGTTGTTATGTGCCGTTGAGTCAGCCCCGACTCATAGCGACCCTTCCTTGGGTTTCCGAGGCAGTATCACTACGGAAGTAGATTGCCCAACCTTCCTTCCAAGGAGTGGCTGGTGGGTTTGAACTGCCAGCCTTTGGGTTAGCAGTTAAATGCCTTAGGCACTACACTACCAGAGCTCCTATTGAAGACTAAGTGACAATAATTAATATTAACTGAATGAACTTTGATTTCATTCCTTGAACAATATATGTGTAAAACATTGAGCAAATAAAATTGTCTTTAGACCTCCTCAGCATTCTAAAACAATACTAACAACAGTCTTTTATTGAGTGCTTACTATGTGCTGAATACAGAAAGGTATTCCATATGTTTTTTAAAAATTCTCACAAGTGCCCTATTTGGGAGGTGCTATTATTGTTCTCATTTTACATCTGAGAAATCTGAGGTTCAGGGAGGTTAAGTAACCTGCCTATGATCACATAGCTAGTAAACACTTTTGCCATCATTTTTATAGAGGCAGCATGACTGCAGAATCTGTGCTCCTAGTTGAAATAATATATACTTGAAAATTTCTTTCCATTTAAATATCATGCTTCTAAATAAGGTGAAAATACAATTCATTCAAAGGTTTTAATAACAAGAATATTTTGGAAATTTTTTTGTTTAAATTTTGGGCTTTGAACCTAAGCAGTGGAATGTTCAAATCAAAGCCTCTTCTAGTTTCTGTTTCCTCTAAACTTGAAATTGCATTGCAGTCAGGGTGGGGGTCTCAGCATGGGTAACTTTGCCTTCAGGTACTTTAAACAATGAAATGTGTTAATTGTATTCAGCTGGATTCTCCTAGGCATTATATTTTCCCAGAGGAAAAATTTACTTTTTTCTGGAAGTTATTGAACTACTTACCAGTTCCCTGGCATGAAAATTTACTGAATGATATCCAAGTGACTTTCATAGTCATATCTTGCTGTTATTTTGATCACCACTAATAGATTATTTCCTCCTAAAAAGTGTTTCAATAATCTTCACAGCAGTGGCCTTTGGCAGATGTTGTTCATATTGTTTTTATATTTAAATGAGGAAACTGAGAGTCAGGGGAAATGAGTAGCAAAGATAACTAAAGACATAGATTCTCCTTAAGGAAGAAGTTTAGAGTCCCTTAGCACACTTGGCTGCAAGCCGAAAGATTAGAGGTTTGCGTTCACCCAGAGGTGCCATGAGAGAAAGGCCTGGTGATCTACTTCTGAAAAACCAGCTTTTGAAAGCGCTATGGAGCACAATTATGCTCTGACATACATGGAGTCTCCATGAGTTAACATCAGCTCGTCAACAACTGGCTTCTGAGGAAGTTTACGTTCCAGGCAAATATTTAAGTAGTCCATCTAGAGTTCCTTCATGCCAACTGCTTTATCTCCCTCTGCTTTTCATGGCCCTTCACCACTGTTGAATGTTTTAAGTTATATGGAAGGTACTTGTATATCTTTGTCATCCTGTGTGATAGCTTTTCCATAAATATGAAGAAAGCATGTAGGTTATAAGAAGTTTGGTGGTGCTGTGGTTAAAGCATTGGGCTGCTAACCAAAAGGTCAGTGCTTTGAACACACCAGCTGCTTTCTGGGAAAAAGATGAGGCAGTTTGCCACATTAAAGATTTATAGTCTTGGAAAGATTTATAGCCTACGGGGCAATTCTGTTCTGTTCTGTAGGGTTGCTTTGGGTGGCAATCAACTTGATGGGTTTGGTTTTGTGTGTAGGTTATATAAGCTCCCCATAGACCTACGCAAACAACAACAAAAACAAGGGCATACAGATGAGAGAGAGGGGCAATTAGAGTTAAGAATTAAATGAGGAAAAAAAATAGTTTAAAATATTTGACTCCTTATAGCCTCAGTGATTCAGTGATTAAAACACTTGGCTGCCAATCAAAAGGTTAGTGGTTCGAACCCACCAGCCACTCTGTGGGAGAAAGATGAGACAGTCTGTTTCCATAAAGATTTACACCCTTGGAAACCTTATGGGGCCTTTCTACTCTGTCTGATAGGGTTGCTATGAGTCAGAATTGACTCCACAGCAGTGGGAAAGACCAAGGCAGTTGGGTAACATAATTTTAATTGTCAACTTTTTATAGACAGCCAAAGTCTCATGAAAACATAAAATGAAAGCATTTATTACATTTATGTAGTCTCTACCAGACTTCCCTTCAGGCTCTAGGCACATTCTAATGATTGGGATAAAACTGATTTTGAACAAAGTTCCCACTAACTAAAGAGTTGAATGGTGGAGACTGGAAAGTTACATGAAAGACTGCCAACTCTTTCTGCAAAACCACACAGCAATGGCGCAAAGCCACAATAGTTTCTTTTCAAAACAAACAAACAAACAAACACATGCATCTAAAAGGAAAGTATAAACAAACATGTTAGGGGGAAACTGAGGGGGCTTGGGAGAAGAAGGAGGGCCAGAGATTAAAAGAACTCACAGGGTAGAGGCAGAACCCTAAAAGAAACCAAAGAAAATAATAAAAGTAAATTCTAAACAGCTCCCCTTACAAATGACTTTCATATGCATGGTAAGAAGTGAACAAGAAAGAAAACAAATACTAAAAGATATAATAGACACATTATGTAACAAGGGTTACTAAGGAGAGGCTAAAACCAGAAACAGACTTTGAATAATTTGAAGATGGAAAGTTTGTACAAGAGATAGACACAACAGGCAAGGGGGAATTATGCCAACACGGGTCAAGGCGGATATTGTGTCTGAAGGGAAAAAGAATGTCACATAATAGATAAGTTGGCAGTGGAACAAAATATGTTTCGATGAAAATAAAAGATAAAAGCAATATAGGACTAATATAGGAAATTATTATAGATGATCTGGGTCAGATAAAAAGCCAGCTCAGAATGATTATGCAGATAAGGATGCCCAAGAAAAATAAAGTATGGTCAGGGGTAAATAGCTATGATACTATTATGTTACAGAGAAGTGATATACTGGTTACATTCCTGGAGAAGACAATGAATTAGATTATAACCCTGTTTTTGCATATATTTTGGAGGCCAGAAACCTAGAAAATGGCTATTAGAGAAAGATCTAGAACAGTTCAGGGCAGACATCTGTCCCGTGCCCAGGGAGGTATCCATTTACCCCTTCTTTTGTTGTGTGGACTTGGTGATCTCACTCTTCCTGCAGTACCAACACCCTAGTGATCTGTTGTAATTGACACTGTCTTTATTGACAATTCCCATCAGTCTCCTCCTAGACTTCTGCAGCTCCTACTTGGTGCCTCAGCAACTCCAGCTCACACACTCAGGCAGCTGGATGCCCTCATAAAAAAAATAGTTGGCTGATCCTCATATACCGCCTCGGAAACCCAAGGAGGGGTCGCTATGAGTCGGGTTTGACTCGACGGCACATAACAACAACAACATAACCTCTAGCCATTTGCCTGATCAGGGGGTTTTGGCTTGGGAGTTACAGTCAGGTGTCATTGAAAAATGATAACAAATGAAGCCTAACAGCTGGGATTCTGACTAATGTCTGGGCCTTCTAACTTCAGTAACAATGGCAACAGCATCAAACAAATTGTACTGTTTTTATGTGCAGTAGAACTCTGTTGGGTTCCTAGCACTGTGGTCAGAATTTTGAGGACTTAGAAATTTTTGCTTCTACATTTAACCTTGTCTTCTGGGCTCCCAAGCCTGTTTTCTCACAGTATAGATCATGCTGCATTATAAAAAATATAGGGCTGGATCCCATTCTGGACTGTGAACTTCCCAAAGGCAGGGACTGAGTATCTCATCTCCCTTTTCTGCAGTTTAGTATCTTGTCTGTATATTATGGAGTCATCTAGAATGAACGGAATGATTGGGAAGTGACTCAAAGGAATGAATTTTTAAGTGTAAGATTTCAGGCAAGAGATTGGCAGGTATGGGAGATTTGCCAAAGAGTTGGCTGGGTGGAGAAGGGATAGGAAGAATTGGTACCTACCTGGGGTCCTTCAATTTATATTTCAATGTGGAATTTGTTCCTCTGCTCACATAAAGGCTAGATCTGGGCATGCCTCTCTGGTTCAAGAGATAGGAGTATAGTCATGAAGATTGGAAGCTACAGGATCCCAACATAGACACCTCTCGTGTATTTTTCTCATAACTTCTATAAGAGTGCCAAGTTCCTTCGTCTTCTCCCCTTCAAGATTCTCTACATGCTTACTGGACTTGCATTTAATCCTGTAGGATATTTATGTCTTGAAAAAAATAGGTGAATGTCTTACAATGATTTTAGCTTCAACAGCAACATGTTTTAGCCTATAGTTCTCAAAAGGGTGTATCAAAGTTGCCTGTTGCTGTTAGCTGCCATTTAGTTGACTCCCAAACTCATGGGAACTCTTGCATAACAGGATCATTGTGATCCACAAGGTTTTCATTAGCTTGTTTTCAAATTAGATCACCAGGCCTTTCTTCCTAGTCTATTTTAGTCTGGAAGTTCTGCTGAAACTGTTCGGCAGCTCAGAAACATGCAAGCCTCCCTCCACAGACAGTGGTTGCTGTGCTTGAGGTGCATTTACAGGGAGTTGAAACTGGTGCCTGCAAGTTGGGCAAGGAGGCCACATGTTCTGACCTCCTCTAATCCCACAAGAGGAAGACAGGATTACCAGCAGTAACCCAAGGCCTGTTCCTGCCAGGCCAGTCATGCTGCCTCCCTCCAGCCCTTTCACCAACCGTTCCTCCCAAAGCACCACCACCTCTCTCCTGGGTTCGATAATTCGCTGCAGTGGCCACACAGAACTCACAGATTATGAGGTTTATTAGGGAAGCACCAGGCTATAATTTGAGTTCAGGAAAAATGCTCAGTCTCTCTCCCAGCCCACCGTCTTTCAGCCAACAGTCTCTCACAGTCTCTCTCCCAGCAGTGCATGTCCCTCGGTGTCTCACTCAGCAATGGGCATCTCTTGCATCTCTTTCCCAGCAGCGCATGTCTCTTTCAGGAGCGCATGTCTCTTGCAGCAGCATGTCTTCTTCAACCAGCAGTCAGAGAGAGTTCTGCCTCCAGGAGGCCTCCTTCTGAGCCCGAAGGGTGGTCAAACTAGCCAATCACAGCATCAGAACTCTAAGCACGTGAGAGAGAGTGGGAACCTCCCAGAACATTGTATTGTGACACGCCCAATAGAAATAACCCAGGTGGATAGCTTCAGCAATCAGGAGCTCCTCAATTGCTCACAGAAAATCCCACCTTGGAGTTTACAAAGACTTATGGGTAGAAAAGCCACACTAAGTAATTTATACTACACTGCAGTGCCTCCATATGGAAGGTGAGAATTCCAGCACTGAACCATCACTGCCTGAGAACTACCAATGGAATTAAGAACAAAAATAGCAAACAACAGAAAAACAGATTCCTGGTTCCAACCTTGGCCTTACAGAGTAAAATTCATTAAGGTATAACAGAATCTACATTGTTAATTCTCAGGTGTTTGCAAAGCATAGCTTTATTAGAGACTACTGCTTTGACCAAATAAATTTCCTCAAACAAATAAAAATCCATTTAATGGTTTAATAATTTCCCCAATTACCTCCCATAACATTTTTAGAGACACTAAATTCAGAGACAATAGATAGAGTTAGTTCCACTTGAAACTTCACCCTTGAAGGTATGATGAGGTTGATTAGTAACTGCAATTCTTTTAAATTATAATTTAGTCTCTTTTATGGGCAATTGCTAAATAAAATTCATTAATATTTAGCTGTATCTCCATTTATCTTGTATAACGACAATGATCTATTAGTTCATCTTTCAATAGTGCCTATGGGTTGGGAGGAAGTGTATAAAGCAATGTGCCAAGCAAATTATTCTCAAAAGCAATTGTTAATTCTTCAAGTTGTCTGCTTAAGGGATTTGTTGAACTGTGATTGGGATGTGACTGAGGAAAGAGAAAAATACAGGTGCTGTTTCAAGATTCTGGAATATTCAGAAAGGAGGAGAATATGCTTAGTTTTAGAATTGGTGCAGACAAAAACCAACTGCCTGAAGTTGAAAGGCTTCACTGTATTTTATGAGTAAATAATTGTGGTACATTAGAGGGGGCATAGAAAAGAAGATTTACAAATCTCCACTATCAAGGAGCTTTCTGTTTTCCTCAAGGAGATAAGTTATGTAGCCATAATTTAAAATACAATATGCTATTCATAAGGTTTTCCCTGGCCAATTCCTTGAGAAGTGGACAGTCTCCACCTTCTTCCTAGTCTGTCTCAGTCTGTAAGCTGGGCTGATACCTGTGCACCATGTGCATCCCACTGGGTTTGAAACACCAGTGGCTCAGCCTCAAAACCCACATCAAAACGTCACCATGGTAGGACAAACCAACATACAAGTTTGTCTCCCTGTTGGAAACCTCTCCTACCACCCTTACCTGGGTCCCTGCGGCTGACTCCTCCTCTGTCCAGATTCCTAAGCCTTTTAATCCCCTTTCTCCCGCTCTCCTACCCTGCTGCCTTGGGCGTGCCTGATTTCCCTCTTCTCACCTGGATCCCTGCGGCTGACTGCTCCTCTGTCCAGGTTCCTGGCTTTTAATCCTCTTTCTCCCGCTCTCCTACCCTGCTGCTTTGGGTGTGCCTGAGTTCCCTCTCCTCACCTGGATCCCTGCGGCTGACTGCTTCTCTGTCAGGGTTCCTGGCTTTTAATCTCCTTTCTCCCGCTCTCCCCCACTGCTGCTTTGGGTGTGCCTGAGTTCCCTCTTCTCACCTGGATCCCTGCGGCTGACTGCTCCTCTGTCCGGGTTCCTGGCTTTTAATCCCCTTTCTCAAATATAGTTATCACATATAGTTGATATATATATCAAATATAGTTGATGCTAAACTCACTGCCATCAAATAGATTTTGACTTAAAATAGCCTTATAGGACAGAGTAGAACAGCCCCCTAGAGTTTTAAGGCTGCAAATCTTTATGGAATCAGACTGTCTAATTTTTTTCTCCTGCTAAGTAGCTGGTGAGTTCAAACTGCAGACCTTTTTGTTAGCAGCTGAATGCTTTAACCACTACACCACCAGAACTCCTTAGTTGGTGCTAAAGCAGAGGTAAAAAAGAAAGTGTCCTAAAAAAATGAAATTAGGTTAGACCTATATAAAAAAAGACTACTGGCAGAGATTAGCCCATATATTAAAACATATTATGAAATTATATAGTAAATAAGTATGGGTGGTATAGGTGTAAAAATTAGATGGATTGAATAGAAAGAGCCCAGAAAAAGACCCTATCATATACAATAATTATATGTGAAGTGAAGGAGAAAATGAAAGTCAGTGGCAAAGGAAAGATTTATTTAACAAACAGTTCTTTAAACATTGCAAAGCACATTTTGATCACAATAAATTAGATCCTTCTTTATATCATCACTAAGAGCCACTCCTCAGAAGGAAGATGGGGCAATCTACTTCCGCAGTGATACTGCCTTGGAAACCCAAGGAGGGGTCGCTATGACTCGGGTCCAATTCGATGGCACATAACAACAACAACAACAAGATCGAATCATTAAAAATGATAATACTCAATTCTAGTGTAATTGTAATGAGATGGACAAACCACACTGCTAGTAGGGGTACAATCAGATCAACCTTTTTGGAAAGCATTTTGAAGTATATATTAACAGACTTTTAAATGTTCATAGCCTTTTGATTCAATAGTTTAACTTCTAGTAATATCTATCTATCTATTACCAGAAAATACTTCTAACAATACCTGTGTGTGTGTGTGTGTGTGTGTACATCCTAGGAATATAAAATTTCAGTTAAAACTTATCTATGAAATGTCCATTACAGTGTTATTTGTAACAGTCATTATATTGGAAAAATAATGCCTAAATAGGAGAATTAAGAAAATTATGTTACAAATTATGTTATTGTAATGTAATGAGATAGAATGAATTTGTTAAAGCTTATTTGTTGGAAATGTATTTATTGATATGGGAACTTGCTTTTGCTATGTTAGATAAAAAGACCATGGTGCTTTCATCTCAATCATAGTTAAAACACATAGAGCAGGACTGGAAATATATATGGGAAAATGTTAACCTTGTTATTTTGGGATAATGGGGTTATGGGTGTGTCTCTTCCCTTTGTTTCCTTTCAAAATTTTCTACATTCGGTACATTTTAGAGTGGATTCCTAACATTTAAAAGGACATATCCTGAGATTGTTACTAATCCTCAAAGTGCAAATACCCTCACTTTCTTAGACTTCCTTAGTTTCTCTATATTGCCATCACCAGCACTATCAGATGACTTTCTTCTCACAAAGAACATTTTGTTATATCTTAGGGTTACTGTACACTTGATAATGAGAAGAGAACAACAAAGCCACATTGAGCTCTGGATTCTGGGTGGTCTGCTACCAGTAATAGCAACAAGGAGTAGCCCTTCTCCCATTTCCATAAGCTCTGCCACCCAAGACACCCAATCAATGATAAAAACAATTATAGGATTCTTTGAAATGGACAATTGACATTCTCTGTTTCTTATGTAAAGAGTGAATGAACAAATGCATCTTTAGAAACTGTTGCTATTATTCTTGATCAAAGTTAACGTAATACTGTCCAGGCAAGCTCTGAACCAGAACGCAGCCCTTAAACCTCTCCTATGGAAAAAATTAAGAGCATCCCTCCTCTAGGTGCACTCACCAGTAAACCATTTTGTTCTTGCACTATTTTCAAAGGATTTATGATTTCAATTCACATCAGAACAAAATTACCAACTACCAGGTCAAAAATCTTAGTAACTAAACCCAGGACTGATGAAGTGTCACATGTCTAATGTCTATGTTACAATTGGAGGGTAAGCATAGCAACAGAAACAACAAGAAAGAAAATAATTTATTTGATATGAGGTAGAGCAAGTAAAATTTTAATTAAATATCACTGGTGCAAATTGCAGGTCTCTTTATTTCTCTCTACCTGAATCCATGTTCTCAATCTCTTGGTCCCCTGACCTAGAAATTCCTTCATGTGATGATGAATCTCACTATTGCTCAAGGTATATTTGTTTTCTATTACTGTGTAGCAAATTATCACAGTTAGCAATTTAAAACAATAATCATTTGTCATCTCACAGTTTTCCGTGGGTCAGGAATTTGGGCACAGCTAACCAAATCAAAAACCAAACTCGTTGTTGAGTTGAACCTGACTCATAGCCACTTCTCCTTGGGTTTCAAAGGCAGTATCTCTATGGAAGTAGATTGCCTCGTCTTCCTTCTGAGGAGTGGCTGGTGGGCACAACTAAGTACTCTGAAAGGCTCCAATCAAGGTGTTAGCCAGGGCTGGAACATCTGGAAGCTTGAGTGGTGATGGATCTGCTTCCAATCTCACTCAAACTTTTGTCATTTCCTTTTTGTAGTAAGACTGAGAGCCTGGCTTCTTACTGGCAGTCAATTTCAGCTCCTATAGACCACTAGCAGTTCCTTGGCATGTGACCCTCTCCATAAGCTCTGTCACAACATGGTCACTAACTCCAACTACAGCAAAGGACAAAGTCCGCTAGAAAGATGAAGTCTTACGTAAACCAAAAAAAACAAACTCACTGCTGTTGAATCAGATCCGACTCATAGCGACTCCTCCTTGGGTTTCCCAGGTGGTATCACTATGAAAGTAGATTGCCCCATCTTCCTTCTGAGGAGTGGCTGGTGAGTTTGAACTGCCAGCCTTTTGGTTAGCAGTCAAATGCCTTAGGCACTACACCATCAGATGAGTGACATCCTGTCATTGTTGCCACATAATGTAACATTATCATGGGACTGGCGTCTTATTACCTTTGCCATATTCTGTTGGTGAGAAGCAAGACACAGGTCTCACTTACACTCCAGGAGGAGGGGATTATACAAAGGTGTTAACACCAGGAGCCATACAAAAGCCTGTCTGACATAAAAGGTAATGCAGTCATGCTGATTTTAACTCAGCCTAAAAATTCAGATTTATTCTTCCAGTCTCTCCAGGGTTTTATATACATGGTCTTGGGGAAAAAAAGCATCTGGGGTCATGTGATATCTATAGATTTCCCTGAGATCTAGGGTTTTTTTCCATCTGGTTTTTCGATGTTGACCACTCTACTTTACTCTGTTGCTGAAGTATGAGGACCTACCATAATATTTCAACTTGCATGATCTACATGATATCTACTGCCTGGGACTGTGTGTGGTATCCATGAAACCTCTTTCATCCTCTAGTTCTCTCGGCCCTTCAGAGGGAAACATTTGCCTTCTAGACTATATGACTCAGGAGTACTCAGGAGACTTTGAAAATGCCCAGGTCCATATCTTAGCCATGGTTTTTTTTTTTTTTTTTTGGGGGGGGTGAAGATTTGCAGAGCAAATTCACTGTCCATACAACAGTTCACATA
>NW_006921603.1:15987104-15997880 GCF_000298275.1 Orycteropus afer afer | reverse complement strand
CCCAGCCACCGTGCACAGTCCTCCGTGCAGTCTCTGGCTAGCAGGGTGATTTTTAGGTTAATTCTTAAGTCCTACCACCACAGGAATCTGCGAGAGTGCTGTCTCTTTAAATATCCAATATAGTCAAGCCACTTTTTAAACCTACAAAATGGCGGTGCCCTCCGGACAGGCAAAAGTCCACAACTCAGCCCACCTTTCTCTTTACCTTCTCTGTTTGTTCCCCAGCCACCGTGCACAGTCCGTGCAGTCCCTGGCAAGCAGGGTGATTTTTAGGTTAATTCTTAGGTCCTACCACCAGTCAGGAATCTCCAAGCCGCCTGTACCATCAGGGTCGCTCAGGGTGCTATCAGACTGCAGTTCCGTATGTCTCCTTTTTTTGGTATTTTCACGCAAATTCTTCTGCTAGTTGGGGTTTAGTCCACTTCTGTATCCTTCTCTTCAAGGCTCAGGGGTCCAAGATTAACTTCTGTGTCTGTGTTAATTGGTTTCCCTTTTCTTTGTTGAAGAGGGTCTGTGCAGTCCTTCTGCCTAGTCCGCCATCTTGCCAGAACTGTCTTAGCCATTGTTGATCTACCACTTTTGTGACATACTGGTTGAGGAGATTATCTAAGAGGCTTGAAGCCTCCTTAGGGAAGTGAGGCATGAACCCCCTGCTCTGAGATACTTTTAAACTTGTCTTTAGTTGGGGACATGGGCCCTCCAGTAATAATACCAAAGAGGATAAGGAACCAGAACCATACTCTCACTTCTAAACTCACTTCTAACACTGTCTTGCAGCTCACACTCCTAGCCGAGACAGTATTTTTATATCTTATTGTGTCTTACATCACCACACAATCTTCCTATCACTAGGTACAGACTTTATCATATGAATCCTCTCTGCTTTGCTTTTGATATTTTGGAACTCAAAGCCAAGATTTTGATTGCTGGGACAATAAGGTTTGTCTAAAGATAGAGTTTTCATAGTGAATGTTGTAGAGGGTTAAAAGTGTGGTAGCTAAGTTTGTGTGCCAACTTGGCTGGGCCATGGTTTTGAGTGGTGTGGCAGCTGGATGTAGTTATTTCCCATGATGAGGTTGTAATCACTTCCATGGTGGAATCTGCTTTGAGCACCTAATCGTTGAAGGGGAGTTGCCTTTCGAGTATGGCCTGCTTCCAGTATATATGGAGAAGCTTTGAGAAAGGTCTCTAGCTTTTTGGCACATTTTGGATCCTGCATTTCACTAAGTATTGATCTCCAATTCCTGGACTTGGACAAGTGGCCTGCTGCGTTTTGCCTGCCGATCTTGGGATTGTTCCTTGACTTGTATCAGTGCCCTGCCACATTGCCTGCTGATCTTGGGATTGTGCCATTTTACCTGATGACCTTTGGTTTGTCAGCCTCAGCAGCCAGTAGTTGTGTGAGTCAGAAGAAGCCTCCAGCTCCTGTGGGCCTGGAACAAGAGGCAGAGCTAAAGTCCAAGGTTGAGGGTTCTTCACCCAGCCCCTATAGCTAGCACTCTGAACTCAGACCTCTAGCCTCCTAAACTGTAAGAGAATAAATTCCTATTTGTTAAAGCCATCCACTTGTGGTATTCCTGTTATAGCAGCACTAGAGAACCAAGACAAAAGGAATTACTAAGTATAAAAAAAAAAAACATGAATCAATATTTCAAAAATATTATTTCAATATGTACAGAATTGGCAAGAACGTGCTAGGTGCCTTTGAGTCACTTTTGACTCATAGTGATCCTATGTACAACAGAATGAGACACTATCTGGTCCTGCACCATCCTCACAATCATTGCCATATTTGAGCCCATTGTTGCACCCACTGTGTCAATCCATTTCGTTGAGGTTCTTCCCATTTTTCTCTGACCCTCTATTCTGATCTCTGATCATGTACAAGCATGGTATTCTTCTCCGGGGACTGGTCCCTTCTAATAATTTGACTAAAGTAGATGAGAAGAAGTCTGGACATTCTGCCTTCTAAGGCACATTTTGGCTGTACCTCTTCCAAGACAGATTTGTTCATTCTGCTAGTCCATGGTATTTTCAGCATTCTTTGCCAACACCACAATTCAAATGTATCAATTCTTCTTTGGTCTTCCTTATTCATTGTCCAACTTTCACATGCATATGAGGCTACTGAAAATTCCATGGCTTGGGTCAGGCCCATCTTAGTCTTCAAAGTGACATCTTTGTTCTTTAACAGTTCAAAGAGGTCTTTTGCAGAAGATTTTCCCAGTGCAATACATTGTTTGATTTCTTGACAACTGCCTCCATAGTCATTGATTGTGGATCCAAGCAAAATAAAATCCCTGACAACTTCAGTCTTTTCCCCATTTATCATGATGTTGCTTATTGGTCCAGTTGTGAGGATTTTTGTTTTATTCATGCTGTGGTGTAATCCATACTGAAGGCCGTAGTCTTTGATCTTCATCAGTAAGTGCTTCAAGTCTTCTTTCAGTATCACAGCAACACGCAAGCCACCACAGTACGGTAAAGTGACAGACAAACTGTGGGGCAAGGACTTAAGAGGTACCAATTTAGTTGAGTGTTGAAAGGATGGGTAGGATTTCATTACATTATCTAAGGAAAACCAACCAGATCATAGTCACACTCTTTTGGTTTACCTAGACTTACATTTTGTTTCACAGGATTTATCACTGCTTTGAACTTACATTATTTCTTTAGTGTCTCTCACTCTTAATGGAGTGTAAACTCCATGAGGGCAAGGGCCCTTGTCTAGCTGATGTTTCTCCAGTGCCTAGAATAGTGCCTGGTATATAGTCACATGCTTAATAAATGATGTTTATGAATGAATCATGCATTGAAAGATTAATTACATTTGAAGAGTAAGAAACATTGTAAATAAAGACACAGAGGTAGAAATGTTTTTGTGAATTTAATAAGAAATGAAATAAACACAATTTCTCTCTTTGTATCAAATAAAACATGAATCATGTATACTGTTCTGCCCTTATGTTAAACAATACTAAGATCAAGCAAATTTATTTAGCTTCTTGTTTTAGGAAATTCTTTCTTCTAGAAAGTAATACTATGAGCCAACTAACGTAGTCATTTTAAGACCCTCCCATCACTATAGCCACCATAGTCCAAAGCTTCTATGCCATAAATCCTGCCCAATGCCATTAAGTTGCCTGTTTTATAAGACCTTTCTTAAAATCACCCAATCCAAACCTTAAAAGCCTAGATGATCCTCCTCTGTACACCCTCTCTGAAATATTATTAAGATTCTGTAATGGTGGTATTCTCTCTTGCTGTGACAAGTCTAGGAGCTCTGGTGGAGTAGTGCCTAAGGCATCTGACTGCTAACCAGAAGGCTGGCAGTTCAAACCCACCAGCCACTCCTCAGAAGGAAGATTAGTCAATCTACTTCCGTAGTGATACTGCCTCAGAAACCCAAGGAGGGGTCGCTATGAATTGGATGACTCAATGGCAATGAGTTTGGTTTTGGTTTGGTGACAAGTCTAATAAGCTTAGCTTTGCTTAATCAAAGGTTGTTTTTCTGATAGTCTTTTTGAAAAGTTGACATCTGACTAAGATGAAGATGGAGCAATAGAATATAACTGGAGCGGTGGATCAGGGAGGTAATGGTTGATTTTAGTGGTAAGCAGGAGATAAGGCTAGAAAGGTATTTGGGGGTCTGTATTATTTATTTAAGGTCCAAGTCAAGAAAACAAAAACCCCTTATAGATATTTGAAAAAGAGGGAATTTAATACAGGAAATTGGTTGCACAGATGATGGAATGGCTGAGACAGAAAGAAAGTTAAAAAAAAGTGGGATGGTTAGTACCAAACTCACAATTTCATAATGGCAGAAAGCAACTGTAATTTGTAGGACCAGGAAACAAAATGATGTAGATGATGTTACCAGAGCCCAGAGTGCAGGGAAGAAGAGCTACTTGGCTGTGCTGGAACCACAGAGAAGATGCCCCATGGCTGATGCTGCTAGGGAGAAAATGGGGAATGACAAAAGGATTCAGCCATTTCTAGCAATGTTAGAAGAGGAGAAGGGGGAAAAGGAACAACTTCCCCATCTTTTATTTTTTATGTCCTGCCAGAGACCCCTACTGGCAGAAACTAATAGGAAGCTAGCTGGCAAGGAATCCTGGGAAAAGTAGTTTGCTGACCCCCAGGCCTAGAATTATAGCACAGACTAAAGCCAGTGTGGGCTGAAAGATGACAGGTAAATAACCAATTAGGAGTCAAACTGAGAAATGCAGGTAAGAAATTTAGACTTTTGTAGAGACTATAAGGAACATGTGATAAGGGGGCTTGCATGAACAGAGTCTCAGAAAAGAGTGAGCTAGCTTTTGTAATTTCACATAAAGTCCTCCTCCCCCCAGGCCATCCCACCTATCCCACCAAGCTACTACGGGATTTTCTTCTAATCATCCCAAGGAAGGGCAAGACTTCAGGTCACCTTATACCATATATCCTTATATTTTAGATATGGAGGCAGCCTTTCACACACCAGATATTTTTGGCCCACGTCTTCCCCCTTGAGGTTGTCTGTCAACTTGGCTGGACCATGATTCTGAGTGGTGTAAGCAGATGTGATGTGGTTATTCCCATGATGAGATCGAATATATGTTTTGAGCAGCCAATCTGTTGAAAGAGAGTTTCCCTAGTGAGCTGCTTCTAATATATGTATGGACATCCTGGGAAAATGAGGGAATCTTCATGAGGGAATCTACAGTGGATCTGTATCCTGTTGTGCTGCCTACAACTGTCTGTGAACAAACAATCCATCATTCGGCCTGGTGATCTTAGATTTTTCATCTGCCAGAGTCAACAGCCAGTATACTACATACATGCCAACCTTGAGCTTGTCATCCCCTGCAGCTGTGTGAGTCAGGAAAAGCCTCCAGTTTGATGTTTGACCCAGGAACTTGGGACTTGCCAGCTTCTATAAATGTGTGAGCCATTTTCCTAAGATAAATTTATCTCTCTCTCTATATATAAGCTTGACTGGTTTTGCTTCTCTAGAGAACTCAGTCTAACACACCCCTGCAATTTCACAAAGTAACAGCAGGGCTATTATGTATAACGATTTGGGCAGAAATGGGGCAGTAGTAGGGATGGAGTCAGCTCAGGTTAAGAGAAGGACTCTTGTTCCCTTTGAATATCAGTTTTGAAACTCAGAATGTCTCATTAAGCTGGCTGGATGGAGAGAGTTGACCAGATAAAAGGATCAAGACCTTTCCTGGGTCCCAAGTCAGTAGATTTCCCAGAGTTGGGGGGCATTCAGGCCATCAGTCTCTCAGGCCCCAGAAGTCATATTAATTATAGTGGTGATGGTGGTAGGGAAGGATACAGGAGCAGCAATGGGAAACCTGGTCAATGGTCCTCTGGATTCGTTGGCCTTATTGTGAGAGAGGCCTTGAAAGGAAATAAGAGAAAAGCTGGGGAAAGAAAGCAAAATCAATGGGAACAGAAGTTAGTTGACACTGCTGATACTTTGCCCCACAATTTTTGGCTTGTGCACCCCTTCTTCAGCTGCTTGAGTGTTGGCTGCTAACAACTGAGAGCTGCTTATGTATCCCTGAGAATTACCCACTCCCATTGGGAATTCTTGAGAGGTTATGCCTTCCTCTCCATGGGTGACTGAAACCAATGACTGACTGGTATAGGGTACCAATGGCTTGCCTCCAGGTAGGACAACTCTATGGTGCTGCTCACATTCCAGAGCTCCCTGTGGTTCCAGGCTGAGACCAGACATCAGCTAGACCCACATCACCACTCAACTTCTTTCTGGATCTTCTCCCCTTCCCTCACTCCATTACAATTTTCACCTGACAGCAGTTCCTCACTAAATCACTTGCACAAGAACCTGTTCTTTAAGATTCTGCTCCTAGGAAACTTAACCTAAGCCAGGCTGGTCTCTATTATCACTGTTTTGAGATGCATGGTGAGGGCTGTAAGAAGCATCAGTAATAAGATAGTCTAGCAGGAGAGGAGACAGGCAGAATATAAGCCTCTGGGGATGGAGGCAGGTCTCCATCTGATGGGGTCTGGGCTAGAAGTGGGTTATGTTCTTGAAGATTTTCTACTACTTCTTTGGTATGTCTTCCAGATCCAAAATAAAGTGGGAGGGGGTCACCAGGCCAGTGGCTCTTCTGTGTGAGATGGTCTAAACTAGGTATAAACTGGTTGGCATAAACTAGGACCTCTTTCTCTATGATTTGTTATTTGAATTCATGATCAGCATCAATGCAAAGCCACTTCTGTGTTTTGAGGTCCCTCATTCATTTGTTCATTTCTTCTAGCATTCATTCATTCATTCAAATGAAATAGCTAATTATTGATTATATGACTCCTATGAACCAGGTACTATGCTAAGCCCTGAGAGAAGAGTAGCAAGCCATACTCAGGCTCTGACCTCTGAAGGGAACTTAAGGTGTATCAGGGGAGGTAATCAAGCAAAGAGGCAATTCCAAGATAGTATGATGTGTGCTGTGATGGGATATGGGAAAAAAAGCATGCTACCTGAAGAGTAAAAGTGGTTACATGAGTGTAATTGTTAGTGCTCACATTGGTGAGTATCACACATTTGTCCTAATTTTAAAAGCAATGTCTGTGCCTTCTCACCAACACTCAGAATGGCCTGGTTTTCAGGTCAAATTACAACAGATATTCTCAACTAATGGACTGCATGATAAAAATCTCTTCCTCTACCTCCAAGGGCATCTAATCTGGCTTCCAGAACAAATTCATTTGTTATCACTGTGGGTCGGAGAGAGGCTATGTGTAAGAAGGCTATGTTATGGTTCTATGACATCTATTAATTTATTATTGATTTAAAATATGCACGTTCCCCATCCAATGCTCATTCTACACTCATTGTGAGATTTCTCCTATCTGAATAATCATTTCTCTGTTAATGTTTAAGCTTGGATACAGCTAATTATTAAGTGACATTGTCTGTGCCTTTTAGCAATATGAAGCTTTAGGAAAGAGAAAACACATGAATTTCCTTGATAATAGCACTTTAGGGTATATGACCTGACACACATCTGTCTCCAACAATAATCCTCCCTTTTTTTCTATCTATTAAGGAGTCATTCTTGATTTCCCAGGGACTTAACGGAGATTTCCTTCTATATCTAATCAATCAATCTGACAGCAAATATTTCTTGAACATCTGTATGGTTGCTATGAGTTGGAACTGACTTGATGGAAGTGGCTTTTGGACCCCATGTCTCTCTAGGTCCCTGTTCTGTTTTGGAGAAGTCAAAATTTGCTAGCACAGGGGAAAAAGAAAGAAAGAGAGAAAGTTTAACGTATGAGTAGTGTGTGCTGTTGACTCTAAGGCTTATTGGAATTCAGAGACAGAAATCATTGTGTGCAGGAAGAGTGAGAAAGGCTATGATTTAGATGCTGGAGCAAGGAAAGATAAAGGACACTCCAGGTAGGATGAAGAGGCCAAGTGAAGAAACAGTGATAGGCATGAGTATAGTGTGTGTAGGACAATGAAGAGATTGACAAGACTAGAATGAAACAAAGATGGGGAGTGGTGAGAAATCAGGTAGGACATAAGGGACAGGTTGAAATATGGAGGACAGATTTAAGAAGATGGACTTTTGTTGTAGTTATGTGTTGTCGAATCATCTCTGACTCATAGTGACCTTATGTGCAACAGAACGAAACACTGCCCGGTCCTGCACCAGCCACACGATCCCTACTATACCTGAGCCCATCACTGCACCCATCATGTCAATAAATCTTGTTGAGAATCCTCCCTTCTTTCATTGACCCTCCACTTTACCAAGCATGACATCCTTCTTCAGAGAATGGTCTCTTCTGACAACATGATCAAAGTAGGTGAGACAAAGTCTGGCCATTCTTGTTTCCAAGGACCATTCTGGCTGCACTTTTCCGGAACAGATTTGTTAGTTCTTTTAGCAGCCCACAGTACTTTTTTTTAGTATTCTTGCCAACACCACAACTCAAAAGCATCAACTCTTTTGTGGTCTTCCTTATTCATTGTCCAGCTCACACATGCATATAAGGTGATTGAAAATACCATGGTTTGGGTTAGGTGCATCTTTGTTTTCAAGGAGATATCTTTGCTCTACAGTGCTTGAAAGAAGTCTTTTGCAACAGATTTGCCCAATGCAATACATCTTTTGACGTCTTGATTGCTGCTTCCATTGACATTGATTGTAAAACCAAGTAATATGAAGTCTTTGACAACTTCAATCGTTTCTCCATCTATCCTGATGCTGCTTATTGGTGTAGTTGTGAGGATTTTTGTTTTCTTTATATTGAGGTACAATATTGCACACTGTAGTCTTTAATCTTCATTAGTAAATGTTCCAAGTCATCCTCACTTTCAGTAAAGTTGTGTTGACTGTGTATCTCAGGTTGTTAATGAGCTTTCCTCCAATCCTGATGCCAGGCTCTTCTTCATATAGTCCAGCTTCTCAGATTATTTGCTCAGCATACAGATTGAATAGGTATGGTGCAAGGATACAACCCTGATGCACACCCTTCCTAATTTTGAACCATGCAGTATCCCCTTGTTCTTTCTGAATGACAGCCTCCTAGCCTATGTTCAGTTTCCTCATGATTACAACTAAGTGTTCTGGAATTCTCATTCTTCTCAATGTTATCCACAATTTGTTATGATCCACGCAATCGAATGCTTTCACATAGTCAATAAAATACAAGTAAACATCTTTCTGCTATTTCTTGCTTTGAGCCAAAATCCATCTATCATCAGCTATGATATCCCTCATTCCATGTCCCCTTCTGAATCTAGCTTGCATTTCTGGAAGTTCTCTGTCAATATACTGCTGAAACCATTTTTGAAATATCTTCAGTAAGATTTTCCTTGTGTGTGATATCAATGATATTGTTTGATAATTTTCACATTCTGTGGGATCACCTTTCTTTGGAATGGGTACAAATATGGATCTCTTCCAGTTAGTTGGCCAGGTAGCTGTCTTCCAAATCTCAGGGTATAATCAAGTGAGTGCTTCCAGCATGGCATCTGTTTGTTGAAACATCTCAATGAGTATTCTGTCTATTTCTGGAGCCTTGTTTCTCACCAATTCCTTCAGTGCAGCTTCGACTTCTTCCTTCAGTACCATTGGTTCTTGATCATATGGCACCTCCTGAAATGGATGAACATCTACCAATTCTTTTTGGTGTAGTGACACTGTGTATTCCATCCATCTTCTTTTGATGTTTCCTGCATCATTCAACATATTGCCCATGGAATCTTTCAATATTGCAATTCAAGGCTTAACTTTTTTCTTCAGTTCTTTCAGCTTGAGAAATGCCAAGTGTGTTCTTCCCTTTTGGTTTCCTAACTCCAGGTCTTTGCATATTGCATTGTAATAATTGACCTTGTCTTCTCAAGCTGCTCTTTGAAATCTTCTGTTCAGCTCTTTTATCTTGTCATTTCTTCCATTTGCTTTAGCTACTCTTCATTCTTCACTCTTTTGGGAGCGGCATAGTGGCTAAGACACTTGCCTGCTAACCAGATGGCTGGCGGTTCAAACCCACCAGCCACTCCTCGGAAGGAAGGTTGGGCAATCCTACTGCCGTAGTGATACTGCCTCGGAAACCCAAGGAGGGGTCGCTATGAGTCGGGGCCAACTCGACGGCACATAACAACAACAACAACTCTTCATTCAAGGG
This sequence comes from Orycteropus afer afer, assembly GCF_000298275.1. Taxonomy (NCBI): domain Eukaryota; kingdom Metazoa; phylum Chordata; class Mammalia; order Tubulidentata; family Orycteropodidae; genus Orycteropus; species Orycteropus afer. Next base: position 15,988,226 of record NW_006921603.1, on the reverse strand, counting down.
AAAGGTCCATCCATTTTGGTCTTTTCTTCTATTCCTGTCTTTTTAATGATCTTTTGCTTTCTTCATGGATGATGTTCTTGATGTCATCCCAAAATTCCTCTAATTTTCAGTTACTGGTATTCAGTGAAGCAAATCTGTTCTTTATATGGTCTCTAAATTCAGAAGGGATATGATCAAGGTCATATTTTGGCTCTCGTGGTTGTGTTTAATTGTCTTCCAAGCTTGAACTTGCATGGGCAATTGATGGTCTGTTCCACAGTCAGCTCCTGGCCTTGTTTTGGCTGAAAATACTGGGCTTCTTTATTGCCTCTTGCCACAGATGTAGTCAATCTGATTCCTGTGTACTCTGTCTGGTGAAGTCCATGTGTTTAGCCATTGTTTGTGTTGTTGAGAAAAGATATTTGCAATGAACAAGTCGTTGGTCTTGCAAGATTATATCACTCAATCTTCAGAGTCATTTCTATCACCAAGGCCATATTTTCCAACTATTGGTGATTCTTCTTTATTCCCAACTTTTGCATTCTAATCACCAGCGATAATTAACACATCTTGATTGCATGTTCGGTCTATTTCAGACTGTAGATGTAGGTAAAAATCTTCAATTTCATCATCTTTGGCTTTGCTGGTTGGTGCATAAATTTGAATAGTAATATTATCTGATCTTCCTTGTTGTTGTTGTTGTTGTTATGTGCTGTCGAGCCGGCCTCGACTCATAGCAACTCCTCCTTGGGTTTTCAAGGCAGTATCACTACAGAAGTAGGATTGCCCAACCTTCCAAAGAGTGGCTTGTGGGTTTGAACTGCCAGCCTTCTGGTTAGCAGTCAAGTGCTTTAGCCACTATGCTACCAGAGCTCCTACCTTCGCATATGGATATTATCCTATTACTGGCAGCATTGTACTTCAGGATAGCTCTTGAAACATTCTTTGTGATGATGAATGCCACATCATTCCTCTTCCATTTGTCATTACTGGCATAGTAGATCATATGGTTGTCTGATTCAAAATGGCCAAAACTGGTCCACTTCAGCTCACTAATGCCTAGGATATCAATCTTTATGAGTTCCATTTCATTTTTGACAACTTCCAATTTTCCTAGATTCATACTTCATACATTCCATGTTC
>NW_006921603.1:15984127-15986124 GCF_000298275.1 Orycteropus afer afer | reverse complement strand
GAACTTCCAGAGGTGCAAGCTGGATTCAGAAGAGGATGTGGAACAAGGGATATCATAGCTGCTGTCAGATGGATCTTGGCTCAAAACCAGAAAGATGTTTACTTGTGCTCTATTGACTATGTGAAAGCATTTGATTGTGTGGATCATAACAAATTATGGATAACATTGAGAAGAATGCAAATTCCCAAACACTTGATTGTACTCATGAGGAACCTGTACATTGACCAGGAGGCTGTCATTTGAATGGAGCAAGGGGACACTGCATGGTTTAAAATGAAGAAGGGAGTGCGTCAGGGTTGAATCCTTTCCCCATACTTATTCAATCTATATGCTGAGCAACTAATCCTAGAAGCTGAACTATATGAAGAAAAACATGGCATCAGGATTGGAGGAAGAATCATTAACAACCTGAGATATGCTGATGATGCAACTTTGCTTGCTGAAAGTGAGGATGACTTGAGATACTTACTGATGAAGATTGAGGAACATTACATATCAATATAAAGAAAACAAAAATCCTCACAACTGGACCAATAAGCAGCATCACGATAAATGGAGAAAAGATTGAGGTTGTCAAAGAATTCACATTGCTTTGTTCTATAGTCGAGGCCAATGGAAGCAGTAATCAGGACATTAGATGATGTGTAGCACTGGGTAGGTCAGCTACGAAGGAACTCTTTCAAGTGCTGAGGAACAACCATGTCTCCTTGAGGACTAAGGACTAAGGTGCGCCTGACACAGGCCATGATATTTCCATTCACCTAGTATGGATGTGAGAACTGGACAATGAATAAGAGAGACTGAAGAGTTGATGCTTTTGAGTTGTGGTGCTGGTGAAGAATGCTGAAGTTACCATGGACTGCCAAAAGAACTAACAGGTCTGTTCTGGAAGAAATGCAGCCAAGATGCTCCTTGGAAGCGAGGATGGCCAGACTTTGTCTCACCTACTTTGGTCATGTTGTCAGAGGGGACCATGCCCTGGAGAAGGATGTCATGTTTGGTAAAGTGGAGGGGAAGGCCTTCGACAAGATGGATTGACATGGTGGCTGCGACAATGGGCTCAAGTATAGCAAGGATCATGGAGCTGGCACTGGATCGGGTGGTGTTTCGTTCTGCTGTGCATGGGATCACTACGAGTCGGAAGCAGCTTGACAGCACCTAACAACAACAACAGCAGCAGCTGTTTCTTCTCATTTTGAGTCATGCCACATCAACAAATGGAGGTCCCAAAAGCTTTACTCTATCCACATCATTAAGGTCAGCTTTGTTCTGAGGAGGTAGCTCTTCCTAGTCATATTTTCATGCCTTCTGACCTGAGTGGCTCTTCTTCTGGCACTGTATCAGATAATGTTTCATGGTTACTCAAAAAGTTTTTCAGTAATATATCAGACAGTGTTTCACTGCTATTCATAATGCTTTCACTGACCAATTCTTTGAGAAGTGGATGACTTCTTCCTTCTTCTGAGTCTTTCTTAGTCTGGAAGCTCTGCTGAAACCTATCCACCGTGTGTAACCCTGTTAGCATATGAAACACCAGTAGCATAGCCTCCAGCCTCACAGCAACACACAACCCACCACAGACCACAAACTGACAGACAAGTTTGTCAACCTTATGTGTTCCAAACTTCTCTACTCCTGCTGTCTGGCTTGCCTGATCTTTTCTAGCCCTCCAAAAGCTATCTCCCCAAATGCACTTTTAAAAGATAAATAAACAAGTAGACGTAATAACAGGGGCTTGGAGTCAGGCCTTGGTTTGAATCATAACTCTGCCACTTAATAGCTGACGCTGGGTACATATTTTAATTTCCAAGTCACATTTTCTTCATGTGTAACAGGGGAATGATTATTCCTACATTACAGAATTCTTGTTGTTGTTGTTGTTGTTGTTAAGTGCTGTCTAGTCGTTTCCGACTCATAGCGACCCCATGCACAGCAGAACGAAACACTGCCCGATCCCGCGCCAACCCCACAATCCCTACTATACTTGAGCCCATCAT
>NW_006921603.1:15977696-15981025 GCF_000298275.1 Orycteropus afer afer | reverse complement strand
GCCTGCTACTTTGGGCGTCCCTGAGTTGTCTCTCCTCACCTGTAACCCTGGGGCTGACTGCTCTTCTGTCCGGGTTCCTGACTTTTATCCCAGGGACACTACTTAGGTTCTAATTTTAAATGGCTACTAACAGACCTCTATAGACAGCCCTAGATCAACTGTACCAAAATCTATTCTGCTTTCAAGGATTTAGAACTATGGAGAACTATGGAGGGGCTAGCTATCTTCTATAAGGTTAAGGTTACTCCCTGCTATATGGCTTTGAGTTGGCTCTGTGCTGTTGAATTAAAATTAAAAGGAAAATCATTCCTTGTAGGCATTATTTGGGGCCTTTTAGAACTTGAGACAGTAGCCAGTTATCTGACCTGCCAATTTGGGTTTGTCAGCCCCTGCAAACATGCGAGTGAGGAGAATCCTCCAGACACAAACCTGACTCATGAGTGTAGGCCTTAGCAACCTTCACAACCAAGTGAACTATTTCCCTGGTGCTTTGTGAGTTCTGTGGGATATTAAAGCTAATTACAGAACCCTAAGGTAAGAGGGGTACTACTGAGGGGAGGAAGAGTACTTGATGTTAGAGATGATAGACTGGTATAGAAGTTTGGAAAATTTGGACATTTGGGATGGACATTATTAACTTCTGCCTCAAAGGGACCAGCCTTGTGCTGATCCTTTTAGAAGAAATTATTTGAGCACTGGCTAACAGTTTCTTGACCACAAATCACAAAACATTTTTAAAAGATTTTTTGCCCCCATGCCTACTTATATTCCTCTAATTTTTATTCTTTCATTAATAATTTCAAAATTCCAAACCAGATGAGACCTTTGAGCTACAATGGAGTTTCAAAAAAAAAAAAAAAAAAAAAATTGTTGACCTATTGATCCCATCTGGATTCACTGTCAACATTTGCAAAGCATGACATTTTTGCCATCGATAATAATAATGATAATAATAACAATGTAGATTTCTATCTTTTCTTGAAACTTTGGATCTTTCAGGGCAAAGATTAACTGGAATCCAGGCAGCAGCCACCTGTTTTTGACAATTTAGTCTCCAATTGGCCACACTTCCCACCTTGACCATCCCAGAGAAGTCCCTGAAATTATTAATTCATTTCTGGGAGACTATTTAGAACATCTACATTGTACAATACAAAAGAGAAGTTTGCTTATAATTTCAGGTATGATGGATTTAACATCAGAGTTCTAGAGCAGACATGGGACAGATATAAGTTTATTTTTCTATGCTGGTATTTGAATTGGCAAACAATATACCTCCAAGTCAACTGGAATTGGACCATGAAAGTCAGTCCTAGCTAGAAGTTTGGGGGAAGAGAATTATATCACTTGGTCTTTGAGATTTGTTATTAAAACACAAATAATTAAACATAATTAAAAATTATAGCCTGCAAAGTTACCAAGGACAAAGATAGTTACAGCAACCTCAAAGAAGGTTATTTTCTAGGTAAATGATAACACGTTGTAACATTTATTGACCATTTACCAAGTGCTATGCTGATTTATATAAATTTTCATATTTAATGTACACAGAAATCCTAACAGTATACATAATTATTGTTCTAGTTTTACAGTAATAATGTGTACTTACGTGTTTTCCTCTTGGAGTCAAGGTTTGAACATAGACTAACTGAACTGCAGAGCCCACTACCAACTTCTAACCACCTTTGATGGCTTCATAACCTATTCCATAGCTCTATGTCTGGTCTTGTTTCTGAGATTATTTCGTGCCCTGAAATTCTCCAACGCACTGAAGAGAACTATGAAAACAACTAGTATATGGATAATATGTAATGATGTTCAATTCAGCGCTCAAATAACATCTGGATTTAGTAATAAGAACTAATCCCAGGGGCAAAATATATTAGCATGGCAATATTCTAAGAGCCACTGCTTGTCAGCCAGTTTGTCATACTGTGGTGACTGTCATTTCAAATAACACCAGGGTGACCCATGATGGAGATGTTTCAGCAGATCTTCCAAACTAAGACAGACTCAGAAGAAAGAAGGTGCCATCCACTTCTCAAAGAATTGGTCATATTATGAATATTATGAATAGCATAATTATTAAAATATTATGAATATTATGAATAGCAGTGAAACACTGTCTGATATATAAAGGGAAAACTATATGAATAGCCCTGAAACATTTTCCAATATAGTGCCAGAAGATGAACCCCTCAGATTGGAAGGCACTCAAAATATGACTGGGGAAGGGCTGCCTTCTCAGAAGGGAGCTGACCTTAATGATGTGGATGGAGTAAAGCTTTTGGGATCTCCATTTGCTGATGTGGGACAACTCAAAATGAAAAGAAACAGTTGCAAATATCCATTAATAATCGGAATATGGAATGTATGATGTATAAATCTAGGAAAATAAGAAGTGGTCAAAAATGAAATAGAAGACATAAAAATAGATATCCCAGGCATTAGTGAGTTGAAATGGACGGATCTGGATCATTTTGAATCAGACAACCATATGATCTACTATGCTGGGAATGACAAATTGAAGAGGAATGGCATGGCATTCATCATCACAAAAGATGTTTCAAGATCTGTCCTGAAGTACAATGCTGTCAGTAATAGAATAATATCCATATTCTGACAAAGAAGACCAGTTAGTACGACTATTATTCAAATTTATGCACCAACTACCAAAGCAAAAGATGAAGAAATTGAAGATTTTATCAACTTCTGCAGCCTGAAATTGACCGAACATGCAATCAAGATGTGTTGCTTATCATTGGTGATTGCAATGCAAAAGTTGGAAACAAAGAAGAATCACTGGTAGTTGGGAAATTTGGCCTTGGTGACAGAAATAACACTGGAGATTGCATGATAGAGTTTTGCAAGACCAATGACTTACTCATTGCAAATACCTTTTTTCTACAACAAAAAACGTCAGCTATACATGTGAACTTTGCAAGAGGGAGTACACAGGAATCAGATTGACTACATCTGTGGCAAGAGGTGATGGAAAAGCTCAATATCTTCAGCCAAAACTGGGCCAGGAGTTAATTGTGGAACAGACCATTAACTGCTCATATGCAAGTTCAAGTTAAAGCAGAAGACAATTAAAACAAGTCCATGAGAGCCAAAATATGATCTTGAATATTTCCCTCCTGAATTTAGAGACCATCTAAAAAACAGATTTGATGCATTGAACACAAATGACCCAAAACCAGAATTGTGGGATGATATCAATAACATCATCCATGAAGAAAGAAAAGTCAGTAAAAAGACAGGAAAGGAAGAAAAGACCAAACTGTATGTCAGAAGAGACTCTGAAATATGCCCTTGAATGGAGAGTA
>NW_006921603.1:15927615-15977392 GCF_000298275.1 Orycteropus afer afer | reverse complement strand
TGAGATTGAATTGTTTTTTTTTTTTTTTAAGGAAACATCAAAAGAAGATGGAAAGAATACACAGAGTCACTGTACCAAAGAGAGTTGGTTGCTGTTTATCCATTTCAGGAGGTGGCATATGATCAGGAACCAATGGTATTGAAGGAAGAAGTTGAAGCTGCACTGAAGGAATTGGTGAAAAACTAGGGTCCAGAAATTGATGGACTACCCACTGAGAAGTTTCAACAAATGGATGCCCTGCTGGAGGAACTCACTTGGCTATGCCAAGAAATTTGGAAGACAGCTACCTGGCGAACTGACTGGAAGAAATCCATATTTGTACCCATTCCAAAAAAAAGTGATCCCACAGAATGTGGAAATTATCAAACAATATCATTAAATATCACATGCAAGTAAAATATTGCTGAAGATAATTCAGAAATGTTTGCAACAGTATACTGACAGAGAGCTTCCAGAAATGCAAGCTGGATTGAGAAGAGGGCATAGAATGAGGAATATCATTGCTGATGTCAGGTGGATCTTGCCTGAAAGCAAAGAATACCAGAAAGATGTTTACTTGTGTTTTTTGACTATGCAAAAGCATTCAATTGTGTGGATATAACAAATTATGGATAACATTGAGAAGAGTGGGAATTCCAGAACACTTAATTGTACTCATGAGGAGCCTGTACATAGACCAGGCATCTATCGTTTGAACAGAACAAGGGATACTGCTTGGTTTAAAATCAGGAAGGGAGTGTGTCAGTATTGTATCCTTTCACTGTACTTATTCAATCTGTATGCTGAGCAGATAATCCGAGAAGCTGAACTATATGAAGAGCATGGCATCAGGATCGGAGGAAGACTCATTAAGAACCTGTGATGTGCAGATGACACAACTTTGCTTGCTGAAAGTGAGGATGACTTGAAGTATTTACTGATGAAGATTAAAGACTACAGTCTGCAGTATGGATTACAACTCAACATAAGGAAAATAAAAATCCTCACAACTGGACCAATAAACAGCATCACTCACAATAAATGGAGAAAAGATTGAAGTTGTCAAAGATTTCATATTACTTGGTTCCACAATCAACAACAAAGGAAGTAGCAGTCAAGACATCAGATGATGTATTGCACTGGGCAAATCTGCTGCAAAAGACATCTTTAAGATGCTGAAGAGCAAAGTTTCTCTTTGAAGACTGAGGTGTGCCTAACTCAAGTCATGGTATTTTCAATGACCTCATATGCATGTGAGAGCTGGACAATGAATAAAGGAGACTGAAGATTGATGCTTTTGATTTGTGGTGTTAGCAAAGAATACTAAAAGTACCACAGACTGCCAGAAGAACTAACAAACCTGTCTTGGAAGAAGTGCAGCCAGAATGCTCCTTGGAAGTGAGAATGGCCAGACTTTGTCTCACTTACTTTGGTCATGTTGTCAGAAGGAACTTTTCCCTGCAGAAAGATATCATGCTCGGTAAAGTGTAAGGTCAGCGAAGAAGCGGAAAGCCCCCAATGAGATGGATTGACACAGTGACTACGACAATGGGCTCAGGTATAGCAACAGTTGTGATGCTGGCACAGGATTGGGCATTGTTTCATTCTGTTGCACGTAGGGTCGCTATGAGTCAGAGCCAACTGGATGGCACCTAACAACAACAACATTGTAAGATAGAAAAACTTGGGTATCATAAGGAATCCCAGCTCTGCACTTACTAGCTCTGTAACCCTTGGAAATGTCAGGATCTGTTCCCACCTTTGTAAAATGGGGATAGTAACACCTACCTTCCAAGGTCATTTTGAGGGATAAATGGTTTAACATACATGCATACCTGGTAGGCAATCAGTGGTAAAAAAAAGGCTGTTTACAACACCTTGCACTGCCCTGAAACAGTTCAAAAATTGTAATTTTGTTATTAAAAAGATATTTGGTGGTATCTATGTTTTTCCTCTTAGATCAACTGCCTGATGGAGCTCTGTTGTGTTGTTGTTAGGTGCTATCAAGTTGGCTCTGACTCATAGTGACTCTATGTACAACAGAATGAAACACTGCCTGGTCCTATGCCAGCCTTACAACCTGAGCCCATCGTTGCAGCCACTATGTCAGTCTATCTCACTGAGGGCCTTCCCCTTTTTCATTGACCCTCCACTTTACCGAGCATGATATCTTTCTGCAAGCAATGGTTCCTTCTGACAACATGATCAAAGTAGGTGAGACAAAGTCTGGCCATCTTCGCCTGCAAGTAGCATTTTGGCTGCACTTCATCCACAGCAGATTTGTTAGTTCTTCTGGCAATCAATGGTAACGTCAGTATTCTTTGCCAACACCACAACTCAAAAACAGCAACTTTTCTTTGGTCTCCCTTATTCATTGTCCAGGCTTCTAATACATATGAAGCGATTGAAAGTACCATGGCTTGGGTTAGGCATCTTAGTCTTCAAAGACATATCTTTGCTCTTCAGCATTTTAAAGAGGTCTTTTGCAGCAGATTTGCCCAGTGCAATAGAACATCTGATGTCTTGGCTGCTGCTTCCTTTGGTGTTGATTGTGGAAACAAGTAATATGAAATCATTGACAACTTCAACCTTTTCTCCATTTATCATGATGCACTTTATTGGTCCAGTTGTGAGGATTTTTGTTTTCCTTATGTTGAGATATAATCTTTGCAGACCAAAGCCTTTAATCTTCATCAGTAAGTGCTTCAAGTCATCCTCACTTTTAGCAAGCAAAGTTATGTCATCTGCATATCGCTGGTTGTTAATGAGTCTTCCTCCAATCCTGATGCCATGCTCTTCTTCAGATAGTCTAGCTTCTCAGATTATTTGCTCAGCATACAGATTGAATAAGTATGGTGAAAGGATACAACCCTGATGCACTCCCCTCCTGATTTTAAACCATGCAATATCCCCTTGTTCTATTCGAAAGACAGCCTCTTGGTCTATGTACAAGTTCCTCCTGAGCACACTTAAGTGTCCTGGAATTCCCACTCTTCTCAATGTTATCCATAATTTGTTATATTCACACAACTGAATGCTTTTGCATAGTCAAAAAACACAAGTAAACATCTTTGTGGTATTCTTTGCTTCCAGCCAAGATCCACCTGACATCAGCAATGATATTCCTCATTCTATGCCCTCTTCTGAATCCAGCTTGCATTTTTGGAAGTTCTCTGTCAATATACTGTTGCAACCATTTTTGAATTATCTTCAGCAAGATTTAACTTGCATTTGATATTAATGGTATTATTTGATAATTTCCACAGTCTGTGGGATCACCTTTCTTTGGAATAGGTACAAATATGGTTCTTTTCCAGTCAGTTGGCCAGCTAGCTGTCTTCCAAAGTAAACCACCAAGTCTTAACCTGTTTCACGTGAATGTTTAAAAATGCCTTATTTGGCTCCTACCAATTTCCTCATGCGAATTTCCAGAGGGTGGCATAGACAATAAATAATAACCCTTAATCCCCCTGTTTCAGAGGCAACGCCTTGTCACAATGCATCAGACCTGACATGTGGGTACATGGAGAGGGTTTCGAGTGACTGGAATCTGTAAAACCATAACATTGCTTTGCTGCTGAAAGACTAGAATCTAGTATGATTTGTGACTGAACTCTGTTTTGTTCATCTGCATCAAGCAAATTCAGTGATGCACAGTTCTCAGCCATCTGAGGCTCCAGGCTGCCTGAAGATTACACATGAGGTTTTCTCAATGATATCCACTTGCCTATAATTGATTTTTATTTTTTCTGTGGGCCCAGCTTAATAATTTCCTATTTTGGGTTTTCTTTTCTTGGAAAGAACAATCAAGTTTAAAACTAACAGTTAACCAACTGTTCATTTGTTCCAAATGTAACTTCCACTGATAGTCTCATGAAACTGGAATTTTAGAGTTTCAGAGGATCTTGTCCAAATATCTTATTTGACTTGGTGGCGTTGGGGGTGTGGCTACACAGAGCCCAAGAGACTAAGTGATTTGCCTCTTATCCCTTACCTAGCTTGGAACCAATATTTCAATTTTTTTAAAAAAACTTTTTATTGTGTTGGGTGTAATTTTTTACAAAGCAGATTTATTTTATACATTTATACACATTTTGTTTTGTGACACTGGTTATATTCCCTGCAGTGTAACAGCTCACCTCCCACATCCCCCCTGTGGTTACCCTTTCCCTGTGTCCTTCTTGCCTATGCATTCCTGCCTCCCTATCTTTCTCCCTGTGCAAATGCTGCCCTCTGATCTCCCGAGATTGATTGTTCTAAGGAGTGCATCTCATCTCCCTGGTGTAGTTGTTCAGTATCTCAGTGTTCTTTGATTAAGGTCTGTTAATGAAGAGATTGATGAACTAGCATTTTGTCTTCTGAGAGTGAAATAAAGAGGCTGGCTTCTCACCACCTCCATCTATAATCACCCTTCCCCCATGAAACTAGCCAAAGTCACTTCCTTTCTGGTTTTACTGCCTCCAACCTTGCTTTTTCTGCTAATCTCTTCTCCACATAGCAGCCAAACCAAAAAAACCAAATAAACTGCCACACAGTAGCCAGCTCATGTTAAAACATGCTAGATCATGGCACCGCTGAGGTCAAAACTTTGTAATGATTCCCCATTTTAATCAAAGTAAAAACAAATATTCTTATGACTGACAGTCTTCTACATGTTCCCCCACCTCATCCACCAAACATTATGGCCTCCTTGCTGTTCCTTAAACAGTATGCTCGCAGCATCAAGGCCTCTGCTGTTCCCTCTGCTTCAAACTCTTCCCATTTATCTCCTACAGGTTCTGCTCAGCTATCACCTTCTCAGTGAACCTACACTGACCACGTAATTTAAAATTGCCAACCCCTCCCCAGCACCACCCTGCTTTATTGTCTCCATGGCACTTATCATCATCTGACATTCTGTATTAATTACATTTTTATTAATCATATATCTTCTCCCACCAGCACAATGGAAGAGATTTTTGTCTGCCCTGTTCATTGACTACAATAGTGCTTGTTGTTGTTGTTGTTATGTGCTGTCAAGTTGGACCTGACTCATAGCGACCCCTCCTTGGGTTTCCAAGGCAGTATCACTACAGAAGTAGATTGCCTCATCTTCCTTCTGAGGAGTGGCTGGTGGGTTTGAACCTCCAGCCTTCTGGTTAGCAGTCAAGTGCCTTAGGCACTATACAATAGTGCTTGTTGTTGTTATGTGCCATCGAGTCGGCCCTGACTCATAGGGATCCCTCCTTGGGTTTCCAAGGCAGTATCACTATGGAAGTAGGATTGCCCAACCTTCCTTCTGAGGAGTGGCTGGTGGGTTTGAACCGCCAGCCTTCTGGTTAGCAGTCAAGTGCTTTAGCCACTATGCTACCAGAGCTCCTATAATAGTGCTTAGTTCTCAATAGATATTTGTTAACTGAATGAATGAAAGACCTAGCTCTTATGGTAAGAGCTATGATACACTCACAGGTGGTCCCAGATTCCTAAACAGCCAGAAGTCCACTGAAAAAAAAGGACACCAGCCTAATGTAAACTATGGATTTGAGTTAATAATAATATATGAATATTGACTCTATTGTAACAAATTTCTATGCTACAAAAAAAAAGGACACCAATCATAATAGTGATTTCACCAGGAATATCTTGTCCTTTGGATCAGAGCCTGAACACAAAACGTTCCTTGAGTGTCAATGTATGGAAAAGAACGTTTATTAAAAAGAAAAAGTAGGCAGCATACCAGAACAAATTCGGATCCATTTCTGAGTCAGCTCCCCTAATAACCCCAAAAGGCTCTCGGACAAAGATGACAATTCTTCTATGCATACCCCAATTTATACCATAGGTGAGGGACTCAAAGGAAACAGTTTCACAGAGCTGGTCCTCCTAGCTTCTGGAAGCTGTCCCAGTGGAGATGGAGAACTCTTCCATATGTACCTCCACCTAGCACTATAGGTGAGACTGTGACACTCTTCAAACCTGGAACTGAATCCACCCCCAGGGATCACATTGCAGCCAAAGAACAGACAGGCCTATAAAAACAGTAATACTCATGAGGAACATATTCTTCAGAATAGTCCACTTTGCAAGACCAAAAGGGCTGCATTTGCTGCCCCCCCAAAAAAGCTCTGAAGACAGGAAGGGGCAGGAGAAGAGTAATGGATAAAAGGAACCCAAGGAAGAAGCCAGAAGAGTTACATTGAGGGGATTGCAACTAATGTTACAAAACAAAATGTGTATAAATCATTGCATGATGAAAGAACCAATGTTCTCTGTACACTTTCACCCACACCACAGTGAGAGAGAGGAAGAGGGGGAGGGGGAGGATAGGGGTGGGGGGAGGGGAACAGGGAGAGAAGAAGCAGCAAAACATTTGTTGACCCCCTTCTCAAAAACAAATAAAGAATTCTTGGAATTTCCATCCATCATGCTTTCTGAGGAGTCTTCCCTTTGCTCTCTCCAATTAACTCTTCTTTAAAAGCCCAATATGCAGTCTTATAGCTCCCACTCACCTATGGGAGGAATATCATCAAGTAGTGTAGAGCAGTGGCTTTTAATGTCTCTGGTTATGATACACAGTGAGAAATCAATTTCATATTACATCCAAGTGGTGTAGTGGTTAAAGCATTCAGATGCTAACCAAAAGGTTGGCAGTTTGAACATACTAGCCATTCTGTGGGAGAAAGATGAGGCAGTCTGCTTCCGTAAAGAAAAGAAAGCAGTCCTGGTCAGGCCTGCGTGTGGTGCTGAGCACATCTGACTTCTAATCTGGGCTCTGACTGTAAGCCCCTGTGTAGTCATTGGCTGGAAACCTAACTTCTCTGAGTCTCAATTTTCTCACTGAAACATGGGACTAGTAGCTATCGTGGGGTGTGGTGAGGATGAACATGAGAAAGTGTATGTAAAGTGTTCAGCACATGGTAATGCTTTCATAAAAACAGCAACAAAAACAACAAACAGATGCCCTTGTCTCAGTTCTTCTACATCACTCAGCATATTAATTCAGTTTCTGATCCTTCACCTTTGGGTGAAAGAAAGAGATATCATCCCTCCCCCACCCCAAGAATCTCCTAACAGAGGACTGGAAAAGTCTATGGAATCATTGTTCCTTTTCTGAGATTCATATAGGAATATATTGGCAAACCAAAAGCCTATGTCAACTGGTAGTGGAATGTCCACAAGTCTATAAACCAAGGCTTTGAACCACTCCATTCTGATTTGATCTCCTGCTGATAATTTGCTTTTCCACTCAGGACTAACAGATACATAATCTACATTTTAACAAGACTCCCAGGTAATCACCTACCTTTGCCAAATTGGTTTTATGTGCCTCCTCTCTTTTTATTAATTCACAGCCATTACATCTGCCAACCATTGAATTCTGAAGAAGGCAAATTTTTAAGTAAAAAATGTAGCCATCCTGAGATAATCCCAGATGGAAACAATATTTCTCTTCACCCACCCTGTTTTGGGAAGGAAAATTGGTTTTACTGTCCTGAGTCTAACATTTTTCTCCCTAATTACTCTTAATTTTCTTTCAGTGCCTCAGACTGCTGCCTATGTTTACATCTTAAAATCTATTTCTGTTGGGAAAGATTTAGATGCACGATTTAGGGGTCTGTTAGGCCTAGATAAAAATGACTTATGTTCAAAATCTGCCTTTGCCCCATTGTCCCCTTTCCTCCTACTCCTTTAAAAGCATCCAAAGCCCTGGTTTCAGGTCCCTGGGGGCTTCTGAGAGCTTTGTTGAGCACCAATTTTCACTTTGAATTATGGGGACCATAAACCCCACCCAGAGTTCAAAGGGAAAGACAGGAGAAACTCAATCAGCTTTAGCTTATTTGAAGCCAACCCCATTTCACACCTACCCTCACAATCAAACATCCTTCTTTGAGATTCTTGGAGCTGGTATAGCAACAGCCTTGGCTTTTCTGCTTTCTCAGGAACAATTTAACAATCAGCCAAAGCCTTCATCTTGGTGACTTCCTACTGAATTCCCCATGTCCAATCAAAGTCTCACCTCAAACATGTCATTTCATTACCACCAGGTCTAGTCTAGGGTCTCAAAAGCTTTTTAGAAAGTGAATAGTGTCTGTAGACCCTGGCTATGGGAACCTGAACAAGTAGAAAGGGCACCCCCTCTTGTGAACTGCTACCTGTGTAGGGACAACTTCCTTCCCAGCTACATAGGATGACAGTTTCCACAATTTTGTGTGTGTGTGTGTGTGTGTTTGTGTGTGTGTAAATAAATGGTTTTGTAAAGTGGCTGAAAGGAAAGATACAAAGAACTGGGAATATTGGCAAAAAACCTGAACAATGGGAGATTGTACTTGTAAACTTTGCTAATTTGTATGCAGGCTGCATTTCACTTTTTTTTGTCATGAAAATAAAACGTATCTGTGTTGGATTAGAGAAGAGATGGGAGAAAGCAAAATAATTTTTGGATATCAGAGACCATGCAATTTCTAGTTTAGATCCCCAGTGTTTAGCGACATAGGAAGTCCCTGGGTAGTTTCCATAATTTTTAAGGGCTATGGAAGGATCTTCATTTTTCCTCCTCTTTATCCCTTGCCTTTTCCATAGGAAACGAGGAGGAACAGTGATGTTCTGCTGTCTGTACCTAGCTGCTTTCTTAGATTTCTTGATGTTATGGGATTTTGTCTGCCTATTCAGGTAGAGAGGAGCCTTGGTAGTGCAGTGATTAAAGCACTCAGATGCTAACCAAAAGATCGGTTTGAACTCACCAGTCACTCTGTGGGAGAAAGATATGGCAGTCTGCTTTTGAAAAGATGTAGAGCCTTGAAAACCCTATGTATGAGACAGTTCTATTCTGTCCTATAGGGTTTCTATGAGTTGGAGTTGACTTGATGAGAGAGGGTCGGTTTTGGTATCCAGGTAGAAATGGTCAATCCATTCCTTGTGTGTCATTGCAGGACTCTAAGGCACTCTCAAGGCTTACAAGAGAATAGATGTTTACATTATACAGAACACGGCTTCTAGTCCTAGCTCTGCCAATTACTGAATGACCTCAAGCAAGTTACTTTACCTTTATGGGCCTCAATTTTAATAATTTAAGGTGATTAAATTAGCTTTGATTGAATACTTGGAAGTGGCTACTGGAGGTATTGTGTGGAAAAGATCTGCTGGCCACAGTTGGGCTTAATAATTGATTACTGATATCTGCTCTGGATAGGTACATGTGTAGGGGGCTATATCACCCACCACATATTTGCCACCCATAACTTAAATTTTCTATTAATTATTCCTAAATTTATTTGATTTTCATAAAAAATATGAAGCTTAATGATCTGAGAATGGTGGAAACCCGAAAATATGGCCCTTAGACACGTTTCAAGACTCGAACTGAGCTCAACCCCATGGGTCAAATTTCAGCAAAATGATAGATAGGACTATAAGGTGAACAATAACGGCAGGGAGGTACACATTCTTCAGAACAATCAACCATATGAAATCAAAAGAGCAGCATTTGCCCAGGGATAAAGCTGAGGAGATAGGAAGGATAGGAGAGAAGGACGAAGGGAAATAGTAAACACAGAGAGGAAGTGGGAAGAGTGCTTCTACACTGTGGGGATTGTAATCACTATCACAAGACAAAATGTGTATGGATTGTCGAATGGAAAACCAATTTGCTCTGTAAACTTAACACTTAAATCACAATTTTAAAAGATGTCTTTAATTCTATAACCTTACATGACTGATAATTGAGATCTATTCCAATTTAATCTTGCCTTTTTAAGTATTTGCCTTTGTGTCTGCGGGAATGGGGAGAAGGAAGAGAAAATTTTGTTTTCAAATTAGTGCTGCACTTTGAGTAACAAAGACACAGAAATCTGGTCCATTATTTCATTTTAATTAGCTGCAGAAACTGGAGAAGATGAATTCTTTTGTAAAAAATACCCCTCATGTTTCTTGCCCTGAAATCAAGAAAATAATGCTTAGCTCCTTTTTAGCTCATCAGGCCATTACAGACAAAATTCCAACTTAAAGAACGATCTTCACATATTAAATAATAAAAAATAAAGATTCTTATTCTACGGTTGAAGATAATGGAAAAGTATATATATAATAAAATATCTTTCTGCACCTTCTTGAAAGAATAAAAAAAATAATAGTAGGAAGGACAATGAACATTTTTCAGCTTCAATGAGATGTATTTCTGATGAGAGTGTGATTGAGAGGGTTCAATACCTAAATACAAATAAAAAATACCAAAACTATTTGGAAATGGAATGAATATTTGGCTTAACTGACAGTTACCACATGCATGGATTACTAATTTTGAAAAATTTAGAATACCAAAGTATAATTCACATAAAAACTATTTGGAACAAAATTTTATCTTGCTTTGATGGTTCTCAGGACATTCCAAAATTTTGTAATGCTTCTAAGAAGTTTTGGTGGCATAGTGATAAGGCATTTAGCTGCTAACCAGAAGGTCAGCAGTTCATAACCCACCAGCCATCCTGCAGAAGGAAGATGGGGCATTAAAGATTTATAGCCACAGAAACCCAATGTTGTAATTTACTGGATGGCCGTAAGGTTTTTTTTTTTTTTGGTTTCCTGAGGCATCAAGTCAAGCACAGGTGATCTTTATACTCTAATAGCATGTGTAGATGGTTGAACTGACTGTCCTGACTTCAAAACTTATCTTGATAATCTTGATATACATTTTAGCAATAAGTAGCATTTTTGTTTGTCATTTTTTCAAAAATGATTTGAAACTTTCACTTATTTAGATTCCTCATGTCAAGTTTATTATACCTTTTATTAATACAAAGTCTACATTTTCAATTCAAATATAAAAATCTCCTATTGCAGAGATACCCAAACAATGAGTGTCTATTACGTTACCTTCATGTGACCAAAACCAAAGCAAACTCACTGTCTTTGAGTCTATTTCAACCCAAAGCCACCCTATAGGACTCTGTAGGGTTTCCAAGGCTGTTGTGATCTTTATAGAAGCAGACTGCCACATCTTTCTCTATCAGAGCAGCTGTTGGGTTTGAACCTTTGACGTATTGGTTAGAAGCCAAGTGTTTAATCACTGTACCACCAAGGCTCCTCCTTCAAGTGAACAAGATGGCCCCCTTCTACAGTCAGGAGTTTCCCCTGATTAGAAAATGATCCACTCAGCAGTAATGTTCTACTGTGTAAGTGTGTGAGATAGGCTTGAGGAGCTAGGCTCCAGGTGTGTGGCGCAGGGTAAGCTCCGGGAGATGGAGGCTTTCCCTGACCACTGTAGATATCAGTCTACTGATATCTTCAGTCCAGACTTCTCTCTGAGCTCTAGAACCTCACATCTATGGCACAATAACTTAACAAAATTTACCTATTTATGATAAGGAGCTCTGGTGGTGCAACAGTTGAGCACTTAGCTACTAACACACAAGGTAGGCAGTTCTAACCTACCTAATGGCCCTGTGGGAGAAAAGACCCAGCGATCTGCTCCAATTATAGCCTAATAAACCCTATAGGGTAGTTCTACTCTGTCACATGGGACTGCTATGAGTCAAATTGCCACCTAACAACAACAATCACGTATTTATGAGTCAGGCATGTGCCAGAAATGAGAAGTTCCTAAATAAGTAACATAACGGCAAGACTGGTTGGTATGTTTCTGGTAGGAAGCACATACTAGAGACACTCCATCTGCATAGACTCTAATCACTTCAAATATGCTTCAACTTGATCTCATTAGCTCAACCACACTTAAAAAATTAAAAGCAGGTGACATGGAAACTATGGGGACTAGACATGGCTTGTAAGGACTTAAATTCCTTCAACACAACTTAAACCACATCCCTATACTATAAAATCCTGCAGATCCCTCCGAAGTTTATTTGAAGTGAGAAAGGCCCAGAACGGAGTTCAGAAAAACTGCAATTTTACTTCTGATTTTGCCTGTAATTTTGTGACCCTTAGGTAAGTCACTTCTCCTCACTGTCCTTCTGTAAAATCAGCAATTGGAATAAAAGAAGAAAAGAAAAACAGAAAGAAAGAAAAGGAAGAGTAGTCACTCATGAAATAGAAGAAGAGTATCTGAGGCACACTTTGGCAGCAGCCAAGCCCAGTTCAGAAAGGGAAACTTCACCCAAGGACATCTAGTAGACAGTTCCTAGCCCTGGTGGTACATTAGCAGTACTCTAGCTCAGCAGTTCTCATCCTAGGCTGAACATTCAAATCACCTGGGGAGCTTTTAAAACTACACTTATTCCCAGGCTGAAACCGAGAACAATTAAATCAAATTTTTGGGGGATCAAGAACCTCCACTCTAGTCTGATGTCAATGAACTCTGTCTGAATGTCTCCAACTCCCCGACCAGAAGATTTCATGTTAAACAAACATTCTTCTCTGAATAATATTTGACTCCCCACACATATCTATTTATAGGGAGAAAAATGTGCTGGTTAAAATGATTTTGAATATTTTGCCCCTGGACATTTATAAATCTCGTAGTAAATTCATGAATTGGTGTTTTCTTGTCCCTATATCTGTCCTGTGAATGGAGTTAATGTGAGTCAACTCTTGAGAGATGAATCTTCTATTTTTGTGAGTAGATTGAATGTCTGAGTTGGCAAGGGTGGGGCCAGCACCTGGCCTTAGAGATCTTACCAAGTTAGTGAATGCCAAACAGTCAGGTCCCTTGAGAGATGGGCTGCTACTTGTTCCCATGAGAAAAGTATATTTGTCATGACTTAACTCTGTGTGTGGGCAGAGCTAGTGGGTATGCACTCCCTTCTCACAACTTGAGGCAGTATTTCCCTTTTTATTTCTCTTGTTCATTATATAAACAATCTTTTTATTTAACAACAGCAGCAAAAAAAAAAAAAAAAAACCAAGGAGTTGGACTACATAATCTATAAGATTGTTCTGCAGTCATAATCTACTACTGATTTCATATTTCCTATAAGGATTCTTAGGAGCTCTGGTGGCATAGTGCCTAAGGCACTTGACTGCTAACCAGAAGGCTGGCAATTCAAACCCACCAGCCACTCCTTGGAAGGAAGGTTGGGCAATCAACCGTAGCGATACTGCCTTGGAAACCCAAGGAGGGATTGCTGTGAGTCGTATCTGACTTGATGGCAGTAGGTATAAGGATTGTTACCCTTTCCTATAATTCTTATTTGCTGCAGAATTTTCCATTGACATTTCAGTGTTCTCTAGTAAACACTATCTTTTAAAATAATTTTTTTAAAATGTTACCTTCTTACTGTCCTGGCCACCCACTATCCTACCTATGCAAAGTAGTTCCCATGAAATACAGTCATATTTTGCCAAGGTATAATTTACATAATTCTCAGAGAAAGATATCTGAGGAATAGTGCCCCATGATAAAATTCAAATTTCTCAACATTCTCAGAATTTTCCTTGTCCAAGAGTTGCCAAAGCCAGAACAGATTTTCAATTTTAGATGATAAAGTTATCTTTTTATGTACAACTAAGTAAGGCAAATCTATGCAGTTCTTTATTCTTTTAGCCAAGGGCCTGTGAAAGAGAAAATAAAAATTCCTTGTTGTTTGCACACAATTAATCGTGAAAGTGCTGACTTTGAGTCCCAGCCATGAGCCAACTTTAAGCTAAAAATTTTGACAATGACTTGCAAAGAGGTTATTATTATTACAATTTATAAATGAGGACACTGAAGGCTCAGGGAAGGTGAAACTACTCTAAAGAGGTAGTTTGAAACCCAAGCCATCTGCCTGGATTAGGACAAAGCAGTAGTCCCACAGCTGGAATGAAGAGGGTAGAGCCCATCACGATTTTGTGATGATAACCTGTTTTTTCAATTATATATAATTAGCCCCATGGTCATTACTCAGTGGACTCCATTCAGCTTTCTACATGGTGATGGTTTTCATCATCCAGAATAATTATCTTTGTTTTGTCTTTGTCCTGTTCAAGGCTTAATAAAAGTGTCTCTATTGAACCTGCTTGAATCTGGGATCTCTTTTCCCCTATTACAAATGTTTCCAGAAATGTCACAGGTTTGAAAACCAAACCCAACCCAATTCACTGCCATCAAGTTGGATCCAACACATAGCGACCCCTCCTTGGGTTTCCGAGGTGCTATCACTACAGAAGTAGATTACCCAGCCTTCCTTCCAAGGAGTGGCTGGTTGGTTTGAACTGCCATCCTTGTGGTTAGCAGTCAAATGCCTTAGGCATTACTTCTTTATAAGAAGCATTACAACAGCTGTCAGACAAACACGTTAATATTTGGGGCCCCTGGCGATGAAGAAACAAATAGGTACTTGATCTTGGCAGGGTTTCTACCAAGTGGTTCTCTACTTGCAGGTTCTATTTGAGGTTCATTACAGCTGGCATCCATAACTGTTAGGAGGGGCCTATCCCAGAAGCCACCCTTTATGCCTACCAGAGAGGAGTGAGTTTGCACAGATTTTTCACGTCTTGATACCTTCATGGGATTTTACAATTTTTAAAGTTATTTTGCTTTTAAGATGCCAACCCCTTTAGGCAGGTCTGGTTAATTTTGTAGAGGGAAGAATCCACCGTTACTGCTTTTTCACGTCTCCTGTTTAAAATGCCTACATGCAGCACAAGTTCTCCTGCCCTATATCATAGATCACAATGTGAGTTATGAGTCCCCAGCTGAAAATAGGAGTGTGTAACTGTGTCACAGTCCATTTCTAACTTGTAGGGCCAATCTTCAGGGAGCCAACTAAAATATGTCCCTTATGGATTTCAGCATAATACAGTGTTGATTTTCATTTTCTTTTAGAGCTGACAGCAACTAAAGATTACATTGTAACCTCAAAGGAAGAGAGCAGGGAGAAATAGGTAGAGAGGTCCCCAGCAGGCTTCTGACAGGACTTGGAACTTCTGAGTTATGTTCTTGGTGATGGTGATGGAGTAGGGGAGGGTTGGACCAGGAATCATTAAATAGAGATTCAAAGGAGAACTTGGGAATTAAATACCTCATAGGAAGCTTTAAACCTGGCTTATGTTTATGACTCTACTCCTAGGCAACCTTGTTACCCATATTATAAATAATACTGATGAAAATGTTAATGAATACTGGAATGCCAATTCATCTGGCAAGAAAGGTATCAGTTTAGTCTGGTCTTATCAGCATAATGAAAACTGCAAAGTGATCTACACTTTTTCTGTCCCTACTGATAAAAAAGTTTTATTATAGCACAGACTATTTTTGAGGAGTAAGTAATGACGGGCTGACTGATTAATATTGAATGCTAGATTGGATAATACAGGATCTACTGTTACAAAATAAAAGGAGCTCTGGTGGCGGAGTGGTGAAAGCATTCGTCTGGAAACTAAAGGGTTGGTGGTTTGAATCCACCAGCCACTCCTCAGGAGAAAGATGAGGCTGTCTGTTTCTGAAAAGATTTACAGCACTGGAAACCCATGGGGGCAGTTCTACTCTGTCCCGTAAAACCAAACTCACTGCCAGATCCTACTCATAGCATCCCTTCCTTGGGTTTCCAAGGTGGTATCACTACAGAAGTAGATTGCCCAATCTTCCTTCTGAGGAGTGGCTAGTGGGTTTGAATCACCACCCTTCTGCTTAGCAGTCAAATGCCTTAGGCACTATGCCACCAGAGCTCCCACTTTGTCCTATAGGGTTGCTATTAGTCAGAATTGACTAGCTGGCAGTAGATAGGTTACAAAATGACAGCTACTAATGTATGTGTATGTGTCTTCCCTGGAAGGCTACAAGTTTCTTAAGTTTTGGACCCTTTCTTCCTTCACCTTTATCTCTCAGATTGAATGGCTTTGCATAGTTGTGTTGTATGTACCATGGAGTCGGACCAGGCTCATAGTGACCCTTCTTCGGGTTTCCGAGGCAGTATCACTACGGAAGTAGATTGCCCCATCTTCCTTCTGAGGAGTGGCTGGTGGGTTTGAACTGCCAGCCTTCTGGTTAGCAGTCAAGTGCCTTAGGCACTATACTACCAGAGCTCCCACTAAATAAATGCACTCATTTATTCAACAGACTAAATTTTTTTTTTTCAATTCATTTTATGAGACGAGAATTATTGTCATATTCAGTGTTAGCTGTTAACTGAAAGGTCAGTAGTTCAAACCCACCCAGCAGCTCCAGAGAAGAAATGACTTGGCGACCTGTTTCCCTTAAAGATGACAGCCTAGGAAACCCTATGCAGCAAATCCTACTCTGTACTACATGGTCTCTAGGAGTTGGTATTGACAACACAAAGGGATAGGAAAAAACCTTTGGGGTGATAATGTAAATGTTCCATATCTTGTCCTGGAAAGCTGTTAGACAAATACAATTTGTCAAAAGTCCTAAGACAGTACCATTTAGGATCTCTGCATTTTATTTAAGGAGCCCTAGTGATACTGCCTCGGAAACCCAAGGAGGGGTCGCTTTGAGTCGGGGCCGACTCGACGGCACATAACAACAACAACAACAGTGGCACAATAAAGGAGCTCTTGTGGCATTTGGTTGCTAACCAGAAGGTGAGTGGTTCAAACCCACCAGCTACTCTGTGGGAGGAAGATGAGGCAATCTACTCCCATAAAGATTTACAGCCTTGGAAACCCAATGGGGTACACTATGAGTTGGAATCAACTCTATGGCAGTGGGCTTGGTTTTTGGTTTTGGTGGCACAGATTAGACTCTTGGTTGATAATGGAAAGTTTGGCAGCTGGAACTCACCAGAAAGGTGGGAGAAAGATGAGGCAGTCTGCTTCCTTAAAGATTTACAGCCTTGGAAACCCTATAGGACAGTTCTGCTCTGTCCCACAGGGTTGCTATGAGTTGAAATCTACTTAACGGCAATGGGGTTGTTTTGGTTTGAATTGCTCCTGGTGTTCCCGGGTGGTGCAAACAGGTAATGTACTCAGTTGCTAACTGAAAGGTGGTAGGTTTGAGTCCACCCAGAAGTGCCATGGAAGAGAGACCTGGGGATCTACTTCCAAGAAATGAGACATTGAAAACCCCGTGGAGCACATTGTACTGCAACACACATGGGGTCACCATGAGTTGGCATTGATTCAATGGCAACGGAAAAAAAAGTTATTACTTGTTCTTTGCTCCCACAAAGAAGCTTCTTGTCTCCTTATCTTCATGCAAGCTATTTTTTTTTATTTATTTCTGGGATGCTTTTCAAGTTTCTTTGTCCCCCTCACTCCCTTGATAGGATAATTCCAGGTCATCCTTTGAGATTCCATTTAGGATTCTTTTCCTGGAAACCTTGCTATTTTGTCTCTCTGGACTGTGATTCCATAGTGCCTTTAACTTTTTTTTTTTTTTTTAATTACGCGCCCCCCCCCCCCCCCCCCCCCCCCCCCCCCCCCCCCCCCCCCCCTTTTTTTTTTCCCCCCCCCCCCGCTGATACAGAGATGAATGAAACACATATCTTGGAGAAGATCTGACTTAGAGAGAGAGAGGAGCATCTATCTAAACCAACAGTAAAAATACAGTTTCAGTCATAAATGCTAAAAGAGAGAGCCGGGAAAAATGCAAGTAGAATACAAAGTGGCCAAGTAATTTAGTTTACAATTCTGTGTTTGAAGGTGGGAGTGGGGAGGAAAGGTCAGCCCTGTGCCCTCCCACGGGCGAAATCAAGTCAGAAACTTGTCTGCGCTCTTGCTCTCCTTCCTGAAAAAATTCCAGGCGGAAAGGCCAAAGGAACAGTTCAGCTTTACATTCTATCAGCCCCTAAAAGGCGCGGCGGGGGGCGGGGGGAGTGAAGGACTGTCCTGAACCTTCAGATCCTCCCACACTTGGCTGGAGGGCTGTTAAGAGATCCTTGGCTCTAGAGACTGGCTTTGAAAAGTATTACATTCAGCTGTTCTGCTAGCCTGTGTAAAAATAGAACCCGAGGAAGAGGTTCAAAAGCAGGAGGCAGAAAGCTGTTGAAGAAGATGTCAGTTCTTACGGCGTGGAGGATGAGAAGGCAGGAAGGAAAAGCAGCTCCCGTTTACTTTTCCCTGTGCTAGGAATTCCACATGGTGTGACTTAATTTAATCACCGCAATTACCCTCGAGTTGCATACTATTTCCTATTTTTCAGAGCCATGTATTCATTCAATAAACATTCATGTAGCGTTTCCTATGCCATGCACTGTAGAAGGCGGTAAGGCATCTCCAAGGCCCTGCTGGGGAAACCAAGGCCCGCAGGCATTGTGCTCAAGGCTGCTCTTTCCAGCAGGTTTTCCTAGTCCACCTGGGCTGGCCCCTCGCACTAACGTCCTGGGAGCAGCCTTGATGATGATACTGCCTTGAACACCATCCTCCTCGGATTCTGGGACCGCCAGGACAGCTGCGGCATCAGGGTATACAAACCAAGCATGCATTTACTCTTATCTCCACTGCGGCTTGAAAGGGGGTAGGACTGGCTCCCGCAGAGGGACAATTTCGCTTGCGTTTGTGAAATCGCTCCAATAGTAGCCACCAAGCAGATTTACAATCTATTGAGGCCCAGCCCTTGAATATCCAAAGAGAGGCATATGAAAAGGAAGGGGAAGTCAAGTAGATTCTGTTTTCCTTTCCATTTCAACGTTTAGTTGTGGCGGTAGGGGGAGAGGGGCAGCAGCCCCAAACTACTAGCTCAGCGTTCCACCTCCCATCACCCCCCACCTTCAGCTTGGAGGATGTCCGAGCATCTGCAGGCCCAGGGGAGGCGCTGGACCTAACAAGATTTAGGAGAAGTTACTTTAGGGATTTCTTTTTTAAATTTTATTTTTCAATGCTCCACAAACAAAAGCTTCCCCTTTCCCCCTCCCTCCTATTCTCCCTCCTATATGTGTTTATAGGAGCTCAGTGGCACAGTGCCTAAGGAATTTGACTACTAACTAGAAGCCTGGAGGTTCAAACCCACCAGCCACTCCTGGAAAGGAGAATGGGCAATCTACTTCTGTAGAGATACTGCCTGGGAAACCCAAGGAGGGGGTCTCTATGAGTCGAAATCCACTCGATGTCAGTGAGTGTGTATATATAAAACTTCTGCAGCTACTGTGCCAATCCATCTTGTTGAGGACCCTCCCCTCTTTCATTGCCCTTCCACTTTACCAACCATGACATCCTTCTCCAGAGAATGGTCCCTTTCGAAAACCTGACCAAAGTAGGTGAGACAAAGTCTGGCCTTTCTTGTTTCCAAGAGGCACTTCAGCTGCACTTCCTCCAGGACAGATTTGTTAGTGCCTTTGGCAGTCCAGGGTACTGTCAGCATTCTTCGCCCACGCAACTCAAGCATCAGCTCTTCTTTGGTCTTCCTTATTCATTGTCCAGTTCTCACATTCATATAAGGTGATTGAAAATACTATGGCTTGGGTTAGGTGTACCTTAGTCTTCAAAGAGACATCTTTGCTCTTCAGCACTTTAAAGAAGTCTTTTGCAACAGATTTGCCCCATGCAACATGTCATTTGATGTCTTGACTGCTGCTTTCATTGGCATTGATTGGAGAACCAAGTCATATGAAATCTTTGACAACTTCAATCTTTTCTCCATTTTATTGGACTGCTGTTGCTTATTGGTCCAGTTGTAAGGATTTTTGTTTTCTTTATAGTGAAATGCAATCCATACTGCAGACTGTAGTCTTTTATCTTCATCAGTAAGTACTCCAAGTCATCCTCACTTTCAGCAAGCAAAGTTGTGTCCTCTATGTATCTCAGGTTGTTAATGAGCCTTCCTCCAATCCTGATGCCATGTTCTTCTTGATATAGTCCAGCTTCTTGGATTATTTGCTCAGCATGCAGATTGAATAAGTATGGTGAAAGGAGACAACCTTGATGTATTCCCTTCCTGATTTTAAACCATGCAGTATCCCCTTGTTCTGTTCGAAAGACAGCCTCCTGGTCTATGTACAAGTTTCTCATGAGTACCATTAAATGTTCTGGAATTCCCATTATCTCGATGTCAATTTGTTATGATCCACACAATCTAATGCCTTTGCATAGTCAATAAAACACAAGTAAATATCTTTCTGGTATTCTTTGCTTTTAGCCAAGATCCATCTAACATCAGCTTTGATATCCCTCACTCCATGTCCCCTTCTGAATCCAGCTTGCATTTCTGGAAGTTCTCTGTCAATATATTGCTGCAACCGTTTTTGAATTATCTTTAGTAAGATTTTACTTCCATTGGATGTAAACGACATTGGTAATTTACACATTCTGTGGGATCATCTTTCTTTGGAATGAGTACAAATAGGGATCTCTTCTGGTTAGTTGGCCAGGTAGCTGACTTCCAAATCTTTTGGCATAGAGGAGTGAGTACTTCCAGTGCGGCATCTGTTTGTTGAAACATCTCAGTGGGTATTTCGTCAATTCCTGGAGCCTTGTTTTTCACTAATTCCTTCAGTGCGGGTTGGACTTATTTCTTTATACCATTGGTTTTTGATCATGTGCCACCTCCTGAAATGGATATCATCTACCAATTCTTTGTGGTATAGTGACTTTGTGTATTCCATCCATTTTCTTTTGATGTTTCCTGCATCATTCAACATATTGCCCATGGAATCTTTCATTATTGCAATTCGAGGCTTAAATTTTTTCCCCTCAGTTCTTTCAGCTTGAGAAATGCTGAGCATGTTCTTCCCTTTTTGCTTTCTAATTTTAGGTCTTTGCACATTTCATTATAATAATTGACTTTGTCTTCTCCAGTTGCTCTTTCAAATCTTCTGTTCAGCTCTTTTATCTCGTCATTTCTTCCATTTGCTTTAGCTACTCTGTTCAAGGACAAGTTTCAGAATCACCTCTAACATCTATTTTAGTCTTTTCTTCCTTTCCTGTCTTTTTGCTTTCCTCACGGATGATGTTCTTGATGTCATCCCACAATTCCTCTGGTTTTTGGTCATTGGTATTCAATGCATCAAATCCATTGTTTAGATGTTCTCTAAATTCAGGAGGGATACTCAGGGTCATATTTTGGCTCTCATGGGCTTCTTTTAATTGTCTTCAGCTTCAACTTGAACTTGCATATGAGCAGTTGATGGTCTGTTCCACAATCAGCTTCTGGCCTGGTCTTGGCTGAAGATATTGAGCTTTTCCACTGCCTCTTGGCACAGATGTAGTCAATCTGATTCCTGTGTATACCATCTGGTAAAGTCCATGTGTATAGCCATCATTTGTATTGTTGATAAAAGGTATTTGCAATAAGTCATTGGTCTTGCAAAAGTCTATCATGCAATCTCCACTGTTATTTCTATCAGCAAGGCCATATTTTCCAACTACCGGTGATTCTTGTTTGTTTCCAACTTTTGCATTCCAATCACCAGTGATAATTCACACATCTTGATTGCAAGTTTGGTCAATTTCAGACTGCAGAAGCTGATAAAAGTCTTCAATTTCCTCATCTTTGGTTTTGGTGGTTGGTATGTAAATTTGAATAATAGTAGTCTTAATGGGTCTTCCTTGTAGGTGTATGGATATTATCCTATCACTGACAGCATTATGCTTCAGGAAAGATCTTTATACATTCTTTGTGATGACAAATGCCATGCCATTTTTCTTCAATTTGTCATTCCTGGCATGGTAGATCATATGGTTGTCTGATTCAAAATGTCTCAAACCACTTTAGCTCTCTTTTGCCTAGTATATCGATCTTTTTTATTCCATTCTGTTGTTGAAAACTTCAGTGTTCCTAGATTCATACTTCATACATTCCATGTTCTGATTATTAATGTCTGTTTGCAGCTGTTTCTTCCCATTTTGAGTTGTGCCACATCAGCAAATGGAGATCCCAGAAGCTTTATGTCATTAAGGTCGACTCGACTCTGGTGCTGGTAGCATAGTGCCTAAGGCACTTGACTGCTAACCAGAAGGCTGGCGGGTCAAACCCACTAGCCACTCCTTGGAAGGAAGATGGGGCAATCTACTTCCGTAGTGATACTGCCTCGGAAACCCAAGGAGGGGTCGCTATGAGTCGGGTCCGACTCGAGGGCACATAACAACTACTACTCTGGTGGCATAGTGACTAAGACATTTGACTGCAAACCAGAAGGCTTACAGTTCAAACCCACCAGCCACTCCTCAGAAGGAAGATTGGGCAATCTACTTCCATAGTGATACCTCCTCAGAAACCCAAGGAGGGGTAGATATGAGTCAGATCTGACTCGATGGCAGTGAGTTGGTTTTGCTACTCTGAAGAGGCAGCTCTCCCCCTGTTGTATTTTGAGTGCCTTCTAACCTAAAGGGCTCATCTTCTGGCAATTTATCAGACAATATTTCCATGCTATTCATGATGTTTTCCAGTAATAGACAGTGTTTCATTGTTATTCATAAGGTTTTCACTTGCTAATTCTATGAGAAGGAGCTCTGGTAGTGTAGTGCCTAAAGCACTTGACTGCTAACCAGACGGCTGGCAGTTCAAACTCACCAGCCACTCCTCGGAAGGAAGGAAGGTTGGGCAATGTACTTCCATAGTGATACTGCCTCGGAAACCCAAGGAGGGGTCTCTACGAGTCGGGTCCGACTTGACGGCACATAACGACAACAACAATAATTCTATGAGAAGCAGATGGTTCCTTCCTTCCTCTGAGTCTGTCTTAGTCTGGAAGTTCTGCTAAAATCTGTCCACCATGGGTGACCCTGCTGGTATATGAAATACCAGTGGCATAGCATCCAGCCTCACAGCAACACACAAGCCACCAAAGTATGACAAACTGACAGAGGAGTAGTGGAGGACAAACCTAGGGAGGGGCAATTTATGGTTGAAAGTAGATTATACTCTCACAAAGAACTAGGGAATTTGCCTGAGTGTGTCCTTTTCTAATTTAAATTAAGGTTGGGGTCCTGGTATTGTTTAGTAACCACCTTGTAGCTAAGATCCAGGCTGCATGGTCATGAGTCAAAACCTATTTTGACCACCATCTAGCCAGGTAGTCAAGGCCCAGAACCAATCTTGTAACCCTCTTCTATCTTCGATTATGTTTGTATCCTAATCAATTATGGTCTTTTCCCTGCTTCCATAGTCCCACCTGTAACAGTGATGAATCTGTCTTCCACCAATGGTGATTTTGAGATGACTTAAACTTGTATATAATTACCCACATGGCCATAACTCTGCAGACTCCTTTTAGCTTTCTCATACTGATGGTTTCCCTCATCTATGATGATTGTCTTTGTTCTGTCCCCAAAGGCTTAATAAAAGTGTTTCTATTAAACCTGTTTGAATTTGAGTATCTCTTCCCCTAAAACAGGTCGTTATTCCAATGCTTCAAACCCTTCAAAATTTCCCCAGTGTACTTGGAATAAAATCCAAAATTCTTACTTTAATAAACCCCTGATCCCTCCAACTAATCATAGTCCACCCCATTTTCAACATTCCTCTCATTGCACCTTGTTTTCCTTCATAGAATTATTACTACTTGTGGTTACACAGGTTTTGTTCTCTTTCTTATTTGAGTCCTCCACAAAGGTGTGAGCTCTAGGATAGCAGGGAGTGATTCTAGATTTTTTCTTTAATCCACTGTATACTTACAAACAGCCTGGAATTTAGATGCTTAATAGATATTTTTTGAATGAATGAATGAATGGGTAAGTGATGGATGGATGAAAAGAGTCTAGTTCATAGTAAGTAGTTCAGTAAATGGTGACACTTTTTATTCCTATCATTGGTAGTAATAATGAGAAGTTTTTGTAAAAAACAAAAATCAAACCAGCTGCCACCTAGTTGATTCTGACTCAAGGTAACCATGTGTGTTGTAGAGTAGAACTTCGTAAGGTTTTCTTGGCTGTGACTTTTCCAAAGCAGACTGCTAGGCCTTTCTTTTGAGGCACCTCTGAGTGGCATTGAACTGCTAAACTTTCAGTCAGTAGTTGAGTGCTAACTGACTGCACCACTCAGGGATTCCTTTGGGGAAGACAGACTCCTCCATTCATGAAATGGAAGCAATCCCAGTGGCACAGTCATTACAGCACTCAGCTGCTACTGAAAGGTTTGCAGTTTGAATCTACCAGCCACTGTGTAGGAGAAAGATGCAGCAGTCTGCTTCTGTAAAGATTTACAGACTTGGAAACCCTATGGGACAGGTATACCCTGTCCTATAGTGTGGCTATGAGTCAGAATTGACTCAATGGCACTGGGTTTTATACATCACACAATTGGAGTGCTGGAATTTTAAAAGTGCTTTGGCAAGTGGTATCTCATTTTCATCTTCACAACAATCTTGAGAGGTAGGTAGGCCAGATATCATAACCCACATTTTACCAACAAAAACACTGAACTAGAATAAAGGAAAATGTTTCTCAGCCAGGTAAGTAGGATAAAAAATGGAGATGTTCAAATGTACCTGTTTGTGTAGTTAGAAAGAGGAGAGAGCTACAAGCCAGAGCTCAAAAACAGAGAAGCCTCCTGCACAATGTCAGGGAAAACAATAACCTGGCTTTTCTTCTGAATTCAAGGGAAAAAGGAGTTCAAGGTGATAAGGAATAATTAAAACTTAAGGAAGTATCCTTCTAATCATGCTCTTCTCAGCTCTGTAACACTTTAAAATAATAATAATAATAAATTCATAAATCTAAAGTGAGAAATTGTTCAAACTATAGAGCCCATTCTTAGAAATGTTGAGGTGGAAACACACTTACTTACATTGTTAATAGTCAGCAACCCAAAACCAAATTTACTGCCATCAAGTCAGATCCAACTCATAGCGACCCCCCTTGGGTTTCCGAGGCAGTATCACTACAGAAATAGATTGCCCAGTTTTCCTTCTGAGGAGTGGCTGATGGGTTTGAACTGCCAGCCTTCTGGTTAGCAGTCAAATGCTTTAGGCACTATGCTACCAGAGCTCAGCAGGTGTGGGCAAAAAAGGCATTCATAATTTGTGATTTGCAAAATCAAGCAAAGCCCCCTGTCCCAAATGCCTAAATCCTCTTCATTCATCAGCTTCTGAACCTGAAATTCCAACCCTTTGGAGTCCATCCAAAGTGAAGGCCAGCATCTTTAGAGAGTTTTATTAATTTCCTTTGGCTGCTGTAACAAGTAAGCACAAGTTCGGTGCCTTGAAACAATGCACATTTATTTTTTTACAGTTCTGGAGGTCAGAAATCAGTTTCACTAGACTAAAATCAAGGTCAGTAGGGTTGTGCTCCCTTTGGAGACCTCAGAGTAGAATCTCTTTTTTGTCTCTTCTCGGTTTTGGTGCTTGCCAGAGTTCTTTGGTTTGTGGTCACATAAGTCCAATCTCTGCCTCCGTGGTCACATTATCATGCCCTCTTCTGCAGTTAAATCTGATGACTACACTTAGGATCCACTCAGATAAATCCAGTATGATCTCCTTATCTTAAGACCCTTAACTTAGTTACATTTGCAAAGTCCCTTTTGCTATATAAGGTAACATTCACAGGTTCCAGGAATTAGGACATGGATATCTTTGGGGTTATTTTTCAGCCTACCATAGGGGTTAAGATTCTGAAATCAGATGATTTGAGTCAATTCTTGGCTTTGCACTTACCAGTTGTCTTAGGATGGATTCACTAGAGAAGCAAAAACCAGAGACAGAGATAGAGATAGAATTCATCTCAAGGAAATGTCTCATGCAGTTGTAAAGGCTGGTAAGTCCAAAGTCCATGGTAGACATCAAGCTAGAGGCTTCTCCTGACTCATGTAGTTGCAGGGGCTGATCAACAGGTAAGGTGGCAGGCTGTTGGCTCATAGGCTGAAAAGGCAACAATCCCAAGATTGACAGGCTATTGGTTCAAGTCCAAGAACTGGAGTCAGATGATGACAAGTGAGATGCAGGATCAAGATTGAGCAAAAAGCCAGAGAACTTAGCCAGAGCTTTTCCATATATATTGGAAGCAGGCCACACCATGAAGGAAACGTCCTTTCAACTGATTGGCTGCTCATAGTAGATCTCCTCATGGAGGTGTTGCATTGTATCAGATCTCATTGTGGGGGATGACTACATCATAACTGCTAAACCACTAACATTCATTCCTGGTGCAGCCAAGGTGACACACAACCATAACTATCACACCAATCATACAACCAGGGATCACTACTTTCTGTGACCCAGTTTCACCATCTGTAAATAGGAATGTGAACGATAATAGTCCCTATATCATAAACTCACTAACTCAACTGGTCTAAGGCAGTTGAATCGGATCTGACTCATAGCTACCCCTCCTTGGTCTTCCAAGGTGGTATGAATATGGAAGTAGATTGCCCATATCGTAAGGTCATTACACTGGTTAAGAACTAGCACTATATAAGAATCAAATGAGAGTGAAAACACAACAAGCCAAAAACTTTGGGACACTGCAAAAGCAGAGCTTAGAGAATTTATAGCAATACATGCACATATCAGAAAAGGAGAAAGGGCCAAAATAACTTGAACAACTTGAACGAACAGAAATGGGGCAGCAAAAAAGCCCCAAATTACCAGGAGAATGGACATAATAAAGATTAGAGAAGAAGTAAATGAAACAGAAAGGATAAACAAAACCAGAAGTTGGTTCTTTGAGAGGGTACATAAAATTGACAAATCACTGGCCAAACTGACACAGGAAAATAATGAAGATTCAAATAACCCAAATTAGGAATGAGATGGGTGACTGTGCAACAGAATGAAATTAGATAAAAAGGATAACAGAATATTATGAAAAATTGTATTCTAACAAAATTGAAACACTAGAAGAAATGGACAAATTCTAGAAACACATGACCTACCTAAACTAATACACATAATAATAATTAAAAAAGAAAGAAAAAGAAAAACCAAACTCACTGCCATTGAGCTGATTCTGACTCATAGCAACCCCTCCTTGGGTTTCCAAGGTGGTATCTTTACCTCTAGGTGGTATCTCTAGGCCATCAACAAGATGGATTGACATAGTGGCTGCAGTGATGGGCTCAAGGTATAGTAGAGATTGTGAGGGTAACACAGGACTGGGCAGTGTTTTGTTCTGCTATATATAAGGTTGGGAAGAGTCGGAGATGACTTGGCAGCACATAACAACAAACAACATCTCTGAGGAAGTAGATTACCTGTCTTCCTTCTGAAGAGTATCTGATGGGTTTGAACTGCCAGCTTTCTGGTTAGCAATCAAATGCCTTAGGCACTATGCCAGATCCATAACAAAAGAAGATATTGAAGAATTCATAAAAAACTCCCAACCAAAACGAGCCCCAGCCCAGAAAACTTCACTAGAGAATTCTACCAAACATTCAGAGAAGAGTTGACACCAATTCTACCCAAACCTATTACAGAACATAGAAAAGGAAGGAATACTCCCTAATTCATTCTATGAAGTCAGCATAACCCTGATACCAAAGCTAGGCAAAGACACCACTGAAAAAGAACATCATAGATCAATATCCCTCATGAATATATATGCAAAAATTCTCAACAAAATTCTAACCAACAGAATTCCACAGCTGATCAAAAAAATGGTACATCATGGTCAAATGGGTTCATAGCAGGAATGCAAGGATGGTTCAACATTAGAAAAGCAATATAATTCACCACATAAAGGAAAAGAATCAAATTAACATTTCAATAATGCAGAAAAGGCATTTGATAATAACAGCACCCTTTTCTGATAAAAACTCTCAGCAAAATTGAAATAGAATGGAAAGCCCTCAATATAATTGAGGGCATATATGCAAAACCAATAGCCAACATTATTCTCAATAGAGAAAGATTGAGAGCATTCCCCTTGAGAACGGGAATGAGATAAGGATGATATTTATCACCATTCTTATTCAATATTGTACTGGAAGTCCTAGTTAGAGTAATAAGGCAAGAAACAGAAATAAAGCTATCCAAAATGGAAAGGAAGAAATACAACTATCCTTATTGCAAATGGCATGATCTTATACACAGAAAATTACAGAAACTCCACAAGAATGTTACTGGAACTAGTAATAGAAGTGTTCAGCAAAGTGGCAGGGTACAAGATTAACACACAAAAATTAGTTAGGTTCCTCTATACAAACAAGGAAGACTCCACAAAGGAAATCAAGAAAATAATATCATTTGCAATAGCCTTCAAAAGGATAAAATACCTAGAAATAAACCTAACCAAGGATGTAAAAGGCTTATACAAAGATAACTATAAAACACTCTTGCAATAAACTAAAAGAGATCTACGTAAATGGAAAAACATTCTATGTTCATGGATTCAAAGACTTAACATTGTGAAAATGTCAGTACTATCATAAATAGATCAATAGATAAAATGCAATCCTGATTCAAATTCCAATATTATTTACTGGAATGTAAAAACTAATCTCCAACTTTGTATGGAAAAGAAAGAAGACCTGAATAACTAAAGCAATACTGAAGAAGAAGAAGAACAAAGTAGGAGGCCTCGTACTTTTGGATCTCAAAGCTTACTATACAACCACAGTAATTAAAACAGCCGAGTATTGTTTCTGGTGGTGTAGTTCCTAAGACATTTGACTCCTAACCAGAAGGCTGGCGATTCCAACCCACCAGCCACTCCTCAGAAGGAATACTGGGCAATCTACTTCTGTAGTAATACCACCTCGGAAACCGAAGGAGGGGTCTCTATGAGTTGGATTCGACTCAATGGCAGTGAGTTGTTTTTTTTTTTTTTTTTTTTGGTATTGGTTCAATTACAGCACATAGACCAACTGAACAGAACTGAAAACCCAGAAGTAAAGCTAATCTTTGAAAAAGGTCAAAACCCATTCAACAATGAAGAAAAAGTCTCTTTAACAAATGATGCTGGCAAAACTGCATATTCATATGCAGAAAAATGAATCAGGATCCGTACCTCACACCATACACAAATACTAACTCAAAATATATCAAAGACTAAATGTTAAAACTAAATCTATAAAGTTACTGGAAGCTAACATAAGTTCAAAACTAGAGGACCTAATTTTTGGCATAAGCAGTCTATCAAACAAAACTAAAAATGCATGAATAACAGAAGATAAATTAGATAACTGGGACTTCCCAAAAAATCAAATACTTATGTTCATCAAAAGACTTTACCAAGAAAGTAAAAAGAGAACCTACAGACTTGGAAAAAAATCTTTGGCAATGACATAATGATAAGGGTCTAATCTTTAAAACATACAGAAAACTTCAACAATTCAACAGAAAGAGACAATCCAATCAAAAAATGGGCAAAGGACATGAACAGACACTTCATCAAAGATGACATTCAAGTGGCCAACAAATACATGAAAAGATGCTCTCAATCATTTGCCATTGTTGTTACGTGCCATCGAGTCGGACCTGACTCATAGCAACCCCTTCTTGGGTTTCCAAGGCAGTATCACTATGGAAGTAGATTGCCCCATCTTCCTTCTGAGGAGTGAGTGGTGGGTTTGAACTGCCAGCCTCTGGTTAGCAGTCAAGTGCCTTAGACACTATGCTATCAGAGCTCCCTCATTTGCCATTAGAGAGATGTAAATCAAAACCGCAATGAGATACCATCTCACCCCTGTGGAAATGGCAATGATCAAAAACAGTAAATAGCAAATGCTAGTAAGGTTATGAGAGGATTGAAACTACATTGTGTACATTGCTAGTACGATTGGAAAATGGTACAACTACTATGGAAAACAATATAGCGTTCCTCAAACAGCTAGAAATAGACCTTATGAACCAGCAATCCCACTCCTAGGTATGCATCCTAGAGATAAAGAGCAATGACATGAATAGACATATGCACACCTTTGTTCACTGCAGCATTGTTCACAATGGCAAAAAGATGGAAACAACTTAAAGTGCAATTAATGGATGAATAGATAAATTGTGGTGCATACATACCATGGAATACTACTCAAGTATAAAGAATAATGAGGAGTCTGCAAAACATCTTATAACATGGATGACTCTGGAGGACATCTTGCTGAATGATTTAAGTCAATCACAAAAAGATAAGTATTTTATAGTCCCACTATTATAAACAGACAAGAATATGTACAAACAGAAAACAAAGTTATTTGATGGTCATGAGGGATGGAAGGGAGAGGAAGAGCAAATTGCTTTCTAGATAGTAGATACTTGTTACTTTTGATGATGGGAAGGTAATTCCAAATATCAGTGAAATCACTGCAACTTGGTCAAGGTAAATAAAGACACTCAGAAGTACAGAAGAAAAAGGGACAATTTTAGTAAATGCTATAACATACACTATTTTGAAACAACAGTAAAAATAATAATAAAAATAAGTATGTAAGTAATTTCATATGCACGTATAGGTATATCTGTAGGCATATATGTACACATGTTTATGTGTGCTGCACATATATCCACATATATAACAAACCACATAAGGGGTACAGTTATGGAAGCTTCCTACACATATCCGAAAACTAATGGGATTTGTTTACTGGGTTAAAAGACTTGGGACTATAGTCTCTCTTGGGGGACAACGTAGTCAATTGGCATAACATTGTTCACAAAGATAATGTTCTACATTCTACTTTGATGAGTAGTGTCTGGGGTCTTAAAAGCTTACATGTGACCATCTAAGATACAATTATTGGCCTCTGTTCTGGTTACCTAGTGCCATTCTGACAAGAATATACCACAAATGGGATAGCCTTTACAAACAGGAGTTTATTCTCTTACAGTTTGGAGGCTTTAAGTCCAAGTTCAAAGTGCTAGGCTCTAGGGGTTGGGTGAAAGCCCCTTGACATTGGGCTTTAGCTCTGACTCTTGTTCCTGGCCCACTGAAGCTAGAGGCGTCTCTTCACTCTGACAGCTAGTGGCTGCTGAGGTTAACAAGCCCAAAGTCGACAAATAAAGTGGCACAGTCCTGATGCTACCAAACCACACGGCAGGCCATTAATTCAAGTCCGTTGTAAGTCTCAAGGTCGGAAGATCATGGCAGGCTGCTGAACAATGACACAGCTACATGCAGGGTCCAAGTGTCTCATAAGCTAGAGACTATCCCCAAGGCTTCTCCTTATATACAGGAAGCAGGCCACATCCCAAAGGCAGCTTCTCAGCTGCTTGTGGTAGATCCCACCATGGAGATGATTGCCAGTCTCATCATGGGGAATAACTACCACCAGCTGCCCAACCACTCAACCAGGCCCAGCCAAGTTGACATACAAATTTAACTACCACAGTCTCTATTCATATGGAGGAAAAGAGAATGAAGGAAATCAAGGCTCCAAGAAGAAACTAGTCTATAGACAAATAGTCCACATGAACCACAGCCTCTTTTAACCTGAGACCAGAAGAACAAGATGGTGCCCAGCTACCACTACCAACTATTCTGATCAGGAACATGATAGAAGGGCCTGGAGAGAATGGGAGGAAAACATAGAACAAAACTCAAATTTCTAAAAATGGCCAGACCTATTTGACTGATAGAGGCTAGAGCAAACCCTGAGACTACTGACCTAATATACCCTTTGAACTGGGAATTGAAGTTATTTCTGCAGGTCATCTTTCAGCCAAATAATAGATTATCTTATAAAATAAGCAATATCAAATATCACCCATGAGTAATGCACTTCCTTAAATAATTAAGTCTATAAGACCAAATGGTCAACTTTTACCCAAAAGCAAAGATAAGAAGGAGGGGAAGAGAAGCAAAATCAATGGAAACAGAACAAACAGAATGAAAATGAGAATGTTGTAAAAATTGTAACTAAAAGCATGGAACTATTTATATAAAAATTGTTAATGGGGAACCTAATGTGCTGTTTAAACTTTCACCTAAAACATAGTAAAATATTGTTTTAAAAGACTAATAATATAAAGCACTTGTTGTTATGTGCCGTCGAGTCGGCCCCGACTCATAGCAACCCCTCCTTGGGTTTCCGAGGCAGTTATCACTACGGAAGTAGGATTGCCCAACCTTCCTTCCGAGGAGTGGCTGGTGGGTTTGAACCGCCAGCCGTCTGGTTAGCAGGCAAGTGTCTTAGCCACTATGCTACCAGAGCTCCCATAAAGCACTTAGTACACCTTCATTTGCTATGATGCTGGAAACTATGCCACTACTATTTCAAATTCCAGCAGGATAACTCATGGGGGGAAGGTTTCAGCAGAACAGCTAGACTAAGACAGATTAGGAAGAAAACTCTGGCAATCTACCTCTGAACAATAGCCAGTGAAAACTCTGTGCATCAGAACAGAATATTATCTTACTGTTCTCAAACATGTCAATGACTGTGAACATCGTATAGGACTGGGCAAAATTTCCTTCAGTTATGCATAAGGGTGTCTTGAGCTGGGACCAACTTGATGACAGCTAACAACAACAATAACATCACCTTTCTACTCAATAAACATTAGCTATTAGTACTTGAACTGCTTTAAGTTCCAAACTCTCTTTTTCATTGTTTTCTTATTTTTTCTGCCCTTAGTAGTGGAAGTCCTTCTTCAAACAAAATTTAACACAAGGGGCCAACATAGAAAACAGATCAAGGCTGAGTTGTGTGGTTGAGAAAATGAGAAGAGAAGGGTGAGATAGTCCTGCTATTGCTAGAGCCTCTGCTACTGCAGAGGAACCTTAGGATTCTTTTCACATAGCACAGATCAAAAAGTACTAAATTCAGACGATTGGTCTAAACCAACCCATTCGATTGAAATTTATTTACTGCTCTGGATCAGACACTGTGGTGCAGAGGTTAAAAGTCCAAGATAAATCCTGGCTTTACTCTTGGTTATGTGGCTTTGGACAAGTTAACCTTTCTGGACCTTGGGGTTTTCATTATTACAACCCTGTAAAATAGTTGTAATAATAGTACCTACTTGATAGAATTGTTGCAAGGATTAAATGAGTTTATGCTTGCAGAGTATTCA
The DNA here is from genome assembly GCF_000298275.1 of Orycteropus afer afer. Taxonomy (NCBI): domain Eukaryota; kingdom Metazoa; phylum Chordata; class Mammalia; order Tubulidentata; family Orycteropodidae; genus Orycteropus; species Orycteropus afer. The sequence goes on along the minus strand of NW_006921603.1, from coordinate 15,944,726 downwards.
GAATACCGTCTGGCATATGGTAAATGGTAGCTATTTTGGTTATATGATGGAGACACTGAGGGGCCCAGGCCTCATTTCTACCCTAGGGGATCTAATATGGTGCTATGGGAAGGCAAGGAGTCCCTGGGTGGTGCAGATGGGTAAGTGCTCAACTACTAATTGAAAGGTAGGCAGTTTGAATCCATCCAGAGGTGCCTCAGAAGAAAGTTCTGGCAATCTGCTTCCAAAAGGTCCAGCTACGAAAATCCTATGGAGCACAGTTCTATTCTGAAGTATATAGGGTAACCATGAGTTGGAATTGACTCAATGGCAATTAGGTATGCAAGGCAGAAGAAGGGACCTGATCCAAGGCAATGCTTGTGTGGATTGTGAGGGTGAGGGGCAAGTAGCAAAGCACACAGTGGCTGCAACAAAGGGCTCAGGCATGGCAATGATTGTGAACATGGCACAGGGCAGAGCAGTGTTTTGTTCTCTTGTACACACAGTTGCTATGAGTCAGAAATGACTAGAAGGCTCCTAACAAGTAAAACAACAGGACACTGTACAGGATTTTCAGAGTTCAAAGTAATTGCCCAACATAAACACATGCACACACAAGAATATCTTCCCTTGCCCTTGGATATTTTCAAAGAACGTTCTGAGGAAGTAGTTGATTGTCCCAGCTTTCCTTAGCAATGAAATAGAATTCCTGAGTGGATAATGTGGTTACATATTAGGATGTCACTAGCATACCTATTTAAATGACTTTTCTAGAACCACCGTTGTATGATGTAGTGAAAAGCATGGCTTTTTAAATGCACCATATTCTACAACTGCCCATATGTCTTTGGACTTTGTCTTCTTTGGGCCTCAATTTTTTCATCTGTCAAATGAGGAAGTTGGTTAAGAAAGTGCTTTCCAAATTTTTGTTTTAGCCCCAAATTCCTATTTTCAACAAAATCAAATATAGAACTTCAGTATTTGTATTTGTATTTGGACTTTGTTGTTGTTGTTGTTATGTGCCGTCGAGTCGGCCCTGACTCATAGCGACCCCTTCTTGGGTTTCTGAGGCAGTATCACTACGGAAGTAGGATTGCCCAACCTTCCTTCCGAGGAGTGGCTGGTGGGTTTGAACCACCAGCCTTCTGGTTAGCAGGCAAGTGTCTTAGCCACTATGCTACCAGAGCTCCTATTTGGACTTTAGAGACTTGATATTAGTCCTTTATTGACTTGTGTCTTAGCTTGAGTTTTCCAAGAAGCAGACCCTGACAGTAGTTTATTTGCAAGGTGCAGGGTACCTTGGTAGAAGAGTCCCCAGGGGATACATGGAAAGGAAGGCAGCCAATAATGAGTATGTTTTGAAGCCAACAATCCCAGGGGTTGACTAGAGTGTAACCCTGTGAGGAAACAATGCTAATCACATGTGTTTTATTCCTCAGGGAACAAGGGAGCTGCAGTATTTATACGCTCATTCTGATAGTCTTTGGTTGAGGGCTACTTCCAAGCCAAAAAACCAAACTCACTGCCATCAAGTTGATTCCAATCCACAGCAACCTCCTTTGGATTGCAGAGGCTGTAAATCTTTATGGACGTAGATTGCCCAGTCTTCAGTCTGCGGAGGGGCTGGCAGGTTTGAAACGCCAACCTTCTGGTTAGCAGTCAAATGCCTTAGGCACTATGCCATCAGAGCTCTTTGAGGGCTACTTCCAGGAGCTGATAGTTCTCTAGCACTTCTGGTCTGCCACTCATGGGGACCAAACAGTATTCCATGATTCTGGGGGAAAAAAGCCCACAGAGGGGCATTTTGAGGGATCTGGGCAGGGGACTGAAAGTCAAGGTGGACCAATCACTTGTCTTCCAGGGGGATTTTAGAACTTGAGAATGGAGAGACAGAGCGAGTGTCCCTGGCCCTCATTTTCTGAATAAATGCAAGCTGTTGTAAGAGAAAATGAAGCAGATACACCAAGGGAAGTGGGGACAAGTGGAAGAGACAATTCTACATGGGTATAGTCCATGATTCCAGTTACCTGGAGTTTTAGCTAAGCCCCTGCTCTGAGCCTTTAAAGAATTCTTCCTTTATTTTTAAGCTAGTTTGATTTGGGCTTTGGTCACTAGAAATCAAAAGAATTTTGACTACAGCACTCTTGGATGGTCTTATGTTGCCTTTCCTTGCCACTATCCATAAATAATAAAAATAATGATATTAATAACAATCACTGTACTGCTGCCATGTGCCAAGTTTTTTTTAAGCACTTTTGTGTAAAGAAGGACCCCTGGTGATGCAATGATTAAGCACTCAGCTGCAAACAGAAAGGTCGGTAGTTTGAACCCACCAGTGCTTCATGGGAGAAAAGACCTGGAGTTCTGCTTCCATAAAAAAATATATCCTAGGAAGCCCTATGGACACTCCTTTCTTCTCCTATAGGGTTGCTATGAGTCAGAATCAATAATAAAATAACATAAATCAAATTTCCATTTTAGAAATAAAATAATTGTGCACACCATAATTGGTGTAAAGGGGGAGTGATTATACTATGAACAGAATCTTCCCATGGTCTCAGTTATTCCTTTCTTGCTCTCTCTGACTTCTTTCAAAACTCACTGCCATTGAGTCGATTCCATCTCATAGAGACCCCCATTGTGTTTCCAAGGCTGTAAATCTTTATGGAAGCAGACTGCCTCATCTTTCTTCCACAGTGTGGCTGGTGAGTTCGAACCACTGACCTTTTGATTAGCAGCCAAATGCCTTAACCACGACACCACCAAAGCTCCTTCACTATACCGCCAGAGCTCCTTATTCTCTAATGGCTCTTATTTGGGCTTCAGGTCTCTTCTATGGCTGTGTTTTATGTGTCCAGTTTCTACCCAGCCCTTTTGTCTATCTCAAGTGCTATCTTCTTGAAACAGACTTCTCTCGGCCAGCATAGAATCAGATAGGCTGCTCTCCCAGTATTTAGTTCCATTTTAGAAATAACTCCTATAGTTCTACTAAAATTTAAATATCTCCCATTCAACAAACCCCCATTCAATAGTTGAACAAATCTTTCTCAGTTTTTCTGGAAGGAAGGTAATGCAAAGAGGAAGAAGATAGAAGAATCCTGAAGAGGGTTTTCTTGGATTAGAGAGAAAGAGAGATAGAAAGAGCAGACAAAGGATGCTCAGGACATGCGTCAAGGACTGAACAATTCTCTCCAGGGTGGCCATATTTTTCTTCAGTTGAGTGGGGTGATATAAATAGCTCTCAGAGGTATCTTAGGCATAACTCCCAAGGCTGTGACTCTTTGAGCATAATTTTCTTGAGATTGTGTGTGTGTGTGCATGCATGTGATAATTTTGTGTAAAGAAGCTTTCTTCTTGGGCCTTTTAATTGGGAGATGGCTCTACAAGAACATTTGGCAAACCTCATGATATGAATAAGCTACTTTTGCTCTGAAAGCCAGGCTGGGGCATGTGGGAGGCATTGCATTAATCTGTCCTTGCCATCAGGAGACTTGAGTGGCATTGATAGGCCCCATTTTCTTGCATTTTCTAGGATTCAAAACTGTCAGTATGCATTCTCATTATTTGCCTGGATGTATTGCTATTGCTTTAATTTTCTCCTTAGTAATTCAATTTAGTGAAAGAATGGATTGTTTGGGGAGAGAAATACCTGGGAGCACAGTCCATTGAATTCTAGAGGAGGTCACTATGCAGATGGTAGGAGGCATTGTCTGACAGAGCTCAGAAGATGAGAGGAGTTGGTGTCTACAAAACAATGACTAGCAGTTATTGAGGACTTAGTAAGAAGTTCCGCCATTTGTTTGTCAGGTTTTTTTTTTTTTTTTTTTTTACTGTGGTGACTTGTGTGCTGCGGTGATGCTGGAAGCTTTGTAACTGGAATTTCATGTACCAGCAAGGTCATCCATGGTGAACAGGTTTTAGGGAGCTTCCAGATTAAGACAGAGTGGGAAGAAGGATGAGGCTAACCATTTTGGAAAAAAAATGGTCCCTGGAAACCTTATGAATAACAGGGAAACATTGTCTGATATATTACTGGAAATCTTTTTGAATAGGAGTGAGACATTGTCTGATATAGTGCTAGAAGACAAGCCCCTTAGGTTGGAAGGCACTCAGAATGAAACTGGGAAGATCTGTCTCCCCAACATAGAGTCACCCTTAATGACATGGATGGAGTAAAGCATTCGGGGCCTTCATTTGCTGATGTGGCACAACTCAAAACTATAAGAAACAACTTCAAATATTCATTAATAATCACAGTGTAGAATGTACAAAGTATAGATCTAGAAAAATTGGAAGTCATCAAGGATGAAATGGAATACGTAAAGATCAATATCCTAGGTATTAGTGAGCAGAAATGGACTGGTATTGCCCATTTTAAATCACACAATCATATGGTCTACTATGCTAGGAATGACAAATTGGAGAGGAATGATATTGCATTCATTGCCAAAAAAGGACATTTCAATATATATCCTGAAATATAATGCTGTCAGTGATAGGATAATATCTATATAGTTAATATTACCATTATTTAAATTTGTGCACCAACCACTAGAGCCAAAGATGAAGACACTGAAGATTTTTACCAATGTCTGCAGTCTGAAATCGACCAAACATGCAATCAACAAGTATTGATAATTACTGGTGATTGGAATGTGAACATTGGAATCAAAGAAGAAGCATTGGTAGTTGGAAAATATGGCCTTGGTGAAAAACATGGCTCTGGAGCCATATGATAAAATTTTGCAAGGTGACTGACTTACTCACTGCAAATACTTTTTTCAATAACATAATGGATGACTATTACTCCATTCTCAGGAATCAAATAGACTACATTTATGGAAAGAGGTGATAGAGGAGCTCAGAAGATGAGAGGAGTTAGTGTCTACAAAATAGAACAAGACTAGGAGCTGACAGTGGAACAGACCATCAATGTTCATATGCAAGTTCAAGTTGAAGCTGCAGAACATTAAAACAAGTCCATGAGAACTAAAATACTATGCTGATTATATCCCACCTGAATTTAGAGACCATCTGAAGAATAGATTTGATGCATTGAACACCAGTGATTGAAGATCAGACAAGTTGTGGGATGACATCAAGAACATCCTACAGGAAGAAAGCAAAATGTCATTAAAAAGACAAGAAAGAAATAAAGACCAAAATGGATATCAGAAGAGATTCTGAAACTTGCTCTTGAATGATGAGATAAAAGAGCTGAACTGATTTCAAAGAGATTTCTAGGAACTGCCAGACATTCAAGCTGAGTTCAGAAGAGTATACAGAATGAGGGATATCATTGCTGATGTCAGTGGATCTTGGCTGAAAGCAAAGAATACCAGAAAGATGTTTATCTGGGTTTTATTGATTATATAAAGGCATTAAACTGTGCAGATCATAACAACTTTGTTATGAAAACAATGTGAAGAATGGGAAGTCTAGAACACTTAATTGTGCTTATGAGGAACTGGTACATAGACCAAGAGGCTGTCATTTGAACAGAATGAGGAAATACTGCATGGTTCATGTTCTGGTTACCTAGAGCCATGCTGACAAGAATATACACAAATAGGATAGCTTTAACAAACAGGAGTTTATTCTCTTACAGTTTGGAGGCTTTAAGTCCGAGTCCAAAGTGCCAGACGATAGGGCCTGGGTGAAAGCCCCTCAACCTTAGACTTCAGCTCTGCCTCCTGCTCCCAGCCCACTGAAGCTAGAGCTTTTCTTCACTCAGACAGCTGCTGGCTGCTGAAGCTTACAAGCCCAAGGTTGACAAGTGAAAAGACACAGTCCCAATGTTACCAAACCATGTTGTTGTTGTTGTTATATGCCGTCAAGTCGGCCCCGACTCATAGCGACCCCTCCTTGGGTTTCCGAGGCAGTATCGCTACGGAAGTAGGATTGCCCAACCTTCCTTCCAAGGAGTGGCTGGTGGGTTTGAACCGCCAGCCTTCTGGTTAGCAGTCAAGTGCCTTAGGCACCATGCTACCAGAGCTCCTACCAAACCATACAGCAGGTCATTAATTCAAGTTCATTGAAAGTCGGCAGAGCATAGCAGGCTGCTAAACAATGACACAGCTAGATGCAGGGTTCAAGTGTGCCATTAGCTAGAGACCATTCCCCAAGGCTTCTCCTTATATACAGGAAGCAGACCACATCCCTAAGGCAGATACTCGGCTGCTCACAGTAGATTCCACCATGGAGTTGATTACCAGTCTCATCATGGGGAATACTATGTCCAGCTGCCCAGCCACTCAACAAGGCCCAACCAAGTTGACACACAAACTTAACTACCACAATTCAAAATCAGGAAAGGTGTGTGTCAAGGTTGCATCCTATTACCATACTTACTCAATATGTAGCTGAGCAAATAATGTGAGAAGCTGGACTGTATGAAGAAGAATGAGGCATCAAGATTGGAGGAAGACTCATTCAACTTGTGATACTCAGATGATACTACCTTGCTGAAAATGAAGATGACTTGAAGCACTTACGATGAAGATAGAAACTACAGTCTTCAGTATGGATTACCCTTCAACATAAAGGAAACAAAAGTCCTCACAACTGGACTAATAAACTACATCCTGATAAACGGAGAAAAGATTGAAGTTGTCAAAGGTTTAATATTACTTGGATCCGCAATAAATACCCATGGAAGCAGCATTCAAGAAATTAGAGGACATATTGCACTGGATAAATCTGCAAAAGAACTCTTTAAAGTGTTAAAGAACAAAGATGTCACTTTGAAGACTAAGGTGGGAATGACCCAAGCCATGGTATCTTCAACAGCCTCATATACATGTGAAAGCTGGACAATGAATAAGGAAGACCGAAGAAGAGTTGATGTATTTAAATTGTAGTGTTGGTGAAGAATATTGAAGATGCCATGGGTTGCCGGAAGAATGAACAGATTTGTCTTGGAAGAGGTACAGCCAGAATGCACTTTAGAAGTGAGAATGGCCAGACTTCATCTCTTGTACTTCAGTCATGTTGTCAGAAGGGACCAGTCCCTAGAGAAGGATATCATACTTAGTAAAGTAGAGGATCAGCAAAAATGGGAAAGATTCTCAATAAGATGGATTGACACAGTGACTGCAATGATGGCCTGAAGCATAGCAACCATTGTGAGGATGGCACAGGACCAGGCAGTATTTCATTCTATTGTACACAGGATCACTATGTGTAGAACTGACTTGATGTCTCCTAACAGCAGCAGCAACAACCATAAACCAAACCAAAAAAACAAACTCACTGTTGTCGAGTCAGATCCGACTCACAGCGATCCCTCCTTGCGTTTCCAAGGCAGTATCACTGCAGAAGTAGATTGCCCAACCTTCCTTCTGAGGAGTGGCTGGTGGGTTTGAACTGCCAGCCTTCTGGTTAGCAGTCAACTGCCTTAGGCACTATGCTACCAGAGCTCCTAAGAACTTACTAAAAAGGCATTAATTCATTTAATCCTTATGATAATTCTACACACTAAACCAAAAAACCAAACTAAACTCACTGCCATTGAGTTGATTCTGACTCATAATTGTTGTTGTTATGTGCCATCAAGTTGGACCTGACTCATAGCGACCCCTCCTTGGGTTGCCTAGGCAGTATCTACGGAAGTAGATTGCCCAACCTTCCTTCCGAGGAGTGGCTGGTGGGTTTGAACCACCAGCTAAATCTTTATGGAAGTGGATTGCCTCATCTCCTCCCATGGAGCAGCTGGTGGGTTTGAACTGCTGACCTTCTGTTTGGTAGCCAAATGCTTTACCCACTACACCACCAGAGCTCCTTTTCTGCACACTAGGTTCTATTAATATTACTATTTTACAAATAAGGGAACTACACAAGAAGAAATAAATGACTTTCCTAAGATTACAGATCTAGTGTAGTGGCAGAGCTGAGATTTGAACCCCATCTTTTAACCTATGAAACTCATGCTGTGAATTGTTAATTTATCTTCCAGAATCAACCTTAGTAGACTTAACCTTTGGAAGATGTATGAAGCTTATTTAGTCCCACTTCTCACCCAATGACGGAATCTCCAATGGAGATACTCTCATCAAAGCTCACCATTTAAATCTCTCCAGTGATGAAGGACTCATTACCCCTCAAAGAAGCCATTTAGATTGTTGGTGATCTGTTACAACTAATAAGAATAATTATTATTAGTAGTATTTTTCTGTTACTAAGCTTACACTATTCTCCTCATAGTTTCCATCCTTGGTAATAGTGATAACAGCCTTAGCCCTGCACAGAATAAGTATTGTGTGCCTGCCTCTGTGCTATGAATTATCTTATCACTTTATTCAATCTTTACAACTCTTATCTACAAACACAAGGAAGAGTATCAGAAAGGTTAGGTAATTTTTTCAAGGTCACACAGAAGAGATGAGGATTAGAACCCTAGTCTGCCTGACTCCAAAATCATTCCAATAAGCAACAGTGTCTTCCAGGGGCAGTCTTTGCCTTTGAAGCATTTCATTTCATTGTAATTCAGTTTTCCTTACTGAGCCACTGCCATGCAGAAGGCCCTGACACAAACTCAGCCATTACATACACAAGGCTTCAAAGGCTCATGCAAAAATGTGTATGACACACAGTGAGTACTGGCCACGAGCTCTTCATATGAAAAGAGACACAGATGAATATGTCCAGGCTCCAACTTCACAGACAATGAGCCTTCACGTGGAGGTCAGATGGAATGCATGACAGGACATTGCCCACTGTCCACCTCTTCCATGGGTCTCATGGAGTGAGCATGGATATCACCAGTGTGTTTCCTTCTTCTTCCTCCAAGGTCCTTTTTATCACAGTATTACGTTAGGAGCTCAGGTAGCATAGTGCCTAAGGCACTTGACTGCTAAGCAGAAGGCTGGCGGTTCAAACACACCAGCCCCTCCTCAGAAGGAAGGTTGGGTAGTCTACTTCAAGGAAGGTTGGGCAGTCTACTTCCGTAGTGATACTGCTGCCCTCGGAAACCCAAGGAGGGGTCGCTATGAGTCGGGGCCAACTCCATGGCACATAACAACAACAACAACATTACCACGCTGGGAGAAGGAGCTCTCCACCTAGCACTGCTTCTGGCCTCAGTGCTGAACCAAAGAGCAGAATTAATTCACAAGCTGAAGCAAGTATGGGGAGGGGCCTTGGTATATCTGCCTAGGGCTCTGGGGAAAGCGGCCAGGAGCTAATATTTGAAGGTACTTTTCTATTATACAATACTGTGTTTTCTAAACAGAATGTCAGGGAAATCTTTCCTGATGCCCTCAAGCAGGGTGAGTCACTTAGCATTCAGTACACACCCCTGCTATCTGACTCACTTAAAGCATTGTATTATAATTATGTTTACATACCTTTCTCCTTCACTGCAATGCCTCTCCCAGGACTACTTTGTTTTTTATAGGACAGTCTCTCCCACATCTGGACCATACCTGGCACATGGTTTAATATAGTACATATCACCCATTAACATACCATACAAGGTGGCACAGTGGTTAAGCTCTTGGCTGCTAACCAATAGGTTCATGATTTGAACCCACCAGCCCATTTTCAGGAGAGAGATGTAGCAGTCTGCTTCTATAAAGATTACAGCCTTGGAAACTCTACTTTGTTCTTAGAGGGTTGCTGTGAGTTGAACAGACTCAAAGGCAACAGGTTTAACATACCATACACTTCACTGATTTTGTTTATTATTTTTCTCTCCCCCAACTAAAATACAGGAGCTCTGATAGCGTAGTGCCTAAGGCACTTGACTGCTAATCAGAAGGCTGGCGGTTCAAACCCACCAGCCACTCCTGGGAAGGAAGATGGGGCAATCTACTTCCATAGTGATACTGCCTCGGAAACCCAAGGAGTGGTCTCTATGAGTTGGGTCTGACTCGACAGCACACAACAACAACAACAACTAAAATATAAATTCCTTGAGTGCAGGGATTTTATCTGTTTTGTACAGGAATGTATCCTCAGCACCTAGGACAGTGGTCAATATAATGTAGATGCTCAGTAAATATTTGTTAGGTGGATGGACAAATGAACGACCATCTCTGGGCCAAAAGGTATGGGAAGCACCAGGAGTCAGAAAGGGGAGTGGGTCACCAATAGAAGAGGGGAAATAGATGCTGCCTTGGGAATATCAAGTGTCCTTTATAAAGATCCTTTGAATAATCCTCATTCTCATTGTTATTTTGAAAGTATTTATTTAACAGTGACCTCTCTTTTAAACACTCATTCTTTATTTCAATAAGCAGTGAATTAGAAAATATACAAGAATACAATATTGAAACTTTAAAATGAGTACTTATTGAAAAAGATCTTCATCGTATATGCTAATAGAAAGTTAAATAGGACTCTTCCTGCTTTCTTGGAGGTTTTTTTTTAGAGTAGCAGAAGACTGAGAACACTCACATCCTAAAAGAGGGCCTAGAGAAGAGACAAGATGTCCTGCTAACACACTCCGCCCAATCCCTCTTCAACAGAGACCCAGAAAAACTGAGTGAAACAGATACAAATAATGATCCTGGAATGCTGGGCATCATATAAGAGGGTAAAGAATTAAATTGAGTGCTAAGTGGAAAGGAAGACGTAGTGAGGTCGGTGATTGAGGAGATAAAAGAAGACAGGACCAGCCAAAGTGTCACCATTGTAAGCCTGGAAGCATCAAAGGTGGACAAGGAGAAAATGACTTCATGGAATCCACACAGTGATAAAGACACAATGTAGACAGATCAGAAGGTATTCAAGACGAGAAGTAGACAAGTGGAAGTTGGGAGAGGGATGTGGAGGGAAATGAGACTGACTTACAGTGCCACAGTTGGCTGGAGCAAGGATGAAGGCAAAGGGAATGAAGTAACTCACCACTAATACTAATCGTTTGGGCTGAGGACCTATGCAAGGGGAGAAGCCTCTTTGAGGCAGCTGGGGAAACTAAACTCAGGGCCTCTCATTTGATTTAATCTAGGCAACAGCTGGGTAAATGGTTGCATGTATTCAAAGGGTACCAGACCCACACCACACGTTTGGAGAACTACACTCTGCTTTAACTTACACCTTCCAGCATCAAGGGGAAAATACCCTTTCAGCCCCTACTAAGCTGATGGCTAGGGAAGCTCTGCCCTCACCTGCACGAATCCCTGTCCACCTCCATGGCAACCCAGCTAACCCTCCCAAAATTCTCCTCTAGAAGACAGAGCCAGAGGCTGAAGCTTGCCTATCTCATGCCTGAGGCACTTACAGATCTTTCTCACACTGAATGCAAGAGGCACACCTCTGAAGACTCCTCTCTCAGAGATGCCTACTTGCCCTAGGCACTTTGCACCTCTGCAAGCAAACGTGTCAGTGAATCAGCAGATTGTGCCACTACTGCTGCTCCCAGGGCTGGAGAGTAACCATAACACAAAAAGCAAGACTCCTTTGCTGTTTTCTCTTTATCTTTCTCATGTCTTACCATTTCTTTTTCCCAATTTTTCTTCCTTTCTATCTATTCATTTCTCCATATTTCTCTTCACTAATCTGTTTTCTCATTCACTTTTTTTGGGGGGGCTCTATTTTTTATATTCTTTTCTTCTCTCTCTCTCTTTTGTTTTTTCTTGTATTTTTGGTTTTGATTTTATATTATTGGAAGGAAGGTTGGGCATTCCTACTTCCGTAGTGATACTGCCTCGGAAACCCAAGGAGGGGTCGCTATGAGTCGGGGCCGACTCGATGGCAAACAACAACAACAACAAAATTTCTAATGGAATAATGCATTAACTCTCCAACAGTCAGCCATATCTACTGCAGTGACCACCTCACCCAATGGAAGAACACCAACAACAACTCCTGCAACATTGGATCAATGATGGATGGTAGACATCTCATCCACAGCTCCTCTACACAACAGACTCACACCCGCATTCCCACTAGTTACTCCATTACTCCACAAAGTGGAGACAGTTGGAGAATGCCTCAGTGCTGCCAAGCTAATGACCAAAGAACCATGTCTGCCCCATATATCTGGATATATCAAAACACAGAAAAACAAAGTCAGGGTGAACCAAAACAACACATAATCAACAAATAAACACAACAACTTCAAAATGTCTCAGAGACAACAGACAACTTCAATTCAAACAAAGAAACAGGACACAATAAGAGAAGCATGTGACTAAAATAAAGAACTAGGAAAACTCCCTAAAGAAGAACAGGTAATAGAAATACCTGAAAACGAATTCAAAAGATCTCTATCTCTATCTCTATCTATCTATCTATCTATATATGACATTCTAAGAGCTCAGGGAAACCATAAAAAGAAACAATGAAAAGATACACAATACCCTTGAATAATTCAGGAAAATCATACAAGAGCAAAGTGACAAAATAAATAGAAAATTAAAAATCATCTAAAAACAGCACTTAGAAATCCAGAAGATGAACACTAAAATTATGGAGACAGATAACTCATCAGAAGGACAAAAGAGTAGAACTTAACTGGCTGAAAAATTCATTTCCCTGCTAGAAGACTAATCCCTTGACACAAGCTTGTATGAGGAAAAATCAGAAAAATGAATGAAGAAAACCTAAGTGTTACATGGGACGATATCAAAAGAAATAACATATGTCTGATTGGAATTCCAGAAGAAGAGGAGACAAAAAACAAAAACAAAACAAAACAAAACACCCATAGAGAAAACTGTTGAAGACTGCTAGAAGAAAACTTACCCAATATCATGAAAGGTGAAAATATATCCATCCAATCCAAGTTCAACAAACACCTTGCAAGATAGAACCCAAGATAAAGTCACTAAGATACTGTGGTGGTTATGTTTTTGTGTCAACTTGGCTAGGCCTGGTTGAGTGGCTGGGCAGCTGGTGGTAGTTACTCCCCATAATGAGACTGGCAATCAGCTCCATGGTGGGATCTACCACAAGCATCTGAGTAGCTGCTTTGGGTATGTGGTCTGCTTCCTGTATATGAGAAGCAGTTTTGGGAATGTTCTCTAGCTTATGGAACACTTGGACTCTGCATGTAGCCATGTTGTTGTTCAGCAGCCTGCCATGCTCTGCAGACCTGGGGACTTACAGTGGACCTGAATCAATGGCTTGCCATGTGGTTTGGTAACATTGGGACTGTCCCTTTTTACTTGTCAACCTTGAGCTTGTAAGCCTCAGCAGCTAGCAGCCGTCTGAGTGAAGAAAAGTCTCTAGTTTCAGTGGGCCAGGAGCTGCAGGCAGAGCTGAAGCCCAAGGTTGAGGGGCTTTCACCCAGCCCTTAGAGCCTGGCACTTTGAACTTGGACTTAAAGTCTCCAAATTGTAAGGGAATACACTCTTGTTTGTTAAGGCCATCCCATTTGTGGCATATTCTTGTCAGAGTGGCACTAGGTAACCAGAACACATACCATAATCAAACTTCCAAAATCAAAGACAAAGAAAGAATCTTGATAGCAGTTTGGGAAAAGTGAAATGTTACTTACAGAGGGCAAGCAATAAGACTAAACTCTGATTTCTTAGCAGAAACCACACAGGCAAGAAGACAATGACATGATATATACAAAACCAAATAATTCTCAACCAAGAATTATATACCCAGCAAAACTGTCCCTCAAATATAAAGGTAAAATTAGGCATTCCCAGACAAAAAAAAACCTAAGGGAACTTGTAAAACCCAAACCAACGCTACAAGAAATGCTAAAGTGAATTCTCCTAATAGGAAACCAACAACAGAAGGCAATGACTTAAGATTAAGACACATGACAACACCACCAAGAAACCAACCCAGAGAAATAATTCTTAAAACTAAAATAAGCTTACAAAATGGAAAATAGAGAACCACAACAGTCAATCTGTAAATGACACCAACTACAAAGCAAACTGAAAGAATAAACGGTACGATTACCAAACTTCCAAATAGAGAGGATGTCAAGATGATATCAATACAGACCAGATTATTCCAAACTTAAGGAAATAAGAATTTACTACAGGGTAACCACAAAGAAAATTAGTAAGCCTTGTAACCAAAATAAGAAAGAAGAAAACGTCTAAGTCTCAGTAAACACTAAATCAACAACAATGAAGAAAAGTAAAAGAAAACTTGATAACAAACAAAATGAACTAAACATATTTGGAGTAACTCAAAATATTCAGAATAAAAAAATTGTCAACACCATAATAAAAAAAAATACAGATGAAGGACAGCAGTAAATTCATACCTATCATTAATTGCACTGAATGTGAATGGATTAAATGCACCAGTGAAAAGAAACACAGTGACAGATTGGATAAGAAATCAAGAACCATCAATATATTATCTACAAGAGATTCACCTTAGACACAAAGATAATATATATACTATAATAAATTAAAAATCAAGGGATGGAAAAAAATACATCAAGTTAATGGCAATCAGAAAAGAGCAGAGGTGACAAAATTAACTTCTGATTAGGCTTCAAGGTGAAAATCACCAGAAGTGACAGGAACGGACATTATACAATGCTAAAAGGGTAAATCCACCAATAAGCTATAGTCATAATAAATATCTATGCATCCAATCAAAGAGTTCCAAAATACATAAAGCAAACATTAATTGAATTGAAAGGAGAAATGGACAATTTACAATAGTAATAGGAGACTCTAATACACAATTTTCAATGAAGGACAGAAAAACTAGAAAGAAACTCACCAAAGATACAGATCTCAACAACACCATACAACAATTTAACCTCATAGAAATGTACAGAACACTCCACCCAACAAAAACACATTCTTTTCTAGTGCACATAGATCATTCTCCAGAATAGACCATATGTTAGGCCACATAAAAATTAAATACAGGAAAACTGAATAACACCCTGCTAAAAAATTACTGGGTAACAGAAGAAATAACATCTGAAATAAAAACCGTCCTAGAAACAAATAAGAATGAAAACATTACCTATCTAAACCTATGGGGGACAGTGAAAGCAGTACCCAAATGTCAATTTATAGCAACAAATACACACATCATAAAAGAAGAAGGAACCAAAACTTACATAGTGCTTTAAAGAAAAGAGCAGCATAGAAATATTTGGAGAGAGTGGCATATGTTCCCTGGAATTTGAAGAACCCAGGGACTCACAGTGGAGAAATCTAAAGGCTGCTGCACATAGAAGAGCGAAATACAATATAAAGTACAATAGCTGCACTTCCACCTATGGCAGGCTAAGTGGTGTATGTTTTGTGGACAAGTCTCATGGAAGCAGCTAGCCTAGAGATCCATCCCAAGATGACTCCTTGGGGTAGTAATATGACTCAGTAGAGAGATGGCCAGTTGCAGGAAGCATTGCCTGTCTCAAGGGAACTTTGGAAAAGAGCTCTCCAGCAAAGAATCTGAAAGGAGATCCAGCAATTTTGCCTCCAGTACATAAGCAAAGCCCCAAAGTGGGGTCACAATTATATCAGTAAAGAAAGACCATTTCTATCCCCGAATTCTCCTTTCTTCCTTCTCTATGACTCCACAGCACATAACAACAACAACATGACCCCAAGCCAGTTGCTGCCAAGTTGTTTGAGATGTTTAGACTTTTACCCTCACCAATTCAATTTACTATTCTAAACTGCATTCTAACTGTCTTTTTATCTGTCTCTGTTCCCCAGTAGACTGAGAATTCTCTGAGGGATGGAGCTATTACTTATTGAACTTTATTTCCCAAGAATTTAGCACAGTGTACTATGTTCATAGTAGACATTCAACATATAATTTTGAAATGAAAAAGGGCAGGTGAATTTAAAAAAAAAAAAATGTATTACAAAATATCCAATAGCTTGGAATAGCTCTCAAATGGATTGTTTTTGACCACCAAAGCAAAGTACTTTGCTGCTTTGTCTGCTACCACTTTATCTTGATAGTGTTGTGATGGATGGGCTTCTTTCAGTCATGGAGTGGTGTTTAGTAGTCATATATGGGTAGGAAAGGTTAAACTTTCATTTGTTTATTCTTAAGAGTAAAGGTATAGAGTGTTGAGTGGTCTGTGGATTGGTGAGAAATGCTTTACACATGGACAAAATTATTCCCCATTCTTCTTTCCCAAGACAAAATGCTTGGTATCATTTCGGTGGCAGGGGCTGTGGTTGGATGTTCCAACAATGAAATTTACAGTTGGTTCGACCTGCCTGATAGCAACTCCTAGTTAAGAACATAAATGTCAAATAGCTGTTTCCTATTGAAATGACCCCATTTCTCTTCACCCCAAATTGAAAGCATAAAAACTATTTGCTGGATACTCATACAACTCTAAGCAAAGATAGTCAAATAACTATCAGTATGTAAAGTTTCTGCATATGTCTAAAACCGTTTGTGAACAGAATTTTTTTTTTAACATTTCGTTGTGCTTTAGGTGAAAGTTTACATAGCAAATTTGTTTTCCAATCAAGAAATGATTCATACAATAATGGTCCCATGATATTTGCAGTTCCCACAATGTGTTAGCACTCTCCCTATTACTTTCCTGGGTTTCTGTTTCCATTCATACAGTTTCCCTGTCCCTCTTAGTCTTCTTTCCTTTGGTTTGGGGCAAATGTTGCCATTTTGGTATAGTATAGTTGATTTTTCTAAGATGCACATTCTTCATGGGTGCTATGGTTTGTTTTATAGTCCTATCTATTATTTTGTTGAAAGGTGGCCTCTGGGAGTGTCTTAGTTTTCTAGTGCTGCTATAATAGAAATACCACAAATGGATGACTTTAACATACAGAAATTTATTCTCTTACAGTTTAGGAGGCTAGAAGGCAAAATTCAGAGTGCTTGCTGGGTGAAGGACCCTCAAACTTTGGTTTCAGCTCTGCATCTTGTTCCAGGCCCACTGGAGCTAGATGCGTCTTCTGATTCATGCAGCCACTGGCTGCTGAGGCTGACAAAGCCAATATTGGCAGGTAAAATGGCATAATACCAAGATCAGCAGGCAACATCGCAGCCTAATGGTTCAAATCCAGAAACTGGAGATGAAGACTTGGCTAAACACAGGAAACAAAGTTTCTCCATATAAAATAGAAGCAGGCCACACCCTGAAGGTAACTCACTTTCAAGTGATTAAGGTCTTATAGTAGATTCTCCGCTCAAGGGCAAGGTTCAGAGTCTCTTCTGTCATCCACTTTGGTCTTCTCTTCTTTTCTTGTCTTTTTAGTGATCTC
>NW_006921603.1:15925738-15927515 GCF_000298275.1 Orycteropus afer afer | reverse complement strand
GGATCGGGCAGGGGTTCGTTCTGCTGTGCATGGGGTCGCTATGAGTCGGAAACGACTCGACGGCACTTAACAACAACAACAACAGTAGATTCTACCATAGGAATGACTATAATCTCATCATAGGGAATAACTATATCCGGCTACCAATGCACTCAAAACCATGGCCCACCCAAGTCGACATATAACCTTAACTTCCACATTCCACCCCTTGTCAACTCTTTTCATTGGGTGGCCCGACTCCTCCTAGTCCATCTGAGTGAGTCCACCCCCTTGGCCTGGCAGGCCTTGTTTTCCTGCCCCTTGGGCATGGCAGCCCACCTCCTCATTTTCAGGCGGCAGATATGGTCCCCATCCCACTGGCAATCATGTACAGCAGCCCCACACTCCAGAACTGACTTGGTGAAAATTTGGTTCTTTGAAACCTAGGAGGCTATGGTAGTTCCACCTTTGAAACCCTAGAGGCCATAGTCCTAGCCATTTGAGACTGAAGCAGCTCTGCTTCCCATTTCCTTGGTCTCTTGAAAAAGCCAGCCCAATTTTTCCCCCTTCCAGGAAAATATGCCAAAAAGCTAGAGACCTTTCCCAAAGCTTCTCTATATAGCCTGGAAGCAGGCCACACCCCTGAAGGCAACTCCCTTTCCACTGATTAATGTCTCACAGAGATACTACCATGGAAGTGATTACAATACCATCATGGGGAATAAATACATCCAGCTGCCAAGCCACTCAAATCATGGCCCAGCCAAGCTGACGCACAAATTTAATTTCTACAGGAAGTGTCTTCAGTTTTAAAGTTAGAACGTTGTCTCAGGACAATAGTCTCTGAGGTTCCTCTAGTCTTTTTCAGACCAGTAAGTCTGGTCTGTCTCTCTTTGTAATTTGAATTATGTTCCACAATTTTTACCCTTTTAAACCTGGGCCCTCTATTGTGGTTTTGGTCAGAGTAGTTGGTAGTGGTAGCTGGGCACCATCTAATCTCAGGTTAGAGGAGGTTCATGTAATCCATTAGTCCTTTGGACTAATTATTTACTTGAGCTTCTGCTTTTCTTTGCTCTCCTTTGCTGTGGGTAGGAAGAGACCAATAGTTGCTTCTTAGATGGCTGCTTGCAAGTTTCTAAGACCCAAGACGCTACTCACAAGACTAGGATGTAAAAACATTATCTTCATGAATTGTGTTTTGTCAATTGACCTAGATGTCTCCCACAACTATGGTCCTTATCCTTTAAGTCCAGTGATTTGGTTCTGATGTCTAAGTAATTTCTGAGGGGTTGCTATGAGTTGGAGCTGACTCGACAGCATATAACAACAACAACAACAATTATGTGCTTTACATGAAACATATACAAATATGTATGTAGAAATTCCTCCACCATACCTATATATGTATGTGGGTTTACTTCCTCACCTATATAGCATATATACTTACATATGTAAGGAGCTCTACTAGTACAGTGCTTAAAGCACTTGGCTGCTAACCAAAAGGTTGGTGGTTCAAACCCACCAGCCACTCTGTGAGAGAAAGATGAAGCAATCTGCTTCTGTAAAGATTTACAGCCATGGAAACCCTATGGGGAAGTTCTACTCTGTCCTATAGGGTTTCTGTGAGTCAAAATCGATTTGATGAAAGTAGGTTTTCTTTTCTTCTTTACCCATAAATTATTGTTAGTTACTATTGCTGTTGTCAGCCACTCCTCGGAAGGAAGATGGGGCAATCTACTTCCGTAGTGATACTGCCTCGGAAACCCAAGGAGGGGTCGCTATGAGTTGGGGCTGACTC
>NW_006921603.1:15913578-15924988 GCF_000298275.1 Orycteropus afer afer | reverse complement strand
TAGTCAATGTCATGAGACAAAGTGTATGTGAACTACTGTATGGAAAGTGAATTTGCTCTGTAAACTTTCACCCAAATCACAATTAAAAAAAAAAAAAAAAAAAAGATTAACTACTATCTATTAGCTAGTTAGGCAAACAGAAAGTTTTGATAAAACTTATCTTCCATTTATTTATTTGACAAATATATATTGAGAACTCACTACATTTCTGGCACTCTATTAAACATTACGGATCCAATGATGGCCCAAATTATTCCCCATTCTATTCAACAAACATTCAACAGCAATTTGAATGTGAAGAGGGTTATGGGAGGGAGTGTATCAGAAGCTCTCAAGGCACATAAATGAAGAACTAATTTTAACCTAAGAGTCATGGAAACCTTCCTTGAGGAAATGATATCTAACTTGCCATAAATAGAATATACAGAAGTTTAACAGATGTATCAGTGTGGCATTGTTCTGGAAAATAGAGCCATTTTAAGCATTTCTGGAAAAAAGGATTTAATGTAGGAATTAGATATCCCATGAGTGTGGGAGGAGCTGAGGGAAGGAAGGTTTGAAAGGGAAGTACTGGTGTGGATGGAAAAGCTGAAGCTGGCAGAAAAGTCTTAGAAGTTGCCTCTCTGCCAAAGGCAGATTGTGGTGATTCTTGCACATATCTATGAATATACTAAAGACCAGTAAATACTTTACATGGGTGAAGTGTATAGTATGTGAAGTGTATCTCAATAAACCAAAAAAACAAACTCACTGCCATCGAGTTGATTCCGACTCATAGTGACCTCCATTGGGTTTCTAAGGCAGTAAGTCTTTATGGAAGTATATTGCCCCATCTCCCTTCCATAGAATGGCTGATGGGTTTAAACCACTGACCTTCTGGTTAGCAGTCAAATGCCTTAGGCACTACACCACCAGAACTTTTGTATCTCAATAAAGTTCTTTACAAAATTTATTAGATTGTGAGGTGAGAGCCGTGTGAGGTCTGCAAAGCCTGTCAAGCTACTTCCTCTGACAAAGGTCTCCATGTGACCACCATCAAACTGCCACTCTGACCTATGGAAGAATAAAGGACTCTGTATAATTTCCACTTTCCAATTCTTATCTGGCTCCCTCCCATTGGCAATCTCCTACACAGAATCATTTAAGAAAAGGAGTTCTGGGAATTGTTGTTCCTAGTTTTAGATAAGCATGGCTGTGTCAATTTAACTACAGATAATCTAATTCAACAGGTAATGGGGAGAGTGTTCCAGGCAAAAACCCAGCATAAGCAGAGATGTGGAGGTAAGGGACAGCAAGGTATAATTAAGGAAGTGAAAGACAGCTAAGAAAGTCTTGGAATAAGGTAGGAGTTTGGATTACAGAGAGTTTGGGAGGTTTTTTTTTTTTTTATGCATGCTAAAACATTTTTTTTTTTTTTTTCTCTAAGAGAAATGGGAAGACATTAACAGATTCCAAGCAGAGAGGACTTGATCAAATTTCCATTTGAAAGAGGTTACTTTGGTCCTTTTTCAATATGGAGAGTGGATTAGAGGAGGCCACATGTGAAGGCAGGAGGCTAGTTAGAAGTTTATATCAGTCTTCCAGGCAAGAAATAACATTGCTTTGGGCTAGGGTAATGGTAATGGGGATATAGAAAAGTGGAAGGGTAGAAAGTATAATTTCATGGTAGAATAGCTAGCCATCTCAGCAAAATTCCTTAGCTGTAGCTTTTGTAAAGTAGCTGCTTCTTGCTAATTGGTTGAACCATATGACATTGCCATTTTTATAGGTAAAAATGGCCAAATAGTGGCAATTTTATATGGTTCAAGTGAGTATGTTTTCTAAAGTGCTATGGTAGTTATTCTGCAAATAAGAAGTCATTAGGACAGTTTTGGTGACTTTTTTTAATGACCAGAATTGGGAGCCAGAAGGGGCTTCCTATGTATACAAATGCCTGTGAAGAAATAGCCAACATAAGAATACTAGTTAGGAGACTTTTAGTTGCAAGTAAGAGAACATCTTATTCAAATCGACTTAGTATTAATTGGCACTGATAGCTGGATGAAATTGAAAGTCCCAAGATAGGAGAAAGTTTTAGGTATGGTTTGTTCAGGATCTGGTTTTACTCCTCTGCTATTTTC
The DNA here is from genome assembly GCF_000298275.1 of Orycteropus afer afer. Lineage (NCBI taxonomy): Eukaryota > Metazoa > Chordata > Mammalia > Tubulidentata > Orycteropodidae > Orycteropus > Orycteropus afer. Next base: position 15,922,868 of record NW_006921603.1, on the reverse strand, counting down.
TCAACTCTGCTTTCCTCAATGATACAACTCCATCTTCAAGATGGCTTCCCTCACAATATGAAGATAAATGTGAGAATCTCTTGGAGCAAGACACTGCCTTGTCCAGTTTCAGGCGGCAAGAGATATTCTTACAAAGAAAATCCTCAAACTTTTCTCTTTTTGGGTCAAATTAGGTCACACGTCCACTTCTGCACCACATGCAAGGGCTGTGAGATTATCCTGATAGCTTGGAGCCCTACAGCTGGATAAGATCAAGTCCAAACAGTATGGCTGCAACACAATTAGTATGTGTATGGAATAGCTACTATGGTATCACCATTTGTCTAGTGCCAATTAAGGGGTGGTCTATGGGGTGCTAGTCTTAATGGGGTGCCTAATTCAATATATGTCAAAAAATTAATTTGACTACATTGTCAAAGCAAATTAAATATCAAATAATTAATATATGATTATATAGATGTTCCCAAACTATATGCTGTGGCTCAGTGGTATGAGCAGGGTATGAGAAACCCCACTGTAGGTGTGTACATATATATATATATATATATATATATATATATATATAGGCTCCAAATGCCAAATATATAAATATATATATGTTGTTGTTGTTGTTGTTTTTGCCGTCGAGTCGGCCCCGACTCATAGCGACCCCTCCTTGGGTTTCCGAGGCAGTATCACTACGGGAGTAGATTGCCCCATCTTCCTTCCGAGGAGTGGCTGGTGGGTTTGAACAGCCAGCCTTCTGGTTAGCAGTCAAGTGCCTTAGCCACTATATATATGTAATTGTAATTTGGGTGGACGTTTACAGAGAAAATTCATTTTCCATACAGCAGTTCATACACATTTTGTTTCATGACATTGACTGCAATCCCCATAGTGTAACAGCTCTCTTCCCACTTATTCCCTCTGGTTACCCTTTCCATGTGTCCTTTCCTATGCATTCCTGCCTTCTGAGCTGTCTCCCTGTACAAATACTGCCCTTCTGATCTCCCACGGTTGATAGTCCTAAGAAGTGTATCTACCTGGTATAAATGTTCACCTTATATGCTTGTCTATAGTTTGGCTGGAAGCCATTGGAGTGAGTTCAATTCCAGGCTAGACGGTTCACTAGGGGCCATAGTCTTGGGGGTTTCTCCAGTCTCTACCAGACCAGTAAGCCTGGTCTTTTATTATTATTATTAATATTTTTTTATAAGTTTGAGTTTTGTTCCACATTTTAGAAAATGCTTTTGTACTCAAGACATTAATTACTTAAAGTGAACAGGACTTGATATACTTAGGAACATCAAAGACTTCAGTATGGATTACACCTCAACATAAAGACAACAAAAATCATCACAACTGGAGCAAAGAGCAAAATGATAATAAATGGAGAGAAGAGTGAAGTTATGAAGGATTTCATTTCACTTGGATCCACAATCAACACCCATGGAAGCAACAATCAAGAAATCAAATGAACCAGCTTACTGGTTGGATAGAGACTGGTGAAACCCCCAAGATTATGGTCCTGAGTCACCATTCAGGCCTGGAATTGAACTTACACTCATGGCTTAATTCTCAGCCAAATAATAGACAGGCCTAGGAGCTGAACAACCACACAAGGGAGTTGTACTCCTTAGCATGATCAACCATGGGAGATCAAAAGGGCAGCATTTGCCCTGGGAGAAAGCTAGGGAGGCAGGAACTCACAGGCAAGGAGGACACAGGAGAAGGGTAATCATAGGGAGGAGAGCTGTTATACTGCGGGGAATGTAATCAAGGTCACACATGCACACACACACACACAAAATGTGTATGAACTGTTGAATGTAAAATGAATCTGCTTTGTAAAATTTCTCCCAAATCACAATAAAAAGTTTAAAAAAAAAAAAAAGAAAGACATATTGCTTTGGGCAACTCTGCCGCAAAAGATCTCTTTAAAATGTTAGAAAGCGAAGGTGTTACTTTGTTTATTAAGGTGAGTTGACCCAAGCCACGGTATTTTCAATTGCCTTGTTTGCATGCAAAAGCTGGACAGTCAATAAAAAGTTGGAAGAAGAACTGATGTCTTTCAGTTATCGTATTGTCAAAGAATAATAAATATAGCATGGCCAGCTAGAAGAACGAACAATCTGTTTTGGGTGAAGTACAACCAGAAGGCTCCTTAGGAGTGAGGATGGCGAGACTTTATCTCACGTTCTGTGGACGTTATCAGGAGGGACCATTCCCTGGCGAAGGACATCATGCTTGGTAAAATAGAGGGTGAATAAAAAAGATAAAGACCCTCAATGAGATGGACTGGCATAGTGGCTGAAACAATGGGCCCAAATATAGCAATGATTGTGGTGGCACTGGCCTGGCCAGTGTTTTGTTCTGTTCTACATAGGGTCCCTAAGGGTTGGAATTGACTCAACAGCACCTAATAACAACAACAATTAATCTCACATATAAAGTTTCAATCTCACAGGTAAAATTTATCACTATGCTAGGATAACTAACATAGGCAAGTCATTGCCAAGAACTTATGAAGTTGCATTACAAGTAGGAACCCAGTAATGGGCCTTGAGAGAAACTTGGACAGAAGTGAGTGTGTCACTGGACCACTGGACAGTCAAGTGGTGAGGGTTATCAGGAAGCATTAATTGACAAAGGTCTGTCTATATTTTTATGACATTATTTCCCTCAATTTGTTATTTCAAATAAAGTAAATAAACTAAATGTATAAGTAGACTCCCCCCGCCCCACCCCAGGTGCTATTATTGTATTATAGGGCTCGGCCGATGGCCACTGCCCAGGGTGCAAAAATATCTTTGTCCAGCTCTGCATCAATCCAGTATACCAGGGGATTAAATCAAACCCTTTCCAAACTTTTTGCCTTCTGGTCTAGTAATATCAAAGGAAAATCCCTAGGCTCAAGTTTTCAAATGACTTGTCAAGTTTTAGGTGCTTTTGAGAAAGAGCTAACATACTTTCCTGTAATGTGCCCTTAAGGACCTATAACTTCATGTGTTCATAAGAACGACTATTTTTCCCAAAATTGCATCAAGAATGAGCAGCCTGAAAGTATGCAGGGGTGAAAATCAAGGGTCTCATTTGAAGTCTAAATTATTTCTGTTGTCATCACAGGTGGTCAAGTTTGGCCTGGTTCTGCTGGTCACTGGCCATGTGGTCATGGATACTGGGACTGTCACATTGATGTGGAGGTAGCATCAGGGAAGAATGAAGGTTGAACTAATTTCCTGTGGCACAGAACAAAGAAAGAGTCATCTTTTCAATTTGGGGTAATAATCCATCTCATATAATTGCATTAAGATGGTTCCTCAAATATGTCTTGCCACCATCCCTTTGTAATGCACTACAGATACGGGATTAGAGCAAAGCTGAAGGCCATTTGCAAAGAGCTTGTAAAAAGTTTCCGTTATTAAATGCAGAAAGGAAATATGCTAGACATTAGGTTTATGATTCAGTCTAGTTCTTGCAAGAATGGTCTCCTTCTAAAGACACCATTCATCATGAACCACAGTTTTATACCTCAAAATCCTCAGGGACCTTACTTCTGAATTGAATAATCATATCTTAGGTTGATGACCCTCCCTGGAAATGTTGCTCTCCATGATCCATTCCTGATATTTACTAGATTGACCGTATATCCACGTTTGCCCAGGACAGATTATCCCTGTATTCCAGTTTAACATTTATCTCAGGCAAAAGTGTTTTCGTTTGAATGATAAATTGTATGTATGGTCACCTTAGCCACTATCTATCTGGCTTATGCGTAGAAGCATTCTGGGCAATGGAGAAAAGCTGGAAACAGATGAGGCCAACCTTAATGTATCACTGAAATTTCTAGCATTTACCATGTGTCAAGCTGTTTTCTCTATCCTTGTACATTGGTTGTCATTAGCAATCTAGGGTAATTGCTTTCTTGTTCTCATGCAGTGGGAAAGAGAGGGACTGGTTCCCATGAATTCTCTTAAGATTTTTTTGACACTTTGTTGAAAGTGTCTTTCCCAAAAAATTCCACTAAATTTCTCCTCCTATCTCATTTACCTAAAATAGCTTGTTATTGTTGTTATTTTGCCATGGAGTCACATCCGACTTATAGCGACCCCTCCTTGGGTTTCTGAAGCGGTATCACTATGGAAGTAGATTGCCTAACCTTCCTTCTGAGGAGTGGTTGGTGGGTTTGAACCGCCAGCTTCTGGTTAGCAGTCAAGTGCCTTAGCCACTATGCTACCAGAGCTTCTCAAAATAGCGTAGACCTGCTCATCCTTGAACCAGTTATTGGCAAGGGGGGATTACTGTTATACGCTTGTATCAGGTAAGGTGGGAACAAGGCTATAACTCAACAGCTTCATTCAGAACCTTGTAGAAAATCCTTTGTCAATTGTAGACTCTGTTTTATAGTAGGAATAATGCCAACAATTTCCCTCTACAGTCAGTGGAAACTGCATGAGTTACAGTTTCCCTCTAGAGTCAGTGGAAACTGCATGAGTTTTGCCCCTCTTAGTGCCCTGAGAATCTACCTTCCAAGAGTGTCCTGGGAAACTAATCTCTAAACTGTCAGCCAAGGAGCCCCAGGGAGCTGTGGAGATGTCTCAAGGACCAAGAACAGATGGAGATGGGGAATGGAAATCAAAGAGGCAGGCTTCAATCAGGGAAGTTCCATTTAGCTCTGTTTTGATCAGTGCCTAGAATTGAGCCTGGCACAAAACAGGCACTCAATAAATAAGTGAATTAGTGTTTAGATGTTGCAGTTCTTCATAAGTTTTCATTTGATTAAAGGATTTATAGTTAAAAGGGTAAGAATAAAAGTTACTGCTTTAGAATATTCTTAGAAGAAGACATCAATCCTATATAGGATGGGCTAGAGTTAAGACTTGTTTGGGTTTCTCTCCACTTCCTGATTGAGAAACAAACACCATTAAAGGAAGTCATACATTTTAATTTCCTCTGTGATACCTTCTCCAGAATGTGCAGAGAGACAGAGTAGAGCATGTTATTACAGTGACTGGTTGGCTTTCTTTCTTTCTTCTTCTTCTTTTTATTTTTTAATTGAGATTTGGGTGAAAGTTTACAGAACAAATTGGTTTTCCATTCAACAATCCATACACATTCTGTTTTGTGACATTCACTGCAATCCCCACAAAGCAAAGGCATTCTTCCCACTTCCTTCCTGTGCCCACTCCTTCCCTTCACCCTTTCTTTCTACCCCCTTTCAACTTCCCAGCTCTATTCCTGGGCAAATGCTGTCCTCTTGATCTCATATGGTTGATTGTTCTAATGAGGGCATACTTTCTTGGTATTACTGTTTACCTTATAAGCTTACCAATTGGCTGAAAGTTGAGCCATGGAAATTGACAAGCTTGAAAGGTGTTTAAGGCTCATAATCCTCAGGGTTCCACCAGTCTTCATCTGACCAATAAGCCTGGTCTTTTTAATAATTTCAAGTTTTGTTCCACATTTTTCTCACACCCTGTCAGGCACAATCTATTGTGATCCCCTTCAGAGCAGTCAGGAATGGTAGCTGGGCACCAGCTAGTTCTCTGGTCTCAGAGTCATGGAGGCTGGGGTTCATGTGGTTCGTTAGTCCTTTGGACAAGTTGTTTCCTTGCTACTTTGATTTTCTTCACTCTTCTTTATTCTGGAGAGGGAAAGACCAAAAATTGTGCCTTGCATAGTTGCTCACAAGCTTTTAAAACCCTTGTCTCTACTCCTGGTTGGCTTTCTTGATGTAATTTTTTTCTTTTATGGAGAAACACAAACCTTTGATTCCTCATGGTTGTTGTTGTTGTTAGGTGCCATGGAGTTCTTTCTGACTCACAGAAATCTTATGTATAACAATGAAATACCACTCAGTTCTACACCATCCTCATAATCATTGCCATTCTTAAGCCCATCACTGCAGTCACTGTGTCAATCCATCTTGTTGAGGACCTTCCCCTTTTTCACTGGCCCTCTGCTTTACCAAGCATGATATCCTTCTCTAGGGACTGTTCCCTTCTGATGACATGACCAGAGTATGTGAGATGAAGTCTGGCCATTCTCACTTCGTAAGCAGCATCCCAGCTATACCTTTTCCAAGACAGATTTGTTTGTTCTTCTGGCAGTCCATGGTTTTGTTCCACACTTTTCTTCAACATTTTTCTCCAACATGACAATTCAAATGCATCAATTCTTCTTCTGTCTTCCTTATTCATTGTCCAGCTCTCACATGCATATGAAGCTATGGAAAATACCATGGCTTGGGTCAGGCCCACTTTAATCTTCAGAGTGACATTCTTGCTCTTTAACACTTTAAAGAGGTCTGCTGCAGCAGATTTGTCAAGGGCAATATGTTGTTTGATATCCTGACTGGTGCTTCCATGGGTGTTGAATGTGGATTGAAGTAAAATGAAGCCCTGGAAAACATCAAACTTTTCTCTGTTTATCATGATGTTGTTAATTAGTCCAGTTGTGAGGATTTTTGTGTTCTTTCTGTTGAGGTGTAACCCATACTCAAGGCTGTGGTCTTTGATCTTCATCAGTAAGTGCTTCAAGGTTTTTTCATTTTCAGCAATGAAATTTGTATCATCTGCATATTGCAGGATGTTAATGAGTCTTCCTCCCATCCTGATGCCACATTCTTCTTTATATAGTCCAAATTCTCAGATTATTTGCTCAGCATACAGATTGAATGAGTATAGAGAAATGATGCAACCTGATGCACACCTTTCCTGATTTTAAACCATGCAGTATCCCCTCATTCTGTTTGAACAATTGCCTTTTGGTCTGTGTACAGATTCCTCACGAACACAATTAAATGTTTTAGAATTTCCATTCATTGAAATATTATTATAATTTTTTATGATCCATACAGTTGAATGCCTTTGTATAGTAAATGAAACACAAGTAAACATCTTTCTGCCATTCTTTGCTTTCAGCCAAGATCAATCTGACAGTAGAGATGATATCCTTCACTCCACATCCCCTTCCAAATCTGGCTTGAATTTCTGGCAGTCCCCTGTCAATGTATTGCTGCAACTGTTTTAAAATTATTTTCAGCCAGAGTTCCAGTAAGATGGTGGAATAGGCAGAGAGACTGCACAGACCCTCTTCAACAAAGAAAAGGGTAACTGATTAACATAGATACAGAAGACAATCCTGGACCTCTGAGCTTTGAAGGGAAGCATATAGAAGTGGACTAAACTCCAACTAGCAAAAGAATTTGCATGAAAATACCAAAAAAGAGACACATGGAGCTGCGGTCTGGCAGCAAGCCTGACAGCACAGATAGCTTGGATATTGCCGAGTGGTGGTAGGACCAAAGAATTAACCTAAAAATAAGCCTTGCTAGCCAGGGACTACACAGAGGACTGTTCTGGTGGCTGGTGAATAAAAGGTGAATCAACAAAGAAGAAGGCAGGCTGAGCTGTGGACTTTTGCCAGTCTAGAGGGTGCAGCCATTTTGAATGTTTACAAGCGGGTTGACCATTTTGGATATTTAAAGCGACAGCATTCTCCCAAATTGCAGGGACTTAAGAACAGGCTCTGCTTGCTGGGAACCCCAGCAAGGACATTCTAGACGTGCAGACTACTGGAAAGCTTCACTTACTGAGTGAGAGTCACCACCTCCTTCTCCACCAATGGGCCAATGATAAACAACCACCAAGAAGAGCCTGAATCATCCTTGGCTGCTCTTCACAAACAGTTAACAGAGATCTAAATACAACAACGTCACAATGTCTCACAGACAACAGACCATCACAGTCCACACAAAGAAGCAAGATAAAGTGGTAGAAACAAGGGAGCAGGATATAGACCCAGAACATATCCCTGAGGAAGAAGCAGCATTGGACCTCCCTGATAAGGAATTCAAAAGAATTATATTTAGGTATCTTCAAAGGATTGAGAGACAGACCAAGGAAAACACAAAGAAAATATCCCTAGAAGAATTCTGGAAGAAAATACAAGAACAAAATGACAAAATAAATGAAAAATTAGAAATTATTCTAAATCTACAGATAGAAATCCAGAAGATTAATCCTAAATTGTCAGAAATAGATAGCATATTGAAAGGGCAAAGGAGTAGGATTGATGTAGTGGAAGACAGAATTAATGAGATTGAAGACAAATAACTGAATACTTCTTTGGAAAGGGATCAATCAGAAAAAAAGATCAAGACAAAATGAAGAAAGCCTAAGGTTCATGTGGTATACCATCAAAAGGAATAACCTATGTGGCATTGGAATTCCAAAACAGGAAGAGAAAAATAAAACCACTGAGAAAATTATCCAAGATTTGTTGGAAGAGAACTTCCCTGATATAATGAAAGATGAGACTATATACATTCAGGAAGTCCAACGAACCCCAAACAGGATAGACCCCCCCAAAAAATCACCAAGGTATATCATCATCAAACTCATCAAAACCAAAGACAAAGACAGAATCCTGAAAGCAGAATGGGAAGAACAAAAAGTTACTTACAAAGGACAGCCAGTACAAATAAGCTCTGATTTCTCAGCAGAAACCATGCAAGCGAGAAGGCAATGGGACGGTATATATAAAAGCCTGAAAGAGAAAAATTTTCACCCAAGAATTATTTACCTGGCAAAATTGTCCCTCAAATATGATGGTGAAATTAGGAAATTTCCATATAAGCAGAAACTAAGGGAAATTGTTAAAACCAGACCAACCTTAAAAGAGACACTAAAAGGATTCCTTTGAACAGAGAACCAAAAATAGCATATAACAACTGACCATTAATACACAAGATGACATAACCTAGAAATCACAGCTATGGACATATCCTAAGTAAAATGAGCTTACAAGACTGTAAACAGGGAACCAGAGACTTCAACTGGCAAGTCAGGACAACTACAAACCAAAAAGAGGGGAAACACTATGTAGTTACATAACTTGTAAATGGTGAGGAAGCCAAGAAAGTTGCAAGATAGAACAGACTATTCCAAACTCAGGGAGAAAATTATAACTCACAAGGTAACATCAAAGAAAAATGATAAACCTTCACATCACAATAAAAAAGAGGACAAGCACAAATATTCAGTACATACTAAAACAACAGCAACAAAGGAAATGATAACATGACTCATAGACATAATCAGCACAGAAAAGAATATGAAACAAAGAAACCAGGGACACCATGAAAAAACACATAACAAAATGACAGCAACCAATTCATACTTGTCAATAATTGCACTGACTGTTAATGATTAAATGCACCACTCAAGAGATGGAGAGTTACAGAATGGATAAGAAAACAAAATCCATCAATACATTGTCTACAAGAGACACATCTTAGAGACAAAGAC
>NW_006921603.1:15910679-15911229 GCF_000298275.1 Orycteropus afer afer | reverse complement strand
CTACTTCCGTAGTGATACTGCCTCGGAAACCCAAGGAGGGGTCACTATGAGTTGGGTCCAACTCGATGGCAAATAACAACAACAACAACAACATGCAAAACCAACAACCAACAATATTCTTAATGGACAGAGACTGAAACCATTCTCCTTGTGAACAGGAAGCAGACAAGGATGCCTTCTATTACCACTTCTATTCAACTCGACGGCACATAACAACAACAACAACATTCAACATTGTACTGGAAGTCCTAGCCAGGGCAATAAGGCAAGAAAAAGAAATCAAAGGCATCCATATTGGTAAGGAAGAAGTCAAACTATCCCTCTTTGCTGATGATATGATCCTATATCTAGAAAACCCTAGAGACTCAGTCAAAAATCTGCTGGAACTAATTGAGAAATTTAGCATCGTGGCAGGACATAAGATCAACATCCAAAAATCAGTTGGATTCCTCTACACCAGCAAAGAGACTTCTGAAAAAGAAGTAAGGGTATCAATACCATTTTCAATTCCTACCAAAAAAATAAAATACCTGGGAATAAATCTTACCAG
>NW_006921603.1:15908241-15909344 GCF_000298275.1 Orycteropus afer afer | reverse complement strand
GTACTCTTATAAATTGCTGATGGGACTGTAAAATGGTACAACCATTGTGGAAAGCAGTATGGCGATTCCTTCAAAAGTTGGAAATAGAAATACCATTTGATCCAGCCATTCCATTACTAGGTATATATCCTGAATAAGTGAAAGCCATGATAAGAACTGACATAGGCATACTCATGTTCATTGCAGCACTAATTACAATAGCAAAAAGTTGGAAACAACTTAGGTGTCCATCAACCAAAGAATGGATAACCAATGGTACATACACATAATGGAATACTATGCAACCCTAAAGAATAATGTGGAATCTGCAAAATACTACATGATGTGGATAAACTTGGAGGACATTATGCTGAGTGAAATAAGTCAATCACAGAAGGACAAATATTGCATTAGTCTATTATTATAAAGGTCAAGGAATGGTTTATATATGGAAGGAAATTTTCTCTGTTGGTTAACAGGGGTGGGAGGGTAGGGTAGGGAACACTATTAGATAGGTAGAGATAAGTAGTGATTTGGGTGAAGAGAAAGGCAATGTACCAAATGTGAGTGATCAACATGGTGGCATTGAGGAAGAGGAAGAAATAGAGAGGTGCATGGGAAGTGCAGACATTGATGAACCCTTCTGCACATACAGTACTGCATTGTCAGTGAAGGCAAACATGGGTATACGGGTGGATAGACTGGTGGACAGGCTGAGCAATTAGGTATGTCTATGCAGCAAGGAGTGTACCCAAGACCATGTACAGGGTTGGCAGACAATGGTTCTACAAGTGTATTTGTATGTTCTGTAAGAATTCCCAGGGGTTTAGTTGAACTGACAAGGGACAAGGTTGTAGTCACTTCTTGGTCACAGCAGCTACCCAGAGGGAGTGAATAGTTGGACCTGTGGGTGTGGGACCATAGTCACAGGGGACATTAAGCTCAACTGGCATAACATACTACACAAAACATTGTTTCACCCCCTACTTTGGCAAGCAGCGACTGGGATCTTAAAAGCTTGCAAGCAGCCATCTAGATGCAATGATGGGTCTCTCCTCGTCCAGAGCAAAGAAGAATGAAGAAAACCAAAGAATCATGGATAGAATTAGTTCTAGTGACTGGTA
>NW_006921603.1:15898033-15907892 GCF_000298275.1 Orycteropus afer afer | reverse complement strand
TTGGAGTGAAAAATTATGGGAGAAAGAAGGGCTGTTTATGCAAGGAACACAGTTCAGGGGGCAGGAGTGCATGGAGGGATGGACACAGGGAAGAGATAACTATGGGGAGGAAGTGGGAGGGGAGCTGTTGCATTGGGGTAAATTGTAGTCAATGTCATAAGACAAGTGTATGTGAACTGCTGAATGGAAAGTGAATTTGCTCTGTAAACTTTCACCCAAATCACAATGAATATATATATGTTCAGCCAACTTTCAGTTGTCTGCAATATTAATGATATTGTTCGATAATATCTGCATTCTATTGGATCACCTTTCTTTGGAATGGGCACATATATAGATGTCTTCCAGTTGCTTGGCTAGGCAGTTGTCTTCCAAATTTCTTGGCATAAATGAATAAGTGCATCCCATGCTCCATCCATTTGTGGAAACATCTCAGTAGGAATTCTGTCAATTCCTGGAGCACTGTTCTTAGCCAACTCCTTCGGTACAGCTTGGACTTCTCCCTTCAATACCATCCTTTCTTGATCATATGCTACCTCCTCAAATGGTTGAACATCAACCAATCCATTTTGGTACAGTGACTCTGTATTCCTTCCATCTTCTTTTGATGTTTCCTGTATCATTCAATATTTTGCCCATAGAATCATTCAATATTGCTTGAATTTTTTTCAGTTCTTTCAGCTTGAGAAATGCTGAGCAAGTTCTTCTCTCTCGATTTTCCAACTCCAGGTCTTCAGACATTTCATTATAGTACTTGACTTTGTCTTCTTGAACTACCTTTTGAAGTTTTCTGTTCATCTCTTTCATTTCATTTCTTCCATTTGCTTTATCTACTCCCCGTTCAAGAGCAAGTTTCAGTGTCTCTTTTGGCACCCATTTTGATCTTTTCTTCCTTTCCTGTCTTTTTAATGATCTTTTGCTATCTTCATGTATAATGTCTGATATCATTCCACTACTCATCTCGTCTTTGGTCATTGTTAAATGCATCAAATTATTCTTGAGGTAGTCTAAATTCAGGTAGAATATATACTCAAGGTTGTATTTTGGTACTTGTGGATTTGTTTTAATTTTTCTCCATGTTGTTGTTGTTGTTGTTATGTGCCGTCAAGTCAGCCCTGACTCATAGCGACCCCTCCTTGGGTTTCCGAGGCAGTATCACTACGGAAGCAGGATTGCCCAACCTTCCTTCTGAGGAGTGGCTGGTGGGTTTGAACTGCCAGCCTTCTGGTGAGCAGGCAAGTGTCTTAGCCACTGTGCTACCAGAGCTCCATGAAGGACAAGAATAAAAATAATAGCCTCCATGACTACATTGAGTAGCTCTTATGAGCCACATGTTTACACATACTGTATCACATATTCTTTACTAAAACTCTCAGGGGTGGGTATTATTCTCTTCATTTTTAAATGAGGCAGCTGAAATACAGAAACATAAAATAACAACTTCTCCAAGATCCCACAGTCAGAGAGATAAACAAAGGACTTGAACTCATGCCAGCTTAGTGCCTAAGGCATTTGACTGCTAAGCTGAAGATTGATGGTTCAAACCCACCAGCCTCACTGTAGAAGGAAGATGGGACAATCTACTTCCATAAAGATTTAGTGCCTTGGAAACCCAATGGGGGCTACTATGGGTTGGAATCGACTCCATGGCAGTGAGTTTAGTTATTTTTTGGTTTTCTGCCTGACACTAGCAGGCATGCTCTTTTTATATTGGCTTTTACTGCAGCAAGAGGGATTTAGGAAAGCTTATTTATAAAATGTATTATAAAAGCAGGTTACATACTCTCCTCCCCTAATAATCTTTCATTAAACAAGTGAGATGCTTAAATAATTAAAGAGCTTAATGTGAAACAGGGAGCTCTGGTAGCACAGTGCCTAAGGCACCTGACTGCTAACCAGGAGGCTGGCGGTTCAAACCCACCAGCCACTCCTCGGAAGGAAGGTTGGGCAATCTACTTCTGTAGTGATACCTCCTCGGAAACCCAAAGAGAGGTCATTATGAGTCGGGTCTGACTCAACAGCACATAACAACAGCACAACAACAATGTGAAATAGGCCTCGATGTAGAAGTGAGAATTGCTCACTTCTGACCACATATATTCATTGGTAATTTTGTGGCAGCACTTCTGGGTTGGCACGTCTGAGAAAACACCAACAGAGAAACACATGGAATAGAAGGGCAAGGAAAGAGAAGTGGAAGCACTGCCTCTCTTCCTTCCTCAGGCAGAACAAGCAGAGGGAAATGCTGGCCTTGAAAAAGGCAGGGAAAAATGACTTCCCCTTACAGACTCTAGGACACCACCTGCTTGGTTAACTCATGGAGGCAAGTTGAATGAAGAGATCCAGGATTTTGGAGTCAGCTGGATGTGGTTAGAAATTCCAGACCCATCTCACTCATGGTTTGACTTTAGACAAATTAATCTGTCCAAACCTCAGTTTTTATCATCTATAAAATGAGGATAACACTGTTTCCTTTCCTGGTTATTGTGAATTGCAGGACATAATAAACATAACCTATGTGGCATACAATCCATCACTCATCTTTCAGTTTGATGTACTGTGGTAGCTTGTGTGTAGCTGTGACGCTGGAGGCTATACTTCTGGTATTTTGAATACCAACAGCGTCATCCATGGTGGACAGGTTTCAGTGGAGTTTCCAGACTAAGACATATTGGGAAGAAGGGATGGGCCATCCACTTCTGAAAGAATTGGCCAGTGAAAACCTTATGAATGCCAGCGAAAAAGTGTCTGATATATTACTGGAAAACTTTATAAAAAGCTGGGAAACATTATCTAATATAGTGCCAGAAAATGAGTCCCTCAGTTTGGAAGCACTCAAAATCTGACTAAGGAAGAGCTTCCTCCTCAAAATAGAGTTGACCTAAATGATGTGGATGGAGTAAAGCTTTTGGGGCCTTCATTTGTTGATGGAGGACAATTCAAAATGGGAAGAAACGGCTGCAAACATTCATTAATAATTGGAACATGGAATGTGTGAAATAGGAATATAGGAAAATTGGAAGTTGTAAAAAATGAATTAGAATGCATAAAGATCAATATCAGGCATTAGTGAGCTGAAATAGACTGTTATTGGCCATTTTGAATGAAATAATCATATGGTCTACTATGCTGTGAATGACAAATTGAAGAGTAATGGCGTTGCATTCATTGTAAAAAAAAAAATGTTTTAAGATCTATCCCAAAGTACAATGCCATCAATGATAGGGTAACATCCATATGCCTACAAGGAAGACCAGTTAATATGACTATTATTCAAATTTATGCACCAACCACCGAAGGAAAAGATGAAGAAACTGAAGATTTTTACCAACATCTGCAGTCTGAAATTGACCAAACATGCAATCAAGATGTATTGATAATTACTGGTGATTGAGTGTGAAAGATGAGAACAAAGAAGTATTGGTAGTTGGAGAATATGGCCTTGATGATAGAAATGACACTGGAGATAGCATGAGAGACTTTTTGCAAGTCTGATGACATACTTGTTACAAATAACTTTTTTTCAACAACATATATGGCAATTGTATGCATGGACCTCACCAGATAGAATACACTGAAATCAAATAGGCTACATCTGTGGAAAGAGGCAATGGAAAAACCCAATATCATCCACTAAAACAAGGCCAGGAACTGACTGTGGAGCAGACTATCAATTGCTTGTATGCAAGTTCAAGTTGAAGCTGAAGAAAATTAAGACAAGCCCACAGAGCCAAAATATGACTTTGATTACATCTCACCTGAATTTAGAGACCATCTGAATGATAGATTTGATGCATTGAACACCAGTGACAAAATACCAAATGAATTGTGGGATAACATCAAGAACATCATCCATGAAGAAAGCAAAAGGTCATTAAAAAGACAGAAAAGGAAGAAAAGACCAAAATGGATGTCAGAAGAGACTCTGAAACTTGTTCTTGAATGGAAAAAGGAAAAAAAATATTAAAATAAAAGAGCTGAACAGAAGGTTTCAAATGGCAGCTAGAGAAGACAAAGTAAAGTATAATGAAATGTGAAAGACCTGGAGTTAGAAAACCAAAAGGGAAGAACACTCTAGGCATATCTCAAACTGAAAGAACTGAAGAAAACTTCAAACCTCAAATTGCAATGTTGAAGAATTTTATGGGCAAAATATTAAACAATGCATCAAACATCATAAAAAGATGGAAGGAATACTCAGAGTCACTGTGCCAAAAAAGATAGGTTAATGTTTGATCATTTCAGGAGGTAGCACATGATGAAGAACCAGTGGTATTGAAGTAACAGATCCAAGCTGCACTGAAGGAAATGGCAAACAAAACAAAACACAAGTCTCCAGGAATTGACAGAATACCCATTGAGATGTTTTAACAAAGGATGCAGCACTGAAGACGCTTACTCGTTTATGCCAAGAAATTTGGAAAACAACTACCTGTCCAACCCACTGCAGGAGATCCATATTTGTGCCCATTCCAAAGAAAGGTGATACAACAGAATGTGAAAATTATAGAACAATATTATTAATATCACATGCAAGTAAAATTTTGCTGAAGATAATTCAAAAATATTTGCAGCAGTATATTGATGGGGAACTTCCAGAAATGCAAGCTGGATTCAGAAGAAGATATGGAGCAAGGGATGTCATTGCTGATATCAGACGGATTTCAGCTGAAAGTAAAGAATACCAGAGAGATGTTTACCTGTGTTTTGTTGACTATGCAAAAGCTTTTGATCATGTGGATCATAACAAATTATGAATAACATTTAGAAGAATGGGAATTCCAGAACACTTAATTGTACTCATGAGGAACCTGTACTTAGACCAGGAGGCTGTCACTCACACAGAACTGCATGGTTTGGAATCAGGAAGGGTGTGCGTCAGGGTGTATCCTTTCACCATACTTACTCAAACTGTATGCTGAGCAAATAATCTGAGAAGCTGGATTATATGAAGAAGAATGTGACATCAGGAGTGGAGGAAGACTCATTAACAACCTGTGATATGCAGATTACACTACCTTGCTTGCTGAAAGTGAAGATGACTTGAACCACTTACTGATGAAGATTTAAGACTACAGTCTGCAGTATGGATTATATCTCAACATAAAGAAAATGAAAATCCTCACAACTTGACCAATAAGCAGCATCAGGATAAATGGAGAAAAGACTGAAGTTGTTAAAGATTTCATATTACTTGGTTCCACAATCAACACCAATGGAAGCAGCAGTCAAGAAATCACGTGTCATGTTTACTGGCAAATCTGCTGCAAAACACCTCTTTAAAGTGCTGAAGAACAAAGAAGTCTCTCTGAAGACTAAAAGGTGCCTAACCCAAGCCACGGAATTTTTCAATATCCTCATATGCATGTGGAGCTGGACAATGAATAAGAAAAACTGAAGAAGAGTTGATGTTTTTGAGTTGTGGTGTTGGAGGAAAATACTGAAAGTACCATGGACTGTGAGAAGAGTGAAAAAATCTGTCCTGGAAGAAGTGTAGCCAGACTGCTCCTTGAAAGTGAGAATAGCTAGATTTCATCTCACTTTCCTTAGTCATGTTTTCAGAAGCGATCATTCCCCGGAGAAGGATATCATTCTTGGTAAAGTATGTTATTGTTGTTGTTATGTGCCGTCGAGTCAGCCCTGACTCATAGCGACCCCTCCTTGGGTTTCCGAGGCAGTATCACTACGGAAGTAGGATTGCCCAACCTTCCTTCCGAGGAGTGGCTGGTGGGTTTGAACCGCCAGCCTTCTGGTTAGCAGTCAAGTGCCTTAGCCACTATGCTACCCTCTGTGAGATGATTGACACAGTGGCTGCAAAGATGGGCTTAGGTATAGCAAAGATTGTGAGGATGGTGCATGACTGGATAATGTTTTGTTCTGCTGTACATAGGGTTGGTATAAGTTGGAGCCGACTGGATAGAATATAACAACAACAACATCAACAATTCTATAGATATATCTAAGTTCCTGAGGTGCAAGTTTCCATGTATGTACGCTATTTTCGTGAAGAGTGTTAAATTAATCTAAGTGATGACTGAACTAGATACATTCTTGACTGCCTGCCCTGTGGGCCACATGGTCTTCTCACCATAGCTGAATACACCAGGTATAGAGAAATGACCCAAGGCTGGGCTACTAGTTGTCATGCCAGTGGCCTGTGACTTCATTCATTTGTCCACCTATTAATTTAACAGTACTTCTGAGTGACAGGCACCATTTAGACACTGTGTCCTGCATTTTTAGACCTTACATTAGAGTAGGAGAGACAGATATTAAACAACTCTAGATGTTAAATGTCATGAGGAAAGTGAAGCAGGGTAAGAGGACAGAGTGACTTGTGTAGCCTGACTCTGAAAGATAAAATGTGGGATTAGATTTTTAAAAATGAGTACAGGCATACCTCATTTTATCATACTTCAATTTATTGCACTTTGCTGATACTGTGTGTTTTACAAATGAAGATTGTGGCCACCCTGCACTGAGCAGGGTTTAGGAGCTCTAGTGGCCTAGTGCCTATCGACTGCTAATCAAGAGGCTGGTGGTTCAAACCCACCAGCCACTCCTTGGAAGTGATACCACCCCAGAAACCCAGGGAGGGTTTGCTATGAGTCAGATCCAACTCGAGGGCAGTGTGTTGTGGTTTTTGCATTTATTATGGGCACCATGTTTCCAACAGCATGTGCTCACTTAATTTCTATGTGTCACATTTTGGTAATTCTCACAATATTTCAAACTTTTTCATAATGCTATTGCATACTTAATAGACTACTTATTGTCATTGAGTCAGTTCTGACTCATAGCAACCCCCATTGGGTTTCCAAGGCTGTAAATTTTTACAGAAGTAGATTGCCTCATCTTCCTTCCACAGAGAACTGGTGGGTTTGAATTGCCGACCTTTTGGTTAGCAGCAAAATTCCTTACTAACGGTATACCGTATAAACAAACACACAAACAAACAAACTCATTGCCACTGAGTTATTTGCAACTCATAGCAACCCCCACTGGGTTTCCAATGCTGTAATTTTTATGGAAGCAGACCATCCCATCTTTTTTCCACAAAACAGGTGGTGGGTTTGAACCACTGACCTTTTGGTTAGCAGCCAAATGCCTTAACCACTAAAGCACTAGAGCTCCTCAACAGATTACAGTATAGTATAAATAAAACTTTTATACATACTAGGAAAACAAAACAAAACAAAGTATGTGACTCCCTTTATTGTGGTAGTCCAGAACCAAACCTTCAATATAGCGGAGGTATGACTATACTGGGAGGCTGAGTCAGTGAGCTGTGAAACTTTAAGTACCCTCAAGATATAAAGCTCCCAGATTGGGACAAGTGTGGGAGGAGTAAGCAGGGGAAACCTCTCTAGAGAAAGGATATAGAGAAAAGTGGAGTGAGAGGAAAAGCAGTTTCTCATAGGTGGATGGAGAAGCCTAAGTTCCTGATTTTTTCAGCTCTCAGGTCCAGTCTCCATGAGGTCCAGCTTGGACTTTCACAAGAAGCAGTGGTGTGCTGGTGCCAGCTTGCACTGGGTCACAAGTGCTATTTTTTTGGGGGGTCCATTTCTTCCCAACATTGTGTTCAATGATTGACATTATTAACTTGAAATTGGCCATTTACACCATGGGAATAGGAACAGGCAACAGAAAGGACATTCATAGCTGCAGTCCCACCACCTGGCACAGAGTCTGCCACACAGTAGGTTTGGTAAGCATTCATACATAGAATGTATTTGATTTAATGATTGAATTGCTATCCAGCAGTAGCTAACACCAGGTGCTGTATCCTACATGCCAGGCATTGTGTTAAGCATTTTGCATGCATTCTCTCATTTAATCCTACCACAATCCTGTAAGGTACAACTATTATACAGATAAGAAAACAGGGGCAGATATATTTTTTTTTTTTTTAAATTCAAACAAACAAACAAACAGATAAAGAGTATTCTCTTCCTAGAGAAAGAGGAGGGCAAATAAAGCAATAAATGCCTTCTGCAGAAAGCCTAATTTTCACTAACAGTATACTAGATTTTATATTTTACTGATAAGAAATCAGAGGTACAGAAAGGTCAAAGAAGTTCCTAAGGGCCACACATCTAGTAACTGGCAAGGTAGGGATAAATGAGTAGAGTGCATAATAGCTTGCACATAATCAAGCAAGATAGTGACAAGGGAAGCTACCTACTCACGATGTGGCTTCCTCTCCATATGCACACACTCAGCAGGTTACAGGGCTGGCATGAGGACACAGGAAATGGCTGGACTCTATTCTTGGCCCAGATGATCAAAGGTGAAAGAGGAGGGCTAGGGCAGTGTGTAACTCATGTCTGTGTGCTTGTATTACTCCAGCTATGTCTGAGTTTTCCTAATTTGGTTTTGGTTTTTAGTATGAGCCTGGCTGTCAGCATCTTTCAGTGATGAGCTAGACCTTGGGGCTGCTTAGTTTCAGAGAGGTCTTGATCACTTTTTGTCCTTGAAACCCAGCTATGTGAAAAGGGGCTCTTGCTGGTCACCAAGGAGTCATTTTTATTTGGATGCAGCTGCGGTTGCCAGAAGCATTTCTAAGGGCTGGCCAGATGCCCACCAAGGGTTTGAATGTGGCCAGGCTTGAAAGCTGAGCAAACCTCAAAATCCTGGTGGTTGGTAATTCCCTGGAACTGGCAGCTGCCAACAACTTGGCAGTGAGGAGGCTGCTAGTCTAGGTCTGCCACAGGGCTTGTGGAAAGAAGCCTTTTTTTCATTCCCAGCAGGAACGAAAACTCGCACCTCTGTAATATAGGCAGCTCCCTCAACAACATGAGCTGCCAAAGTCCTGACATGTGACCACACACCTGTGCTATCTTTCAGCTCAGCAAGAAGGCAGACTGAATCCAGCAAGACTGGGCACTGCTCCTTGGAGGTCAGGCTGCTGTCAGAGCATCTCAGCTCATCAGGAGCCATTGGGGGTGGGAGGGCAGAATAGAATTTCTCTGAGCTGGGTCACTGACTTTGGCATCAATTAGACCTGAGTTCAGCAGTGTAAGCGTGGTCCCAGGACCTAACCCTCTAAGTCTTAGTTCTTTCCTCTGGAAATGAGTAAAATCATATTTAACTCACAGAGATCATATCCACATCATAACCATACAAATATTCATATTATAAAAGATCATTTTCTCTCACCAATAAGGCGTAGATGTTTATTTAGGAAATCACAGGCTCCTTTGTAGTGTATGATGGCATCTTAGAGATTATTGAGCCCAATTTTCTCACTTTGTTGTTGTTGTTAGGTGCTGTCGAGTCAGTTTTGACTCACAGGAACCTCACATACCACAGAATGAAACACTGCCCATTCCTGGCCACTCTCACAGTCGTTGCTATGCTTGAGCCCCTTGTTGTAGCCACTGTGTCAATCCATCTCTTGGAGGGTTATCCTCTTTTCCACTGACCATCTAATTTACCAAGCATGATGTCCCTCTCTAGGGACTGGTCCCTCCTAATAACATGTTCAAAGTACAATAGGCCAAGTCTTGCCATCCTTGCTTTTAAGCAGCATTCCAGCTGTACTTCCTCCATGACAGATTTGTTCATTCTTCTAGCAGTCCATGGCACATTCAATATTCTTCACCAACACCATGAATCAAATACATCAATTCTTCTTCAATCTTCCTTATCCATTATCCGGCTTTCACTTGCATATGAGGCCATTGAAAAGACCATGGCCTGAGTCAGGCCCACTTTAGTCTTCAAAGAGACGTCTTTGCTCTTTAACACTTTAAAGAGGTCTTTTGAGGAGGCGGGGCAAGATGGCGGACTAGGCAGAAGGATTGCACAGACCCTCTTCAACAAAGAAAAGGGAAACCAATTAACACAGACACAGAAG
>NW_006921603.1:15865084-15889468 GCF_000298275.1 Orycteropus afer afer | reverse complement strand
AAAAAAAAAAGAGGTCTTTTGCAGCAAATTTGCCCAGTGCAGTATAGTGTTTGATCTTGACTGCTGTACCCATGGGTGTTGATTGTGAATCCTAGTAAAATGAAATCCTTGACAACTTCAATGTTTTCTCCATTTATCATGATGTTGCTTATTAGTCCAGTTGTGAGGATTTTTGTATTCTTTATGTTGAGGTGTAGGAGTTCTGGTGGCGTAGTGCCTAAGGCATTTGACTGCTAACCGGAAGACTGGCGGTTCAAACCCACCAGCCAGTCCTTGGAAGGAAGGTTGGGCAATCTACTTCCGTGGTGATACTGCCTTGGAAACCCAAGGAAGGGTCGCTATGAGTCAGATCCACCTCGAGGGCTATTCATGTGTGTGTGTGTGTGTGTGTGTGTGTGTGATGTTGAGGTGTAATCCATACTGAAGGCTGACCTTCCTCAGTAAATGCTTCAAGTCATTTTCACTTTCAACAAGCAAAGTTATGTCATCTGCATGTTACAAGTTGTTAATTAGCCTTCCTCCAATGCTGATACCACATTCTTTTCACATAGTCCAACTTCTCAGATTATTTGCTCAGCATATAGGTTGAATAACTATGGTGAAATGCTACAACCCTGATGCACACCCTTCCTGATTGCAAACCATGCTCTTGTTCTGTTTGAACAACAGCCTCCTGGTCTACTTACAGGTTCCTCATGAGTACAATTAAGTGTTCCAAAATTCCCATTTTTCTCAGTGTTATCCATAATTTTTTATGATCCACACAGTCAAAAAGCCTTTGCATAATCAATACAACACAGGTAAACATCTTTCTGGTATTCTTTGTTTTCAGTCAAGACCCATCTGACATCAGGAATGATATCCATCATTCCATGTCCTCTTTTGAATCTGACTTCTATTTCTGGCAGTTCCCTGTTTATGTACTGCTGCAACCATTTTTGAATTATTTTCAGTATAAGTTTATTTGCCTGTGATATTAATGATATTGCTCGATAATTTCTGCATTCTGTTGGATCATCTTTCTTTGGAATAAATGCAAATGTTGGTCTCTTCCAGTTGGTTGGCCAGGTAGCAGTCTTCCAAATTTCTTGGCATAAATGAATGAGCACTTCCAGTGTTGCATTCGTTTGTTGAAACATTTCAGTGGGTATTCTGTCAGTGCCTGGAGTTCCCCCCCCCTCCCCCAGTGCTTTTAGTGCAACATGGACTTCTTCCTTCTATTCCATCAGTTCTTGATCATATGCTACATCCTGAAATGGTTGAATGTTGACCAACTCTTTTTGGTACAGTGACACTGTGTATTCCTTTCACCTTCATTTGATGCTTCCAGCATCATTCAATATTTTGCACATATTCAATACTGCAACTCAAGGATTGAATTTTTCTTCAGTTCTTTCCACTAGAGAAATGCCAAATGTGTTCTTCCCTTTTGGTTTTCTAACTCCAGGTCTTTGCACATTTCATTATAATACTTTACTTTGTCTTCTTGAGCCACCCTTTGAAATCTTCTTTTCAGATCTTTTACTTTATCATTTCTTCCATTTGCTTTAACTACTCTCCACTCAAGAGCAAGTTTTAGAGTCTCTTCTGACATCCATTTTGGTCTCTTATTTCTTTCCTGTGCTTTTATTACCTTTTGGTTTCTTCATGTATCCTTGATGCCATCCCACTACAGATCTTCAATCACTGGTGTTCCATGCATCAGATCTGTTCTTCAGATGATCTCTAAATTCAGGTGGGATATATTCAAGGTTGTATTTTGGCTTTCATGGACTTGTTTTAATTTTCTCCAGCATCAACTTAAATCTGAGTTTGAGCAATTTATGGTCTGTTCTACAATTGGCCCCTGGTCTTGTTCTGATTGATGGTATTGATGATATTGAGCTTCTTCATCATCTCTTTCCATGAATGTAGTTGATTTGATTCCTGTGTATTCCACCTGATGTGATCTACATATATAGCTGCTGTTTATGTTGTTGAAAATGGTATTTGCAATGAATGAGTGTTTGGTCTTACAAAATTCTATCATGCAGTCTTTGGTGTCTGGGTTTTATCACCAAGGCCATGTTTCTTCTGTGTTCCCAACTTTTGCATTCCAATTGCCAGCAATTATTAATGCATGTTGATTGCATGTTTCATTAATTTCAGACTGTAAAAGTTGGTAAAAATGTTTAAATTCTTCATCTTTGGCTTTGGTGCTTGGTACTTGTGATAGATAGTTGGAGCTGTGTGTCAACTTAGCTGGACCACAATTCTGTGTGGCTTAAGCAATTGTGATGTGGGTTGTTCCAATGATAGAATCAGATGTTTATGTTTTGAGCAGCCAATCCACAGAAAGGGGGTTTCCCCAGGGGTGTGGGCTTCTTCCAGTATATTTATGGACATCCTGGGAAAAGAGACACTCTTCTGTGGATCAGGATTCTGTTGTGCTGCCTACAACTGTCTGTAAGTGAACAATCCATCATTCGGCCTGGAGATCTTGGATTCGTCATTCGTTGGAGTCAACAGCCAGTATACTGCCTGCCAACCTTGAGCTCCTCAGCTGCGTGAGTCGGGAAAAGCCTCCAGCTTGACGATTGATCCAAGAACTTTGGACTTGCCAGCTTCTTGAAGTGTGTAAGCCATTTTCCTAAGATAAATTTCTCTTTCTCTCTATATATAAGCTTTACTGATTTTGTTTCTCTAGAGAACCCAGTCTAACATAGTACTTAAATTTGAGTAATAGTAGTATTAACTGATCTTCCTTGTAGGCGTATGGATGTTGTGCTATCACTGACATCCTTGTACTTCAGGATAGATCTTGAAATATTCTTTTTTACAATGAATGTGACACCATTCTCCTTCAACTTGTCATTTTTGGCATGGTAGACTATATAATTGTCCAATTAAAATGGCCAATACCAGTCCATTTCAGCTCACTAATGTCTAGGATATTTTATGCATTCCATTTCATTCTTGACAACTTCCAATTTTCCTAGATTCAAACTTTGTACATTCCATGTTCCAATTATTAATGAATGTTTGCATCTATTTTTTCTCATTTTGAGTTGTGGCATATCAGCAAATGAAGGTTTTGCTGATATCTGTCCACCATGGGTGACCCTGCTGGTATTTGAAATACTGGTAGCATAGTTGCAGCATCACAGCAACATGCAAGCCACCACAGTATGACAAACTGACAGAGAAGGAAATTATGGCCTAGAAAGATTATAATACAAGGCTTATCAAGTCAGATGTAGAACTAGAATCCAGGATCCCAGGGCTTTCTTGTTCAGCCAGGCTGCCATTCTCAGTGGGTGGTAAGGCCTTAGCCAGGACTGAGCACTTGCAGGGTTAGAGAGGGTACCAGATCTGTGGTGGGGGGTCTGATAGTCCTGGTATCCCCAAAAATGAAGTTCCCCATCCCTCAGCATCTTTGGTAAAGCAGGTATAGATCAGCAACTTTGGATATGCCTAAGAATATGTAAGAATTTCAGCAGTAAACAAAGCAATGCTGTAAACCAGCCTTCTCTCTTTCTTTTTCTTTGGCATGCTCCTCTGAGTGAGGTCAACTGCCATATATATGCACAGGGAGTTCTTAGGATGCCAAGGTACTTCAGCATAGGGTCAGGGAACAGCTGTATTAAATGAAGAGTATTAAGTGCCTAGAGAAGTAGAAATGGCCTTGCACTGGGCCTCAGGGTTTCTAGGTCTAAATAGTGGCTCTGCTACAGTCTATTTGGTTGAATTTAGCCATACCACTCAGTTTCTCTGAGCATCAGTTTTCTAATCTGCAAAGTGGATGGTATTCTTGCCTTTCCTACCTCATGGGGAAGCTGTTAGGATTAAATGAGATTCCTTTATTCCTTCCCCCAACAAAACCAGTGTGGTTGGCAGCCACATTTTACACCTGTTCCCCTTACATCTGCAAAATCTAGAGGGTTCAGTGGCTCTAGCCTGAGCAGAGAAGTCTGCTCTGAGATGATGCCTAGTATACTCGCTCACAAAAGAGGCTGGCACCTTCCTGTTCCTAACTAGACTCTGGAGCCAGACTGCCTGGGTTCAAGTCCAACTCTAATGCTTATCTACTAGCTGCACAGACTTGAGACTCTTGTCTCACTTTCCTCATCTGTAAAATTAGGATAATATATTTATTTCAGAAGGTTATTACTGAAAATTATAAGAATTAATTTATGTGCCTAGCATAAAGGAAATTTTCAATAAATGTTATCTTCTATGAAACAAAACAAAACAAAACAAAAACACCAAAAAAACAGTGTAGAACTGCTCTCCATAGGGCTTTAAGTGCCTGCAATTTTTTGGAAGTTGCTTTGATGCACAGCATTTCCTTAAAAGAATGCACAGTATCCATTAGGAGATGCACAGCATTTCATTAAGGGATTGTTCCTTGGAGATTTTCTCAAGGTTCCTCCCAATGGTATAAGAGGAGTAGAAATGTAACTTTTAAGAAAAAACAGATGGCCGGGAGGTTTGCAAACACTGAAAGAAGGTCATCCACCATTGACTACCAGTTGTTAACCCAGCAACAGCCTAAATCTAGGTAAAAGGGGATATTAGCATAGCAAATGGCACACCCCTAGGTGGGGAGTTAATATTATAATGAGACATGCTAAGGGTCATCATCTTTGTATCCTTCACTGAGCATGCTTAACTCCAGGTCTTTGTACATTTCAAATTATTGTATTGTAATCATATGAAATTGTATGTATAACACAATTATGATATAATCCCATCCTATAAAAGAAGCTTTGTTGTTGTTGTTATGTGCTGTGGAGTTGGCCCCAACTCATAGCGACCCCTCCTTGGGTTTCCGGGGCAGTATCACTACGGAAGTAGGATTGCCCAACCTTCCTTCCGAGGAGTGGCTGGTGGGTTTGAACCGCCAGCCTTCTGGTTAGCAGTCAAGTGCTTTAGCCACTATGCTACCAGAGCTCCTAAAAGAAGCTTAGAGAGCAATTAAAGTCAAATAGCATCTGAGAGATCACCCTCTCTGTTTCAGCTTGTGCACAAACTTAGTAAAGCCTGTGCTTCCTACTCTTCACCTTGGCTTAAGTCAATCCAGGCAAGAGACCCAGAACTTTGCAGGTAACAGCCTCTGGGTAGATTCAAATGGCCAACTCTCAGTTAGTAGCTGAGTGCCCAACCATTTGTACCACCCAGGAATCCCCTGTCTTTTATGACTACTGGCTAAATTCCTCCATTCCCACATGTCTGTTACCTTCATTTTGAATCCTCCCTACCCTATGCTCCCCACCAGACTTCTAACCAAATAGCCCAATGATTTCAGAATTTCCTAAGACCAAAAAGGTCCAGTCGGCTTCAAAATGCCCACAGAGTGAACAACAGAACTTCTTAGTCTTAAGTTCCTCTTTCTTCTTGCTGTTTCCTGGTGTCGCCTTTGAAGACTTGTCTGCACTGTCCCTCAGATGATCATCCATTTTGGTGACTCTCATCAAAACTCCAGGACTGCCACCTGGTTTGGCTCCAAAACTACACTCTTTTAGTTCACACTCACAAAGTTTCTTAAATTAGAGTGCTGTGCTGGGAGGCTGGGCTCCGGGCTGTATAAGGGCCAGCCAACCCCCAAGAATGCCAAAGCCCTCATATTGGATCCAGATGCCGTTAGCCCTCCTGGTGAGAACCCTTACTGTTCTTTCACCAGCATGGTTGGTCAGGGTCCTAAGTACTGTCACCTCACCCTTAATTTTGACTCTTAAGCATATGGATTTTAATTCTTAATAGTTTCCTTTCCCAGAGCTTAGCAGTCAAAGTCTGTCAAGGAGGGTGGCCCTGCCACATTTTACACCTGCTCCCCTTACTTCTGCAAAATCTAGAGGGTTCAGTGGCTCTAGCCTGAGCAGAGAAGTCTGCTCTGAGATGATGCCTAGTATAACCCCTCACAAAAGAGGCTGGCACCTTCCTGTTCCTATTGTGTAAATATTTATTAAAAGTCTGCTCACCACTTGCCAGTTGCTGGGTTAGGTATGCTAAAAAAAGGAAAAGGAGTGCTCTGTTAATCATAAAGCACTCTATATACAAATGTATATGATTAGGTGTTACAATGATGGATTTTATAGAACATGATTCTTAAAGTTGGGCAGGGATTTAAAAAGGTGTCAGAGTTTAATCTTGAATTTCTCAAATTCAATCAGTAATAATACCTAGCATTTAATTAAGCCTTTTGTGCCAGGTACTGCTCACTGCCTTACATGTGTTTTTTTTTTTTTTTCCACATAACCCTCATAACAACCAAAAGTGCATAAAACTAAGATGATCTATTGCAGGGATGAGGAATTTTGAGTGCAGAGAAGTCATAAAACATGCCTCACATTCCCCAGTAAGTACAGGAACCAGGTATCAAACCAGACGTGGGCTCCCTTACTTAACCACTTGACCATATGACCACGCTGCCCCTCCAATCACTTGGCAAGAGCCTAGATACCAAGAACTTATGTGTTGGGACCACTCAGATGAAAACAATATAGTTAAGAGAGATACATATATAAATGAAGTGTAATAATATGATTTGCTGAGATCTACCTGGATGAAAGGAGCTCTGGTAGTGTAATGCCTAAGGCACCTGACTGCTAACCAGAAGGCTGACGGCTCAAACCCACCAGGCACTCCTTGGAAGGAAGGTTGGGAAATCTACTTCCGTAGTGATACCGCCTCAGAAACCCAAGGAGCAGTCACTATAAGTGGGGTCTGACTCCACAGCACATAACAACAACACCTGGATGAAAGGTAAAGTCTAGATATCTTGGTTGCCTTCTAGAACTTGAGTCTAGAAATTAACTAGAAACTGATTTGGGGCAACATCTAATGCCAGGTGAAAGAGTTTATTCTGTATGCAGTGGGAGAGCTTTTTTTTCAGTTATCATAGAGTCGATTCTGACTCATGGTGACCTCAGGTATAACAGAGCAGAAATGTGCTCCATAGGGTTTTCAGTGGCTGATTTTTTGGAAGCAGATCACCAGGCCTTTCTTCTGTGGCATCTCTGGGTATACTTGAACTGCCAACTTTTTGGTTAGCAGCTGAGTGTGTCAACCATTTGCATGGCCAAGGGACTTCCAGAGGAGGGCTACAGAAGGTTTGGGAGCAGGGTGTTGGATGATGGAGGGGGCTTCAAGGAGAGTTGGAGGGAGTACAGAGCCTTTTTTGACTCCACTGGACTTGGATTACCAGGATAGCCAAGGTTTCCTGGCTATCTCTTTCCTAGGCTGGACATCTTACCTTTACTTCATTATGTCCTTTTCTTGTAGTATCCTTGCAATTTGCCACCAAGTCTGTAGCCTGCCAGCTTTTCTTCCAGCTGGTCCCTGAACTCAAGTCATTTCTAATTGACCTGGTCTCTTAACTACCATTCTTTTTTATGACTTCCATTACAGTTCCTTCATCCTGGACTGAATTAGCATTCTTTCTGGTTTCTAGTTTCCTAGTCTCTTCTTCCTTCTTCCTACCACTGGTAATCAACGCTCAGCTGCTATACAGGTGCTCTCAGTCATAAAGTAATCACAGTCATGCATGGCTTAGCAGTCACAATGTTGTTGTTATGTGCTGTCAAGTCAGACTTGACTCATAGCGACCCCTCCTTGGGTTGCCGAGGCAGTATCACTACGGAAGTAGATTGCCCAACCTTCCTTCCAAGGAGGGCTGGGGGGTTTGAACCATCAGCTTTCTGGTTAGCAGTCAAATGCCTTAGGCACTAAGCCACCAGAGCTCCTAGAAGTCATAATACATTCTGTGAAATGGCACATTGTGTGATTTGGACATGGTGTGAACACTATATTATAGTCTAGTCCTGTTTTTTCTTCAAGTATCTAGAACAAGCTTCTTGCCTTAGCGTTGATTGTCAATGTGCTGATAGAGATTAAAATTTGTATTTGGTCCTCAATCCACCCATTAGCAATTTCTCTATATCTGATATAGCTGCCTCTTGCATTTTCATTAGTCTTGTAGCTTCAGTTGAACTGATCCTTTAACAGGTTGGAGAATCTTTCTTTGTTTTTGAAGATCATCATGATTGTTGAGTGCAACAAGCCCAAATTGCAAGCAATAACCTTCACTGATTTTTCACCTCCATGTTGTTTAAGAAACTTTTATTTCACTTTCAAATAGATACTTCTCCTTCATCTCTTGCTATTGCTATCACTAGCACTGGTTTTGCTGTGTTTGGAAGCCATTGTGCACGTTACAGTGATATGTTCAAAAGAAAATTAAACAGAGAGATAATGCTGTAACACTCAAGAGATGTATGATATATGAGATTGGATGCTGCTGCAAGTTGAAACATACACTGTTATACAGTAAATATTTAGGTAGAAAGTACAGTACAATACATAATAAGCCAGAACATAGGTATTTATTATGATTATGAAAAACAAACCAAACCAAACTCACTGCCATCAAGTCGATTCCAATTCATAGGGACCTCCATTGGGTTTCTGAGGTGTTAATCTTTGTGGAAGTAGACTGTCCCATCTTCTTTCCATGGAGTAGCTGGTGGGTTTGAACCTCCAAACTTCTGGTTAGCAGTCAAATGTCTTAAGCATTGTGCTACCACCAGAGCTCCTTTATGACTATGAAGACATATGCATTATAGGTTGTAAATGCACTGTACCATTGTACCCCTGGCAGCACAATTGTTTGCTACATCCTATCCTCTAATTAAAAAAAAAAAAAAAAAAAAAAAAAAAAAAAAACACCCTCACTGCCATTGAGTGGATTCCAACTCATAGCAACCCGCCTTGGGTTTCCGAGGCACTATCTCTATGGAAGTAGATTGCCCAGTCTTCCTTTCAAGGAGTGGCTGGTGTGTTTGAACTGCCAGCCTTCTGGTTAGCAGTCATATGCCTTAAGGCACTATGCCACCAGAGCTCTTGATCAGGATTTCTTAATTCTATTATAACCCTGTGGGACTGTAGACATATATGGGGTCAAATGTTGCCCTAATGGATGTTGTGTGGTGCATGACTGCAATCAATTTTTATTGCCTACCCTTGATATCCAGGGCTCTGTGCTAGACATGCTACATGATAGATAGATATATCTGTATCCTTCATTTGACAAGGACAATATCTTCTTCTGGTGTTAGCCCAGTGCCTGACTTAGAGAACATACTAAATATTTGTAGAATGAATGAAAATATGAATGTAGAAAAAGATAGATATAGCAATGTTTTTATTTTCTCATCTAGCATTACTTGTTGTTGTTAGGTGCCATCAAGTTGTCTCTGACTTATAGCAACCCTATGCCCAGCAGAACAAAAAACTGCCAGTCTTGTGCCAGTCTCCTGATCCTTGCTATACCTGAGCCCATCATTGCAGCCACTGTGTCTTTCCATCTCATTGAGGGCCTTCCTGTTCTTCATTGATCCTCCCCACTTTACCAAGCATATCTTTCTCCAGGGAAAGGTTCCTTCTGACAACATGACCAAACTAGGTGAGACAAAGTCTGGCCATTCTCTTTTCTAAGGAGCCTTCTGTCTGCATTTCTTCCAGATTTGACATCCCAAGGGAATAAAAAATTCTAGATAAGTGAGTTTTCCAGATAAATGAAGCATTCCTTGAAACACCACATTATATTTATTGTGAAGATTTTAGATAAAAAAAAATTATCTTCCTTTTTCCTTCTTATGTCATTTTCTCTCTCTCTCTGTTTTTCTTTCTTTATCAGTTAGGACTCTTTATGTTGCCAGTAGCAGGAAACCCAATTGAAATTGGCTCTAATAATAAAGGAAATTCTCTTATGTGAAAGACAGGAGTACAAATTTTCAGGCATGGTGTGATCCAAGACTCAGACAATGTGATCAGGATGTTTCTTTCTCTCTAGTCTGGCCTTTGCTTCCTGAAGGTTTGCTTCATTCATGGACAGGCTTTCCCTCCAGAGTCACAAGATGGTACCAAAAACTCCCAGGGCTAGAGTCTTCCTTATTAGTGCACATCAGAAAGAGGAAATATGTCTTGTCTTCCTCAGAAAACTCAGAAAATGTCATGTGGGTGAAGTGCCCATGTTGGAACTAATCTGTAGTAAAACCAAGCCAAACCAAACCCACTGCCATTGAGTTGATTCCAACTCACATTGACCTCCATTAGATATCCAGGGCTGTAAATCTTTACAGAAGTAGATTGCCTTGTCTTCCTCCCACAGAGTAGCTCGTGGGTTTAAACTACTAGCCTTCTGGTTAGCATTCAAATGCCTTACCCATTATGCCACCAGAGCTCCTTAATCTGTAGTAAGGGAATTGGAATATTGTGATATCTTTGAACCAATCAAGGCCACTCCTAGATCTAGGGTGGAGCTGACCCCACTCAAATACTGGGCTAAGTATAGAAAAGAGGGAAGTCAGAGCAAGAGAAGAGAGAAATGAATGGGAGAAGCAACCAATCAGTACCTACTACCTCCTTCCTTCTCTCCTTTCCTGACTTTCTTTTACACCTTCTTTTCCTCTCTTCTAGGACAAGTTCTGTGTGAAGGACAAAAAAAAAAAAAAAAAAGCAAACTAACTGCCATCAAATCGTTTCTCACTCTTAGCAACCCTATTAGGTTTCCAAGGGTATAAATCTTTATGGTAGTAGATCACCCAGTCTTCCTTCCGTGGAGCAGCTGGGGAGTTTTAACTGCTGAACTTCTGGTTAGCAGTCAAGTGCCTTATCCACTACAAACTCTACTAGTTTCCTACCCTGAGGCCCTCCTATACTGGTTAGGGAGAGCCATATGAGAGCAATAGTTATAGTGGCTCATGACTTGGCCTGGGGAGAACAAAGAAGGCTTTCCAGAACTATTAAAACATGAGCTGATGTTGCAGATGGAGTAAGGGATCACCAAACAGTTCAAAAGAGACACGACCTTCCAATTGCAGGGAACAGAAAATGCTAATGCAAGCAGATGTGAAGGGTGGTAGTGAACTCCAGTGAATCTTTATGATCAGAGCAGAAGTAAAGCGGGACATAGAAGAGACAGGAGGAAACCAAGATAGACTAGGTGCTTATTTGTCAGCCACTGAACTGGCCATTGTACATACATCACCTTATTTAATTCTCACAATAACCCAATGTGTTATGTGATTGTTGTTGTTGTTGTTAGGTGCTGTTGAGTTGGCTCTGACTTGTAGCGACCCTATGTACAACAGAACAAAACGTTATATGAAGGGTAAACTTATTTATAACCTTCTAATCTTTCTTTAGGAGCTCTGGTAGCATAATGGCTAAAGCACTTGACTGTTAATCAGAAGGCTGGCGGTTCAAACCCACCAGCCGCTCCTCGGGAGGAAGGTTGGGCAATCCTACTTCCGTAGTGATACTGCCTTGAAAACCCAAGGAGGGGTCGCTATGAGTCGGGGCCGACTCGACGGCACATAACAACAACAACAATCTTTATTTAAGGAGCTCTGGTAGCATAGTGTCTAAGGCGTTTTACTGCTAACCTGAAGGCTGGCAGTTCAAACCCACCAGCTACTCCTCAGAAAGGAAGGTTGGGCAATCTACTTCTGTAGTGATACCACCTCAGAAACCCAAGGAGGGGTCGCTATGAGTCAGAAATGAGTCAATGGTAATGAGTTTTTTTTTTTTTTTTAAATAAATCTTTCTTTAAAGAGCTCTGGTGGTGCAGTGCCTAAGCATTTGACTGTTAACCAGAAGGTTGGTGGTTCAAATCCACCAGCTACTCTGGGGAAGGAAGATGGGACTATCTACATCTGTAAAGATTTACCACCTGGGAAACCCAGTGGGGTCACTATGAGTCAGAATTGATTCCATGGCAGTGGGTTTGACTTTTTTTTTTGTTTGGTAAACTTTCTTTGCCTAACTAGCATCTTTCTCCACGCCACCTTATCCCTCATTTCTGAGAACAAATAAGATAAAAGTGGCAGAGACAAGTTTTCAGGAAAAGAGCAGTAACAACAGAAGGCTAAGTATAATCCCTGAGATGAGAAGAAACAATGGGAGTCCTGGCTTTCCATCTTTTCTTTTTTTCTTCTTATGGTATTGGATTCTATTGGCTAGGATTTTGTTGAGAATTTTTATTGGTGTTTTTAAAGCCCATTTTACAGATGAAAAATATTACCTTAGGTCACATAACCATCAAAGATTTTTATCTAGGTGGCCCCTAATTCCAAAATCCATGTTGCTACCTACAGTAAAATTAAAGGAATAAAATTTGTTATGAGCTTTTGCAGTGATAGTCCATGATTAAAAAGTAAGTGAGTTGTAGAACCAGGATATAAACCCAAGTGTACCTACTGTACAATGTTTTGATATTATATTTTGTTTTAAAATTTCTTTCTCTCATTGTTTATATTCACTTATTCAATGAATATTTATGGAACATAATAGCATAAGTTCCTCAACAGCAAGGGTTATTTCTTATGTAGGTTGGTATTCCAACACCAAAGATTGTGTCTTGAACATAACAAGTAATAAATATGCATTAGTTTATCACTTGCTTTAATTTTAAAATCAATGGTTCATTGCCTTGGGCATCAGTCACTGGGCTGTGAGAAAAACAGGAGTCATTATCGGTATGGCTGGAAGGGATTTGATACAGGGAAATAAGAGGCTTACTCAACCTTTGGAAGGGATGGGGAGCAAAGATTGGGATGGCCAAAAAGGCCACTGCAATCTGTAAGCACAGGAGTCCTGGTGAGGATGCCACCAGAAGCTGCCATCAGCACCACAATGGACTATTCTCAGAAGTGTACAGAGAAACCCCATTGTTACCTCCATAAAACAATATCTTCCCTTTCTTGTTCATTTTTCAAATCTCATGTGAATATCTCTCATTAGAAAAGTATAAACAAAGCACTGTTGGCAAGGGTCTCTGGGAAATGTAACATCTGCTTTGTTTTTGTTTCTGTGGTATGGGGAAGTTTAGAAGGGTGGGGAGTATAGTGGGCATCAGAAGACGTTGTCTATACTAGGTCTAGGGTTTTAGAATTATCGTGGACAATTCTCAAAGGAACTTGTACTGGCTACTAAAATGGAAATAATCTTTGGAGGACTAACAACTTAAATGATAAAATCTTAAAAATATATTACTATTATCCTCATTAACATTAACTATTAGCAACAGTTGTTCTTCTAATGAAAACAACAACTGAGTCATTATGGTTGTGGGTTTCAGAACTCTATAAAAACCTGGGTGTGAGTATCTGGTTTATGAATTCTGGGAAGTTATTCAACTCTCCTCTTTCTCAATCCCTCAACTGTAGGATGCGGATAATAGAACTTCTCTCATAGGTTCATTGTGAGGGTTGAAAGAAATAAAGCATATGAAATATCAGCAGAAGGCTGGTACACAGTCAATACTTAAGAAATGGGAACTATTTTTATCCAGTATAGCATATTACCAAAAGAGAGAGAGAGAGAACCCCACCCAGTTGCCACTGAACTGATTTTGACTCATGGTGACCCTATGTGTTTCAGAGTAGAACTGTGCTCTTCAGGATTTTCAATGGGTATGATCTTTTAGAACTAGATAGCCACGCCTTTCTTCCAAGGCCCTTCTAGGGGATTCAAATTGGCAACCTTTCAGTTAGTCACCAAGTGCTTAACTCTTTGTACTACCCAGGGACCTTATAGCACATTGCCATTTATAATACACCTCATTCTACTTGGTCTCATATGAGAAGCCATGTCAGGAAGGGACATAGAATGAGGAAGAAAAGGGAGTATGAGTGGGAGACCTGAATTCTGGAGAAGGTTGAGAAAATGAGTGGAAAGCTCCCAAATGCAGGAAAGCAGGTTCAAGGCTAGATCAGGGAGGTGGGATAGCTGGCTGGGTCTAGGCAGGATGCCGAGGTTGCAGTCGGCATACCCACTACTTTGGCAATTGCCTCCCTCCCGATGGCTCTATTTAAATGGGAAGGCAGGAAATATAAGCAAGTGCTAAGAGTCTTTAAAGGCTCTGAATGCTAACATCTGAACGATGATCATGGACTGAGATACTTTTTTTGTGCTAGATATTAAAACAGAAAATGTAAATGCTGAGGCTTTTCTTAGGCCCCAGCTCCAGCCCTGGAGATGTCTGTGGTTCCAGTTATAGTTTACAGATGAAGAACAGAGGCTGTGGGCTTTGCTGGTCCCATTAACTTGGTATAATTATTTTGGGAATTTGTTTTTGTTTTTTCCCCAGAGATTGATCACAGATGAAATATTTCAACTGCCTAAAGGCAGTTTCCCTTTCCTGATCCTTTAGGAAGCATGCTCAGACTTTTATACACTGTCCTGTTCTTTGGAGACAGCTGCTCCATCATGCATACCTCAGGCAGTTTTGTCAAGCACTGTGCTGTCCCCAGGAGAACAGGAACTCGTGACCACACTTCTACAAGGAGCTATATCCTCCTCATTTGCATCCCAAAAGCCACCACTTGGAGTCTTACTTTTTTGATAAGGGCATTTGAATTTTTCTCTGTTATAAAAATGAAGTATTTTTCAATTTTTTTTTGTGTTATTTTTATTCATCTGTAGTACATTCTAACTTAAAGTAGTATAGCTGTTACATAAACTTCACTTTAAGACTAGCTATCAAGCACCCCTGCACAACCAGGCTGTGGCCCCTAATCCTGGATAGAAATTATAGAGTTGGAGCTGTTTGTCACAGTTTTGCCTCTTTTCAACTGTGTAATTGAGTTGGCTATGTCACTTCTCTAAACCTCAGTTTCTTCTTCCGGTGAAAGTGGAATTGTTGTTCTTAGTTGCCATTACGTCTACTCTGACTCTTGGAGACCTACGTATAAGTGAATTAAATTGATCTTCACTATTTCCTGGCAGTAATGTCACCATTAGTTATGTTTCTTCTATCCTAGGTGCTGAGTTCCTTATTCATCTTTGCATTTCCTGTGCCTAACAGAAGAACTCAAGGATAATAAAAATCATAACATCTAGTGTTCGTATCTACCACCCATTTGTCAGTTTGTTGTCAGTTGCTATGATGCTGGAGGCTATGCCACCAGTATTTCAATTACCAGCAGGGTCACCCATGGTGGACAGGTTTCAGTGGAGCTTCCACATGGTAGACTAAGAAGAAAATCCTGACAACCTAGTCCTGAAAATGTGCTAGTGAAAACCCTACGAGTCACAACAGAATATTGTCTGTTATGGAGCAGGGAGATGAGTCCCACAGGATGGAAGGCATTCAAAATACACAGTGGAGGCTTCCAGCCAAAGAAAAGACAGGCCTCTGAGCTGAACATTTACACTAGGCAGATACACTCCTTGGAGAGATCAATCATGGGAGAATAGAAGGGTTGTGTATGCACAGAGAGACAGCTCAGGGGAGCAGGAGGACATGGGAGGGAAGGACACAGGGAAGAGGTGGCTATGGGGAGGAAGTGGGAGGAGAGTTGTTGCACTGTGGGAAATTGCAGTCAATGTCATGAGACAAAGTGTATTTGAACTGCTGTATGGAAAATGAATTTGCTCTGCAAACTTCCACCCAAATCACAATAAAAATTAAAAACAAAAACACAGTGGCTTAAGAATAGACTCAAGCATGCCAACAATCAGGAGGGTGGCATGGACTGTTTTGCGCTGTTGTACATGTGATCACCATGAGTCAGAGGTGACTCAACAGCAACAATATTCATATAAGCTCTCCAGTTGATATAGAATTTTCCACACGTGTCATCTCTTTGGACCTTCATCATAACTGCAAGCAGTAAGTATTACTATTCCTCCCATTTTATAGTTGAGGATAGTGAGGCTAGCTCAAGATCACATTGTTACTGAGTGGTGCAATCTGGAGTCAGATTTAAATACTGTGGCTTGAAATTCCAGGATCTCATCCTAACATCAACCAGTACAAAGATACCAGTGTCACTGTGTTTTAAAAAAACTCCCGTTGTCTCTGTGTTTCATGGTAGTGATTTCAATCTCCTTCCCGATTTTAACTTTGTAACATATGACCAGTAAGATGTTGCATTTTTTAAAAGCAAACCCCTTTTATTTGTGGAAAACACGTTTTATTTGGAAAGGAGAGTGGAGAGGAACTAGGAATTTCACATTAAAAAGAGGAAGGCTCATAAAGGGCCATCTGGCTGTGTCTTTAATGAGAAGCATTGGACTAGCTCCTGAGGCCGTCTGGGATGGGGTCTGAGAATCCAGCTGAGGTTTCTAGCATGACACCAGTTGCACACTGCCTTGGGCACTTGCATGAGGGCCCCTCTGTTGCTGAAATGCCAGGAATGCCTTTTATTTCTTTCACAGGCTTTTAAAAAAATAAATAAAGAAAGAGAGCTCTGAGAGAGGCTGGTGGGTTAGAACCGCTGACCTTTTGGTCAGCAGCTGAGTGCTTAACCACTCTGCTGCCAGGGCCCTTTTACTGGCACAGGCTGTGCTTGTGGTTGACTCACTAGGGTTTGCATAAGCCTGATCTAGACTTTTAGCTTTCATTCCTGGGGAGCCACCCTCTGAAGAACCGACCTCTTTCAGAGGTGCTCTCTTCTAAGAATAAAAAAAAAAAACCAAACTCACTGTTATCGAGTCGGATTGGACTTGTAGCGACTCCTCCTTGGGTTTCTGAGACAGTATCACTACAGAAGTAGATTGCCCAACCTTCCTTCCGAGGAGTGGCTGGCGGGTTTGAACCACCAGCCTTCTTGTTAGCAGTTAAATGCCTTAGGCAATACATCACCAGAGCTCCCCTTCTAAAAATAATAAATATAATAAAAATTCTATCATATATTGATCACCCTATAATGTATCAGGCAGACAATAAACAATTTACATAACCATGCTCATTTAATTCTCCCAACAACCCAGTGAGAAGTTGCTATTAGGTGTCATCGAGTCAGTTCTGACTCCTCGACACCTTGTGTACAACACAATGAAACACTGCCCGGTCCTGTGCCATCCTCACAATTGTTGCTGTATTTGAGCCCATTGTTGCAGCCACTGTGTCAGTCCATCTCATTGAAGACCTCCCTCTTTTTTGCCGACCCTCTTCTTTACCAAGCTTGATGTCCTTCTCCAAAGACTGGTGCCTCCTGATAACATGACCAAAATATGATAGAAGAAGTCTGGCCATCCTCGCTTCATACAGTACATTTTGGTTGTACTTCTTTCAAGATAGACTTGTTTGTTCTTCTGGCAGTCCATGGTATATTAAGTATTCTTTGGCAACACTGCAATGAAAATTAATCAATTATTCGGTCTTCCTTATTCATTGTCCAGCTTTCACATGCATATGAGATAACTGAAAATACCCAGTGAACTAGGTATTATAATGTTCATTTAATAGATGAGACCACTGAAGATCAGAGGAAGAAAAAAAAGTAAGATTCTACTGCGAATAAGTGGCAGAGCTGGTATTAAACCCAAGTCTGGTTGGCCCCAAAGTGCATGATCTTAACCATTGGGCTTAGGGCCTTCCATGCCTGTGCTGGATACTGATTGGCAATAGCCAGATATGAACCCAATTTTGTTTTATTTCAAAATCTGTACTTCATAGAGAGCTCTCTGCTTTCACATGCTTTATATATTTTGGTTCTAAGTACATATTATCTTAAAAATAAAAGCTCTAATGCTAAAAACTAGAAGTATAATTGTAATAACTTTGAAAAACACTCCATTATCCTTCAGAGCTTCCTCCATTTGTCTCCTACCATCAAACAAAAACAACTCTGTTGCCATTAAGTCAATTCCAATGCACAGCAACCCTACAGCACAGAGGAGAACTGCCCCACAGTATAAATC
The DNA here is from genome assembly GCF_000298275.1 of Orycteropus afer afer. NCBI lineage: Eukaryota > Metazoa > Chordata > Mammalia > Tubulidentata > Orycteropodidae > Orycteropus > Orycteropus afer. Next base: position 15,871,777 of record NW_006921603.1, on the reverse strand, counting down.
TTTATGAAAGTCGACTGCTTCTTCCTTCTCCCGTGGAGTGGTTGGAAGGTTTGAAATACTGACCTTCCACTTAACAGCCAAGTGCTTAACCACTGCACCACCAGGGCTCCTTCTCTCACCATCATACCCAAATATATCCCTTTCTTTCTAGACACCCAGCTATGTTCCCTTTCCCAGTCCTTCTTGCAGTTATGTGTGGCCACGTGACTGAGTTCTACCCAGCATGCCAGCATGATGTGGGCAGCAGTAGTGAGTACCACATCCAGGCCTAGTCCTCATGTCTCTTTTTCCTGATTGCTGGCTGGATATCAGCCTCCAGGGAAGACTTGGAAGCCACATGTTGAAGATGGCAGAGTCTCCACCAGCCTGAGTCCCTGAAAGATTGTGTGAAGTAGATTACCCCCACCCCCACCCCCTCTCCACCAACCAGGCTTTGCTTAAGCCGGAAAGAAACTTGCATTTTGTTACAGCACTGAAACCTTAGTTAACACACAGGTGTATTTCTTTTGCTGCTGGAATTGTGGGTGGAAATGAAAGGCTTTTGCCTAAACAGGGCCTTTGTTGAACCAGACAGAACTCATGCAGGTCAGCAGCTGAGTGTGAGTGCTTCCTTAAATTCTCCACCCTAGTCCCAGCCCTAAGGAGCTCTGGTGGTATATAGTGCCTAAGGCATTTGATTGCTAATCAGAAGGCTGGCAGTTCAAACCCACCAGCCACTCTGCAGAAGGAAGACTGGGCAATCTACTTCCATAAAGATTTACCGCCTCGGAAACCCAAAAGGGGTTGCTATGAGTTAGAATTGACTCAATGGCAGTGAGTTTAGTTGTGTTTTTTTTTTTTTTTCTTTACTTCCAGCCCTACTAAATCTTTGGTCTCCTCATTACTACTTTAGTGTTCTTTCTACTGTATCTTACTCATTCAACAAATACGTCTTGAGTATCTAATAATTCACTCACTATCATTGGGTCAATTCTGACTTACAGCAACCCCCATTGGGTTTCCAAAGCTGTAAATCTTTATGAAAGCAGACTGTCTAATTTTCCTTCTGTGGAGTGGCTGGTGGATTTGAACCACGGACCTTTGGTTGGCAGCCAAATACCTTAACCACTATAGCATCAGAGATCCTTATCTAATAATAATCTTCACTATAATATGGTAGTCATGACGATCACTACAGTATTCATTCTTATTATTGTAGAGTACCTAGTATGTCATATATACTCTGATAGGCACCAAGGAAACTAGCTTCAGTTTTGTCTTCTATAAAATGGAAATAATAATCATAGGGATGTTGTAAGGATATAAAGCGCTAACACTGCCCAACACTGTGTCAATGCTCAAAAAGTTTCCTTCTATTAATACAATTTTCCTTGCTTTTCCTAAAATATGTGATATAAATACTTTTCTCATTGTGAATCTTAATTCATTAGTGTGATGAAATCAGTAGAGTAGTCATGACCACCTATAAGAAAAAATGAACAGAATAGAAATACCAGAGTGTACTACATGTAGTTAGGATCGATTTGTTATCTGTTGCTGTGTAACAAACTGCCCCATATCTTAGTGGCTTGATTCAGTTATTATTTCTCATAATTCTGTGTGTTTTCTGGGCAGTTCTTTTACTCTGGAAAGGATCAGCAGGGGCTGGAATGCTCTGGATGACTTCCCTTATGTGTCTGGTGGATTATTGCATCCAACAGGGAACTTTTGCCACCCTGATTAAAACTCCTGTTATCAGCCCTATAAGCCTATCTAAACTCTCTCTCTCTCTCTCTTCTCCTATATGTATTATAAGTTTTTCTCTTTAATACAAACTATATATATTATTCTTGTATGCTATAAAATCAATTCCAATGCATAGAGAGACCCTATAGGACAGAGAAGAACTGCCCCATAGGTTTTCCTAGGCTATCACATTTATGGATAATTGTTGATACCAGACGGAACTTGACTGAAAGCAGAGAATACCAGAGAGATGATTATCTGTGTATTATTGATGATGCAAAGGTATTTGACTATGTGGATTGTAACAAATTATGGATAACACTCCAAAGAATGAGAATTCCAGAACACTTAACTGTGCTCATGCAGAATCTATATATAGATGAAGAGGTAATCATCTGAACACAACAAGGGGATGCTGCATGATTTATAATCAGGAAAGATGTGCATCAGGATTTTATCCTTTCACCACACTCACTCAATCTGTATGCTGAGCAAATAATCTGAGAGACTGGATTATATGAAGAAGAATGAGACATCAGGCTTGGAGGAAGACCCATTAACAACCTGCAATATGCAGATGAGACAACCTTGCTTGCTGAAAGTGAAGAGGATTTGAAGTATTTACCAATGATGATCTAAGACTACAGTCTTCAGTATGGGTTACACCTCAACATACAGAAAACAAAAATCTTTACAACTGCACCCATAAGCAGCATCATGATAAACACAGAAAATACTGAAGTTGTCAAGGATTTCATTTTACTTGAATCTGAGTAAAATGCCTATGGAAGCAGCAGTCAAGAAATCAAATGACTGTATTGCTTTGGGCAAAATAATTCTTTAAAGAGTTAAAAAGCAAAGATGTCACCTTGAGGACTAAAGTGCACCTGACCCAAGCCATGATATTTCCAATCACCTCATAAACATGAAAAAGCTGGATAATGAATAAGGAAAACTGAATAAGAATTGATCCCTTTGAATCATGGTGTGGGTGAAGAATTGAATATGTCAATTGAATATGCCATGGACTGTCAGAAGAATGAACAAATCTGTCTTGAAAAAAGTACAGCCAGAATTCTCCTTGGAAGCCAGTATGGTGAGACTTTGTCTCATGTACTTTGGACATGTTATCAGTAGGGACTTCTGGATGTCTTCTGGAGAAAGACATCATTCTTGGTAAAGTTGATGGTCAGAGAAAAAGAGGAAGACCCGCAAAGAGATGATTGACCCAGTGTTTGAAACAATAGACTTAAGCATAGCTACAATTGTGAGGATGGTGCAGGACCAGGCAGTGCTTCCTTCTCTCCCACGTAGCCACTGGTGAGTTCAACCACTGACCTTCTGCTTAGCAGCTGAGTGCTTGATGATTGTGCAACCAGGGCTCATATACATATATGTTTTATTCACTGCCAATGCAGATAACCACAAACTGCTCTTTCTATCTGCCTCTAACATCTTGGGGACTAACCCAGACTTCTTCATATGGAACTGAGTTCCAAAAAACAGCAAGAGAACCCAATCCTAAATCTGCAAGCACTTTTCAATGATCTACTTACGTCATGTTTGCTAATGATCCCTTGAATGGATTGAGAAATAATCTCTGCTTCTTGGTAGCAGGTGCTGCAAAAATATTGTGCCCAATATAAAACCAAAACAAAACTACCACAGTCCACCTTCTGGCCATAATTATTTTGCTCACCCTTATCCCTGATCTGTAGCGCTCAGATCATAATGGACCTTGCGTGCTGAAGTGTGTACTTTTGCGGACGTCTGCACAGTTCACAAAACTGCTTAAGTTCTTCTTTCAACCAGAGGCTCTCGGAAGCAATGTATATACACCCAGTTTGACCCCTCTCCTCTAGTCCATGTTGGTTGATCCAAACTGGGCCGATAATAATGTTCCAGGAGTTTGGACTGAGAGATACCAGATAGGTCTGGGCTGAACTATTGTCACTAAAAGAAGTAAACTCAAGAGCTGTGGGAGCCAAATCCTGCCTACCATGTGGCCATCAGAAACAGAAAAAGGAAGTACACATATCTCTTGCTTTCCAAAAGTTCCCTTTACACCACTTTGCTTTTATGAAAGACCTACATTATTATCTGTTTTTGCTAACTGAAAGAAATCTGAAGAGGATTTTTGCTTTTGCGAAAGAAAGTGAATAGCAAAACTTGTTGTTGTTGTTGTTATGTGCTATCGAGTCGGACCCGACTCATAGTGACCCCTCCTTGAGTTGCCAAGGCGGTATCACTACGGAAGCAGATTGCCCAACTTTCCTTCCAAGGAGTGGCTGGTGGGTTTGAACCGCCAGCCTTCTGGTTAGCAGTCAAGTGCCTTAGGCCTACCAAACCTAGCTAGAGTTTAGCATTTGCTTTGCAGTGAGCCATTAAAGAGGTAGCATGCACCGTGGGAAGCTGCAAAGTGAAAGTAACATCACCAAGCTTCTTCTAGGGAACTATGTATCTCAGGAGCAAGCTGCCATTGCTTTGAACTGTGTAAACACTATATGTTAGTATTATTTTAGGTTTTATGTTATTTGGTATGATTTGGTAGGTTATTTTTTGGATGTGGGAATGTTCAAAAACTTTCCCATATAAATTAGTGGTAATTGCTTCTTTGATTTATGCCATTCCAGCTTACCAAAGGTGTCATAGGAACACTCTACTTGGGGACAGTGGAGGAAGCCTGTATATATTGATGGCAAGACTCTGAGGTTCTTCTGTTTTTGGTCCCAGCAGCTCCCTGAATTCCTGCTCTTTAAATCTATGAGCCTCCCCCATTTCCTGCATAACTGGTCCATATAACTCCAAAGTTCTAGGGATTGTCTACATCTGGGAAAGATGTGTAAACTTTATTTGAAGATAATGAGTGCTCTTGGAACAATTTGAAAACAAGGAAGAGGAAGAAGAGACAGAATTGTTTTGTGTGGAGCAAAGTGTGTTGGTTATAAGGAGTTGATTGGGCTCAGGAGAATGAAGAGCTGCCTGATGTTGTTGTTATTAGGTGTCGTTGAGTTGGCTCTGACTCATAGTGACCCTATGTACAATAGAATGACATACTGCCCAATCCTGTGCCATCCTTGCCATCCTTGACACCATTGTTGCAGCCACTGTGTCAGTCCATCTTGTTGAGGGTCTTCCCTTTTTTCACTGACCCTCTGCTTTACCAAGCATGATATTCTTCTCCAGGGAATGGTCCCTTCTGACAACATGACCAAAGTAGGTGAGAGGAAGTCTGGCCATTCTCGCTTCCAAGGAGCATTCCAGCTGCACTTCTTCCAGGACGGATTTGTTTGTTCTTCTAGCAGTCCGTGGTATTTTCCGTATTCTTTGCCAACACCAGAATTCAAAAGCATCAACTCTTTTTCGGTCTCCCTTTTTCATGGTCCGGCTTTCACATGCATATGAAAAAATAAATAAACAATCAAACTCACTGTGGTCGGTCGAGTAGGATCTGACTCAAAGCGATCCCTCCTTGGGTTTCCAAGGCGGTATCACTATGGAGGTAGATTGCCTAACCTTCCTTCCAAGGAGGAGGTGATTGAAAATACCATGGCTTGGGTTAGGTGCACCTTAGTCTTCAAAGTGACACCTTTGCTTTTCCACACTTTAAAGAGGTCTTTTGCAGCAGATTTGCCCAGTGTAATACAACGTCTGAATTCTTGACTACTGTTTCCATGGGTGTTGATTTGGATCCAAGTAATAAATCTTTGACAACTTCAATCTTTTCTCCATTTATCATGCTGCTGCTTATCTGTCCAGTTGTGAGGACTTTTGTTTTCTTTATGTTGAGGTGTAATCCATACTGCAGACTGTTGTCTTTAATCCTCATCAGTAAGTGCTCAAGTCATCTTCACTTTCAGCAAGCAAAGTTATGTCATCTGCATATTAACAACCTGAGTGTTAAAAGGTCTTCCCCCAATCCTGATGCCAGGTTCTTCTTCATAAAGTCCATTATATGCCCAACATTACCAGTTGCCAATGAGTTGATTCCAACTCATGGAGACCCCATGTGTGTCAGAGTAGAGCTATACTCTGCAGGGTTGTTAATGACTGATATTTCAGAAATAGATTGCCAGGCCTTTCTTCTGCATTCCTAACATTAATGCTGTGTGAAAACTGAAAAATATGAGCCCTAAACTGGGGATTCCCAGGCACTTGGGTAGCACAAGCCCCAAATTATCAACCACATGAATGAGGCAATTCAAACTTGAGGAGTAACAGGGGTTAGACAAGGTGATGGCTTATGGATCCTTTCCGCCATGAGATTTTGTGATTCTCTGACTGGGGTTTGGACATTTTTCAGTCAGTTCTGTGTTTCCGGTGAGGGAAGCATTCCTGGTTCAGAACGCACAGTTGCACCAGCAGCCAAAGGGAATACTTACTTAAACATAGCACTGCTGTGAAGAGACAGCTGGTTTTCTAAATCCTGGCACTGCTAGTGTTGAAGAGGAACCAGGGCCTTTCCTTTCAGAGTAAACAATGTTTTTTCTTCCCACATGCCTTGATGGGCTGGTTATTTCCTTGGACATATTAATGAGTTTATCTGGTGAAGGCCTGCAGCAGCACACATAGCAGCTTTGGCCCCTGAATGGCAATTAAGACTCCAGCAGTGTCTGAAAGCCTGGTGACTGGTTTTTCCATACACCTCTTCTCCATTTCTTCCTCCTCTCCACACACCCTGCCATGAATATAACTAGTGTTTGGGGTTTTAAAAACAATAATCACTTATTAGTGAAGAAATTCAGAAAAACCTAAAGAAAATAAAAATTATTCAAAATCTGCCAGTCAGAAATAATCCCTACTCACACTTTGTCCAGTATCTATCAAATCTCTTTCTCACATATGCTATAATTGTATGATCTCATCCCTTGGGCTGTCCTGTAACCTGTTTTTTCAGTTAATAACATCTCCAGGATATATTTTCATGTCGATAAACACACAGACCTTCCTTCCTAGACCTCCTCTTCT
>NW_006921603.1:15863115-15864789 GCF_000298275.1 Orycteropus afer afer | reverse complement strand
GCAATTCTTGGTTTATCTCTAATTATCTAGCACCCTGAGCTTCAGAGCAGGGCTGCAGCTGAGGGGATGCCATTCTTCAAACAATTTGTCAAGGAAGCTTAGGACCTTCGGCACAAAAGAAGCTCTAGAGAAAGGAAATGAATGCAGCCTTGGAGTCATAGACTCTTGCCAAGTAAGAGTTGTGGCTTTTCAGGCAGCAGGGACAGTCCCTGATTCAAAAGGACAGTGCCTGATGGGTGGGCCCTCTGTCAGCATCCCCACTGGAATGTTGTCCTGATGGGGGTCTGACTCCCAATTCAAAGGTTTATCCTAAAACAAGTCACTGTTTCCAAACCTATGTTTCATCCCTGGATGTTTGTTTTTCATCTGGGAGGAGAAAACCAGGGTAGAACATGGTTTCTCAACCTCAGCCCTTCAGGTAGTCCCCAGTTTATGACTTATTCAAGTTATGACAAACCGCACCTATGACTGTTTTTTTTTCTATACATGTTATCATTAGTAGTATGTACTACATACAGTGGTGTAGCATGTAATTTGCTAATGTTATCATTTTCAGATGTTCACTTGCAGATGTTCAATGTCATAATTTGTGAAGATACTGATAACAAAAGGCAATCGTAAGGAAAAAATGAGGTAGTCAACTTACATCAGGACCTGCTTACCACAGAGTTGTAGGAACAGAACTGCATTGTAAGACAGAGACTACTCATATTAACATCTGGGCTGGGTAATTTTTTGTTGTGAGGGACTGCTTGTGTGCATTGTAGGATACCAGGTCGGTATCCACTATGCACCAGTAGCATTTCCCTCAGTTTTGACAACTAAAAATATTTCCAGACATAGTCAAATGTTGCTGGTGTGCAAAATAATCTCTAATTGAGAAGCATGGGTAGAGAGGTTAAAATCCAGACCAACCTGGATTCAAGTCCTGGCACTGATCCTTAAGTAATTTTATGGCCTTGGGAAGCTTACTTTAACATTTTAACCCTTGGTTTTCTCATCTTTAAAATGGGGCCATAACAGCACCTATCTTAAGGGGTCCACCAATTCTTTTGGTCCAGTATATTCCTTGGTCTGTGTATTCCTTCCATCTCCTTTTGATGCCTCCTGTGTTGTTTGATATTTTACCCATAGAATGCTTCAATAATGTAACTCACAGCCTTGATTTTTTTCTTCGGTTCTCTCAGCTTGAGAAAATGCCAAGCAGGTTCTTCCCTTTAGGTTTTCTAACTCCAGGTCTTTGCACATTTCATCATAATACTTTATTTTGTCTTCTCAAGCCACCCTTTGAAATATTCTGTTCAGCAATTTTACTTCATCATTTCTTTAATTCACTTTGTTGTTGTTGTTGTTATGTGCCATCGAGTCGACCCCTACTCACAGCAACCCCTCCTTGGGTTTCCGAGGTGATATCACTACGGAAGTAGATCACCCAACCTTCCTTCTGAGGAGTGGCTGGTGTGTTTGAACCACCAGTCTTCTGGTTAGCAGTCAAGTTCCTTAGGCACTATGGTACCAGAACTCCTAATTCACTTTAGCTACTCTCTACTCAAGATCACGTTTCAGAGTCTCTTCTGACACCTGTTTTAGTCTTTTTGTTTTTCTTTCTTTCCTGTTATTATTATTATTTTTTTTAAATAACCTTTTGCTTTCTTCATGTATGATGTCCTTAAT
>NW_006921603.1:15860240-15861930 GCF_000298275.1 Orycteropus afer afer | reverse complement strand
CATTAATACCAATATCTCCATTATTCAGAAGAAAAAAATTGAGATTTAAGAATATTGTACAACTTTCAGTAGACACCATGGTTAGTAAATGTGCTTGGTTATTAATTCCAAAATCAAAGAAACCTCTCAATCATGTCTGGAATGGTTTGCTGGTATGCTGAAACATCAATTGTCTTAAACCCAGGTACGGTAACAGGGGTGGGTGTGCCAAACTCAGTGCTCTGTGTCTCTCAGTTACCCCAATGTGCAGTGTAAATATCATAATTTTCTTTGTACATATGAGAGTCCTTTTGTGAAAGCCATCATACAGGACTAATCACCTGTGCAAGCTACAGCCTCATCTACCCTAAGACCAGAAGAACTATCTAATACCCAGCCACCACTACTGACTATTATGATCAGGGCCACAGTAGATGGACCTTGACAGAATGGGAGAAAAACATGGAATGCAGATCAAATTCTTAAAATGTCCAGACATACTGAACCAGTTGAAACTAGAGGAGTCCCTGAAACTGTTACTTTGAGATACTCTTTAAACTTTGATTAGAAACTATCCTGAGGTCACCTTTAAGCAAGATAATAGATTGACACAAAACAAAGGTTATTATCTGTGACAATAGTGCTCCATTAGAAAACATCTATATGAGAACAAAAGGCTAACAATTACTTTAAAGCAAAGATGAAAAGATAAGGAGCAGGGAAACTAGAATAATGGAAATGGGACAACCAGAATGCAATTAAGGAGAATGTTGACATACTGTGAAAAATGTAACCATTGCTGAACAATTTGTATAGATGTTGTCAAATGGGAACCTAATTTGCTGTGTAAGCTTTCACCAAAAATACACTATTATTTTTTAAATATTATTTTAAAAAATCCATCAGACCAATGAAAACTGTGATTATTATGTAGAATATATCCCTTGGAGAATAAAATGTCTAACAGGAACAATTTATTTACATAGTAGAAGTTTAATTTTATTGACCTTTAAAGTACTTACTGATTAAGATTTTATGGTTCCAGCATCTTATGAATAAAGATGCTGAGAACAAGTGTTGATGAAGGAAGGAGAAAGAAGAGGGTAGCAATAGAGGAGCTGGGAAAGGCATAAGACCCCAAGACAAACAAGTAATCTGGGCAAATTGTATCACAAAATATCCCAGATGGAGGCTCTGTCATCTTTGAGGATAGTCCTCTGTTCTGCTGTATCCTGGTCTTTCAGAATTAAGACCCAATCATGGACAAATAGAGGAATGAGTAGATATGTGATAAGCAAGTATAGTAAAATATTAATAATATAGTATAGGTGGTAGGGGTCCTGGTGCTCTCTATAAAATTCTTTCTACTTTTTGTTTGAAATTTTTCATATTAAAAATTATGTATTTTTGGAATAATGAAAGACAAAGTAAACAAGAGAATATATTCAAAGTCCAGAAACCCTGGCTGCAGCCCCCATTTCAGTGCCTGTGTCTATGGTCCTAGGGTGTGTGGAGGCCTGGAGAAGGATGGAGGGGAGGACAGAGGCAAGATTCACTGGATCGTTCTCCCAAAGGCTGCAATTTTATTTCTGTACAGACTCATTTTTCCTTCCTTCTCTCTGTTTCCCAGATAGAGAACCAAAGACCCTAGACCTGGGCCCCTGCTCTAGGCCTCTCCCTTTATCTCCTGTTTCAGCTTTGACCTTACTTA
>NW_006921603.1:15842228-15844573 GCF_000298275.1 Orycteropus afer afer | reverse complement strand
AGAAATGCAAGCTGGATTCAGAAGAGGATGTGGAATGAGGGATATCATAGCTGATGTCAGATGGATCTTGGCTGAAAGCAAAGAATACCAGAAAGATGTTTGTTTGTTTTTTACTGACTATGCAAAAGCATTCGATTGTGTGGATCATAACAAATTATGGATAACATTGAGAATAATGGGAATTCCAGAACACTTAATTGTGCTCATGAGAAACCTTTACATAGACCAGGGAGCTGTCATTTGAACAGAACAAGGTGATGCTACATGGTTTAAAATCAGGAAGGGAAGGTGTCAAGGTTGTATCCTTTTACCACACTTATTCAATTTGTAGGCTGAACAAATAATCTGAGAAGCTGGACTATATGAAGAAGACTGTGGCATCAGGATTGGCTCAAGATTCATTAACAACCTGAGATAAGCAGATGATACAACTTTGCTTGCTGTGAGTGAGGATGACTTGAAGCACTTACTGATGAAAATTAAGTCTGCACTATGGATTACATCTCAATATAAAGAAAATGAAAATCCTCACAACTGGACCAATATGCAGCATCACCATAAATGGAGAAAAGATTGAAGTTGTCAAAGATTTCATTACTTGGTTCCACAATCAACACCAATGGAAGCAGTAGTCAAGACATCAGACGATGTATTGCACTATCCAAATCTGCTGCAAAAGACGTCTTTAAAGTTCTAAAGATCAAAGATGTCTCTTTGAAGACTAAACTGTGTCAGTATTTTCAATCACCTCCTATGCATATGAGAGCTGGACAATGAATAAGGAAGACTGAAGAAAAGTTGATGCTTTTGAGTTGTGGTGTTGGCAAAGAATACTGAAAGTATCATGGACTGCTAAAAGAACTAACAAATCTATCCTGGAGGAAGGGCAGCCAGAATGCTCCTCGGAAGTGAGAATGGGCAGACTTCATCTCACCTACTTTGGTGATGTCATCAGAAGGGACCATTCCTTAGAGAAGTATATTATGCTCGGTAAAGTGGAGAGTCAACAAAAAGAGGAAGGCCGTCAATGAGATGGATTGACACTGTGGCTGCAATGATGGGCTCAGGTGTGGCAAGGATTGTGAGGCTGGCACATGACTGGGCTGTGTTTCATTCTGTTGTATATGCGATCACTATGAGTCATAGCCAACTTGACTGCACCTAACAACAACAACAGATTCCCAGCCACTTTCTTCTCATCTGATTAGCCTCAAACTTGATCTAGCTTAAGAAGCAACAACAATTTTTTGAGGGAATACTGGAACAGAGCATTGATCTCAGTACTCTGAAGCTCCCCTTTCTTTTGGAATTTGTCTCTCAAGTCATGGTGGTGACTGTAGCACATCTAAAACCAACTTTTTTCACCTCAGTCTTATGAAATTTCTGAATGCTCTGTTGTCCTCTTTCCCCATTATCCTCCGGCCATCTTCTTAGCCTCTCATCTCATTCTATGTAGGATTTAGCAAATGCTCCAAAGGAGAAAGTCAGGATCAGATTGTCAGGCTCAAGTCAATATTATCCTCTCTCTAGGATTTTGATCCCTAACACTGTGGCTGCCTCTGCATCATGGATGCCTTCATACAGATGTTTTTTTATATTTACCTGGCTTTTATAGTTATCTAGCTGTTCTGCTACAAATTATTCCATCATAGCAACAGGTAATTTAATTTTAAATGTAGGAAGAGCCCACATAAATGACTCATAATTCTTCATAAAGCCATGGATTTGTTCTGTTTTACAATAAAATCTCATTTATACATATAGACGCCTTAGATTCCCAGGTTACCAGAATTAACTTGGTATAACTAAAGAGGCCAAAATCAATTAAAATTAAGATGGGAAGTCTATTTATGCTATCATTCCAAAAATGGCTCTCATGACTTTAGTGCAAACCCCAAAAAATCTATAAAAAGTAAACAATTACTCATGAAAATAAAACTTCTCATTTTACACAGCAATAGGGAAGAAAAGATAATTAATCCAATGCCTGACATATGTGTTTAGAAATCTGTGAAGTAAAAAAGTAAAATGAATTGAAGCTGACAAGATGGTAAAGGGGATTCTGGTACTGAAAAAACATAATGCTTTATTTCTGAAAAATGAAAACAAAAATTGATAAAGACAGTGCAGGTGATGATTCTTGTAAGTGAAAGGACAGCTAGTTTGATCTTTTTTTAATGAATAATTTTATGGAAAGGTGGTCATATTACCCCATCCAGGAGTTCCTGGAACTGAAATTTCTATTTTCTACTTTTATGAGGAAAAAGGGAGCTCTGGTAGCATAGTGGCTAAAGCAATTGACTGCTAACCAGAAGGCTGGCGGTTCAAACCCACCAGCCACTCCT
>NW_006921603.1:15835770-15841308 GCF_000298275.1 Orycteropus afer afer | reverse complement strand
AGGATAGTCTCTTTATTAAAGTATGAAAAGCAACATATTTTAGAAATATTCCCATTGTAAATTCTTTGTATCTAAAAGGAAAACTTTAATCTACTACACTCACTTGCCTACCAAAAATGAAGGCTAATTGAGGTACTGCTGTGTAAAAACTGTATGCTAAGTAAAAAAGAATAATCTTTGGAACAGACACAGATGGTACTGAATATCAACTCTCTCCCTACCTAACCCGGGCAAATTCTTTAACCCTCTAAGCCTTCATTTTTTCATCTCCATAATTAGGTTGCTGAGAAAGTAGCTTTGAAAACTAAACAAGATGCATAAACTGCTGGCAGATAGTAGGTGCTCCACAGCTGTTGCTTCTTTTCCTTTCCAACATTTTCCATTTGTGTCAATAGGAACTTGATTCTTAAAAATGGTAAGCAGGCTGGACCCTCACTGGTTTCCTTCCATATAGATGTAGCAGGATCTACCCACATTATTAATCTGTTATAAGAACTTTCTGCAGTTGTAAAGTCCTGTTTACATATAAATAATTTGTGAAGAAAGCTAAGAAGCTCATCCTCTTTGCTGACACTACATTCAGAGAACCTATAACTATCCTTGACTAGTAGGAGCATTTGGACTGCCAACATCTTTGTATACTCGGCTCTTGAAGCCTATAATTGATGCCTTAAACTATAGTATATAATTTAGTGTGACAGACTTCTTTTGTGTTAATAAGAAGTTACTCAATAATTCATTTCCTAGTCCTCTCACTGTAAATCATGATAAACTAATGTGGTTTTAATGAGGCTGTAATACACATTTCCAGGGGAATTTCTACAGTAGTATAACAATTAATGTACCATGATTTTAAAGCACATTTGCCTCAAGGTTGAGTGTAACCTGATACCAAAAATGCTAGTGAAGGCTAGTGAAGGAAAGTTCCCCAAAATACTTTTTACACAGTCATAGTGAAATATGGAGATCAAATTTATGAACACTGAAAACAAATTCAAATCTGAGATGCTGACACAGGAGTAAACAATGGCTTTCCCTCCCTGAACACTGCTATGCACAAAGGAAGGAGAAATGTTGATGCTTTCAACACTAATTGCCTTAAATTCATTGACTAACCCATTCCATGTGTTTAGTAATATTCCTCTGTTCTTTGAATCCCTCTCTTCATTTTAATGGGTTTACTTTTGTTTTGGTGGTGATTGTCCTTTAATGTTTTGCTTAATTGTACAAGATGCCTCATATATTTTTTTGAAAGGAGGGGGATAATAAATTTTAAACAGAAATTGAGTAAACAAATGGATAAGACTTGTTTTTTCCTGAGAAGTTTTGAGACTTTCCTATATATTTAGACTTACACCATCCTTCTAGGAGCTAAATACATTCTCCAATTATAAGATTATAAAATTCAGCAACAAGGACATGACAACCGACATCAACTCAATTCAAATACTATTGTAGTTTCTAGACAGTCAGTGGAAAACAAGATGAGGACATCAAACGAATAAATGCTTCTAGGAGATCACACTATAGTTGTTGTTGTTGTTATTTGCCATCGAGTCAGACCTGACTCATAGTGACCTCTCATTGGGTTTCCAAGGCAGTATCACTACAGAAGAAGTTTGCCCAACCTGACTCACACTATAGTAGGGAAAACAAATATACACACAAATAACATTGATATATGGGATTCTATGAGAACTGCTATTATTGAGATACAATATGCTAAGAAATATATAGTAACTTTCATTTGAATTGCTTTTTTGGTTTCCAAAGGGCTTTTAAATATGTTATTGTTCATTTGAATCCCACAATTAGTCCATGAAATGGGTCAAGATTATTCTCCCTATTTTAAAGATGAGGAAATTGTGGTTCAGAGTTGCTGACTAGCACAGGTTCATATGGCAAATAAAAAGGTGAGCTCCAAGGCCTTTTCTTCATCCATGCTATTATTTTGCTTTTCATATAAAATATTAAATGGCAGGGATTTGGTGAATTCTCATTAAAAAATGTAAATTTGTACCTTTGCCTTTTTCCTTCTCAGCCCTTAGCTGGTGGCTTGTTGTCCTGCTTCACCAAGAAAAGAGTTGTAGTTGTCTCCTTTTACCATACTTATTCAACATGTAGGCTGAGAAAATAATCCAAGAAGCTGTACTATATGAAGAAGAATGCAGAATCAGGATTGGAGGCAGACCCATCAACAACCTGCAATATACAGATGACCCAATCTTCCTGGCTCAAAGTGAAGATGACTTGAAGCACCTACTGATGAAGATCAAAGACTACAGTCTTCAGTATAGATTACATCTCAACATAAAGAAAACAAAAATCTTTACAACTGAACCAATAAACAGTATCATGATAAACAGAGAAAATATTGAAGTTATCAAGGATTTCATTTACACAATCAACAGTCATAGACGTAGAAGTAAAGAAATCAAAGGACACGTTGCATTGGACAAATCTGCTGAAAGGATACAACCTGGACATACATCCTTTCTGATTTTAAACCATACAGTATCCCCTTGTTTTGTTTGAATGACAGCCTCTTGGTCTATGTACAGATTCTTCATTAGCATGATTAAGTGTTCCGGAATTCCCATTCTTTGAAATTTTATCCCTATTTTGTTATGATTCACACAGTCACATGCCTTTGCATAGTTAATAAAACACAGGTAAAGATCTCTTTAAAGTGATAAAAAGCAAAGATATCACCTTGAGGACTAAGGTGTGTCTGACTTAAGCCACAGTATTTTCAATTGCCTCATCTACATGCAAAAGCTGGACAATGAATAAGGAAGATCGAAGAATTAACACATTTGAATTTTGGTATTGGTGAAGAATAATGAATACACCATGGACTGCCAGAAGAACAAACAAATCTTTCTTGGAAGAAGCACAGCCAAAATGCTCCTTAGAAGTGAGAATGGCAAGATTTCATCTCATATACTTTGGGTATGTTATCAGGAGGGACCAGTCCCTAGAGAAAGATGTTACGCTTAGTAAAGTAGAAGAGCAGCAAAAAAAAAAAAAGAAAAGAAAAGAAAGAAAGACCCTCAATGAGATGGACTGATTGACACAGTGGCTTCAACAATAGGCTCAAACATAGCAATGATTGTGAAGATAGCCCGGGACTGGGCATTATTTCATTCTGTTGTTCACAGAGTCACTGTGAATCAGAGCTAACTTGATGGCACCTAACAACAACAATTCCCTGAACTCACTTACCCTTACTTAGTTTTTATTTTTCATCACCATTATGACCACCTGACATATCATACAAATAGCATATATTTGCTCTACCACTCATCTGTCAATTTATCGTACTGTGATGGCTTATGTGTTGCTGTGAGGCTGGAAGCTATGTCACCAGTATTTCCAGTAACAGCAGGGTCACCCATGGTAGACAGGTTTCAGTGGTGCTTCCAGACTAAGATAGACTGGGAAGAAGAATGGGGCCATCCCCTTCTGAAAATATTGGCCATTAAAAACCTTATGAATAGCAGTGAAAGGCTGTCAGATATAGTGCCAGAAAATGAGCCCGTCAGGTTGGAAGACACTCAAAATGTGACTGTGGAAGAGCTGCTTCCTCAAAGTAGAGTTCATCTTAATGATATGGATGCAGTAAAGCTTTCAGAACTTTCATTTGCTGATGGGGCATGACTCAAAACAGGAAGAAACAGCTACAAATATTCATTCATAAGCAGAATGTGGAATGTACGAAGTATGAATCTAGGAAAATTTGAAGTTCTCAAAAATGAAATGGAATGCACAATGATTGATATTCTAGGCATTGTTGTTGTTGTTAATGTGCCATTGAGTTTGATCTGACTCATAGTGACCCCTCTTTGGGTTTCTGAGGCAGTATCACTACAGAAGTAGATTGCTCAACCTTCCTTCTGAGGAGTGGCTGGTGGGTTTGAACCACCAGCCTTCTGGTTAGCAGTCAAGTGCCTTAGGCACTATGCTACTAGTGAGCTGAAATGGACTGATACTGGCCATTTTGAATCAGACAATCACATGGTCTACTATTCCGGGAATGGCAAACTGAAGAGAATTTCATTGTCTAAAAGAATATTTCAAGATCTATCCTTAAATACAATGCTGTCAATTGATAGCATAATATCCATATGTCTATAAGAAAGGCCTGTAAATACTACTATTATTTAAATTTGTGCTCCAGCCACTAAAGCTGAAGGTGAAGAAATTGAAGATTTTTACCAATTTCTACAGTTTGAAATTGACCAAACATGAAAACTAGATGCATTGATAATCACTGATGTTGGAGTGCATAAGTTAGAAACAAAGACTCATCATCAATAGTTGGAAAATATGGTGTTGGTGATAGAAATGATGCCGATCACATGACAGAAGTTTGCAAGACCAACGACTTATTCATTGCAAATACTTTTTTTCAACAACACAAATGGTGACAATACACGTGGACTTCACCAGAAGAAATACACAGGAATCAAATAGACTACATCTGTGGAAAGAGACTATGGAGAAGCTCAGTATCATCAGTCAGAACAAAGTGAGGGGCCAACTGTGGTACAGACCATCAATTGTCCATAAGCAAGTTCAAATTGAAGCTGAAGAAAATGAAAACAAGTCCATGTGGGCCAAAATATGACCTTAATTATATCCCACCTAAATTTAGATACCATCTGAAGAACAGAGTTGATGCATTCAACACCATTGGCTAAAGACCAGATGAGCTGTGGGATGACATCAAGAACATCAAACATGAAAAAAGCAAAATGTCATTTAAGAGACAGGAAAGGAAGAAAAGACCAAAATGGATGTCAGAAGAAACTTTGAAGCTTGCTCTTGAATGAAGAGTAGTTAAAGCAAATGGAAAAAATGATGAAACAAAAGAGCTGGACAGAAGATTTCCATGGATGGCTAGAGAAGACAAAGTAAAGTATTATAATGAATTGTGCAAAGACCTGAATTAGAAAATCAAAAGGAAAAGAATTCACTTAGCATTTCTCAAGCTGAAAGAACTGAAGAAAATAATCAAAACTCAAATTGCAATATTGGATTCTAAGGGCAAAATATTGAATGATTCAGGAAGCATCAGAAGAAAATGGAAGGGATACACAGAGTTCTTGCACCAAAAAGAATTGGCTGATGTTCAGCCATTTCAGGAGGTAGCATATGATCAAGAACCTATGATACTGAAGGAAGAAGTCCAAGTTGCACTGATGGAATTGGCAAAAAACAAGGCTCCAGGAATTGATGGAATACCCTTGAGATGTTTCAACAAACAGATGCAGTGCTGGAGGCATTCACTCATTTATGCCAAAAAATTTGGAAGACAGCTAGCTGCCTGGCTAACTGACTGGAACAGGCAAACATTTGTGCTCATTCCAAAGAAAGGTGATCCAGCAGAATACAGAAATTAACAAACAATAATTAATATCGCAGGGAAGTAAAATCTTGCTGAAGATCATTCAAAAATGTTTGAAGCAGTATTTTTACAGGGAACATCTGGAAATGCAAGCTGCATTCAGAAGATGTGGAACAAGGGATATTAGA
>NW_006921603.1:15833284-15834542 GCF_000298275.1 Orycteropus afer afer | reverse complement strand
GCTATTTGAATTTTCCCATCATAAAGTGTTTAAAAATTCTTCTTAAATGTCATTTTTCTGAGAAAGTCTAAAAGAGCAATGGAGAGTGATATGAATATTTGGTTTGAATATTGGCTCTGCAACTTACTAGATATGTGACCTTTTGCAATCAATTTAATCTCTCTAGAAATCAAATCTGGTACTTGACAGAAAGCAGGCAGTATGACTGCCAGTTGGCTGTACAATGGGGAACTTTCTTTGACAGTGAACCACACTAAAGGGTACTAGATAACTGAGTAGATGAGATTTCGGAGAGGAGGTTAGCATAATGCTGTTTCACGTCCTTTAATATTGACATTAATAGGCTCCGTAAAGTGTCTTTCCCTTTTTACCCAGGATGTACACCAGCCATTTTTTAAGATTTCAGCAGTTAATTTTATCCATTCAGGCTTCCCAATCAATGCTTTTACTTGGGAGATATTTAGGTTTAGGATGCTGAAATGCTTTCTCTGCAGTCATGTCCCAAAGGCATTCTAACAGTCTTCAAAGTTAAGTGCTGGACCCTTGATGTGAGAAACAATAAAGAATAATGACTGCTGCACTTGGTAGATAAAAAGCTCTATGTAAAGTTTTAGTAAGAATGCTCAAGCATGCAGAATTAATGAAAGACACAGAACGTAATACTCTCAGCTTTTGATCCCAGCAATTAGAAGGGAAAGTAACAACTATGATGTTGGATGGTCCCCTTCCAAGCACTTTGTATATTGATTGCCATTGCTTGTTAGGGCACATTGTCTTGTCTTTTCAGTCTCTATCCCCTAGATTCCTCTTCCAGTCATCAACCTAACTATGCTAATGCTTGCTAATCCCAAAACAGTTGTGGAAGTGCTCCCTCTCACAGCCATCACTTGTTCTGTATTCCATCTAATCCAGCATATTCATAGTTCCACAACACTACTTTCACCATGTCTATCCCCTGCTTAAATACTTCCTAATAGATGCAGAATTAGTCCAGATTTATAAAAACTAGCACTCAAGACCCCCTCTATTATCTGATCACCTTATTTTGGCATGAGTAGATTATATGGTATTAAGAGATCTGGGTTCAAGTTTAAGCTTCTATTATCGTGTTTGGATTTCTTGATCTCTTTTAGCTTCAATTTTCTCTTTTGTAAATGGCATTAATAATACTACCTCTCAAGACTGTTGAGTATAAATGAATCAATGCTGGTAAAAGCACTCTGTAAGCTGTTGTTCTTGTCATATATTGTTAGGTGCT
>NW_006921603.1:15814264-15815540 GCF_000298275.1 Orycteropus afer afer | reverse complement strand
GTCAAACTCGACTCATAGCGACCCCTCCTTGGGTTTCCGAGGCAGTATCACTACGGAAGTAGGATTGCCCAACCTTCCTTCCGAGGAGTGTATAGAACACATAAAATTAGCCTTCAGATCTATTAAGGGATATTGCTCAGGAAATGAGAGCCAGCTGTTCTTCATCTTTCATGATGAAAACCCCAAATCAAATGGGTTTATGCTTTTGCATCTGGAAATCAGATTAGTCAAAGAGAACTCCTTCCTGCAAGGTGGTGAAATATTGGAACTGAATATTTAGATAAGGTTTGGGATGCTGCTCTGTGGAGGCAATGACTTAAATTTAAATTATGTGTCTCCAAGAAAGAAAAAAAAAAATGAATTGAGTCTCCATATACCCTTTGATAACTGCCAAATAAACAAGAGTTGCACAGGAAGTGTTCCGTCACCCCTCATCCCATGCAATGGCGCTGGACGCTGACTCTTTAGGAACTATGGCCTGTAGATGAGAAGCAAGGAGTCAAAGGCCATGTAGGTGGATGGACAGACCCTGGCACCTTCTATCTCTCTGTCAACCCCTAGAAAACCCTCTCCCTCCTTAAAGTCTGATGTGGAACAGCTCACACTGGATGCACTGATGTCTGGAAGTCATTACACAAAAGCCAGGCTCATTCTCATTGGTGACAGGATGGTTCCTGTGTGGTCCTGCCTGAAGGCAGTGGTGAGGGCAGACCGATTTCTCCAGGTTGGTTCCATGATTTTATTTATCAATGTGCATAATTTGGAGGCTCTGGGTTATTTTCCTCTTAGTAAACCTTTCCTAGTGCTCAGTAAACATATTTCAGGGGAGGGAAAGCAAAGCATTCCTGTTCTTAAAAATATTCATGTGTCATACAAGGCTTTAAAGCCATAGCAGGACTTGAGCACAGCTTCTAGGGAAAATGTCAGCACACCTTAAATCTTGGGTACCTAATACACCAGCTAACTGGCGCCACCTGGAGGGGAAAAGGAGTCTAAATAAGAAAACAAAAAAATATTACCAGTCTAAGGTTATGACAAATAATAGCAAAGATTGTTGAGGATGGCGTATGACTGGGCAGTGTATTGTTCTGTTGTACATAGGGTCACTATGAGTCAGAGGCAACTCAACATCACCTAACAGCAACAATGACAACAAGGTTATAAAGACATACATTCAAAGATTATAGGAAATTTAAAGAAATCCAACTTCCTGCTTCCTTTGTTCTCTGGATGACCCTGGGCCTATCACTAGGGGCTCATGTTAACAAGTGTCCTC
>NW_006921603.1:15813262-15814164 GCF_000298275.1 Orycteropus afer afer | reverse complement strand
GCATTAGGGCCTAAGGAGGCAATGGGATGGCTCCCCAGTATTTCTTCTGACAATTCCTCTGTACTAATGGCTGACACTCACTTGTATCAGCAATTGTTCTAGGTACTTTGAAATTATTAACTCATTTAATCCTCACAACAACTCTCTGAGGTAGTTACTATTCTTATTTTCACCTCTCAGCTTTAGGAAACCAGGGCACAGAGAGGTTAAGTCACTTGCCAATGCCAATGTTTGCAGGTGCTCCGATGTGAGCCCTGAGGGTTGGTTCCACAGCTGTGCACTTAAGCTCAGTTTTATCTTGTTGAAGAAAATAAGTTTTTAATACATACTGTTCAGAACATCAAATATGATGCTGGGAATTTGGGGGGGAAAAAAAAAGATGGAAGGTAGATACTGCCAGAGTGATAAGGGACAGGGAAAAGCAGCTTGGAAAGCTCTTCTGGGGAAGGGAAAAAACTCATAGTCAGCTTCTCACTGGAAAGGACTCTCTTGGTGAAGACTGGGCAAAATTCTAAAGGTATGAACCCAATACATTTTCTCAGATCCTAACTTTTCTCTTTTTCCCCAAGCTCCCTAATTGTGACTTTTGAGTTTTCTAAACAACCTTTCGTCTAATTCTGTTGCTTTATCTTTCTACTATGTTCAGATAGCATAATTCTAGCTAGAATTTATGGCCCTGACACTGTGTGAAGCCCTTTATATACATTATTTCAACATCAAATCCAAGAAATATATACTACTATTTGCTCCATTTTATGATGAGAGGTGTTGCTTAGAGATGTTAAGTACTTTGCCCAAAGTCACATACCCAGCAAGTGGGTAGGTGGAGCACAGAATTAAACCTGGGTGTTGCTTATCACTTCACCCCAACATTATCCTTTTGAGATCAAATTAAAATGGAT
>NW_006921603.1:15805274-15807862 GCF_000298275.1 Orycteropus afer afer | reverse complement strand
GGGTTTGAACCGACAGCCTTCTGGTTAGAAGTCAAGTGCCTTAGGCACTATGCTACCAGAGCTCCGATAGGAAATGTTAAAATGAACAACACTTTCTCCTGTTTGCTTTGAATATAGTAGGGAAAATAGCAAATACTCATATTATTAACTTAAACTCAATATTCATTATGTCCTAGGCTCTGTGATAAGTGATTACCTTATGCAATCTTTTTGATAGCTCTATTATTGTAATCTTCACTCTACAGGTAAGGAAATGAAGACCCAGGGAGATTAAGTAACCTGCTCACCACAGGATTCAAGCCCCAGCGTTTTGACCCTAGAATCTATACATTCTAATCACTGTACAATACATTGCTTCCCTTGCTCAGTACATTTAAGAAAAAACAAGTACTATAGCTCTTAATAGCTCTGGTAGCATTGTGCCTAAGGCACTTGACTGCTAACCAGAAGGCTGGCAGTTCAAACCCACCAGCCACTCCTCAGAAGGAAGGTTGGGCAATCCTACTTCTGTAGTGATACTGCCTCGGAAACCCAAGGAGGGGTCCCTATGAGTCGGGGTCAACTCGACGGCACATAACAACAACATAGCTCTTAATATTTTAATAGCTTAATGTCAGACGTAAATATTACACAGATTTTAAAGTGTTGAGTTCACTTAACATGGTGTCTATGATAATTCTCAAGTTTGCTATGTAAGTTGACTTACTTCAGGTGTACAGTTTGCTGAGCCAAAGCCATGCTTCTCTCGTTTCCCAGTCCATGTTACATTTCATTAGCAATGTAAAGATGCCAAAGCTTTCTCTAAAACAAAGGCAGAAAGAAATGCCACAGTCTAACCAAGAGTCGGAATCTTCTTGTCAAAGGCATTGGCCAGATTGATACTATATTTATTGACACAATTTCACAAGTGAAACAGTATTAATAGGCAGACAATTCAAGACAAAAAGGAAACAAAGCCCTAAAGAGGTTTATTTGGAGGGAGGAAGGGAGGGCATGGATATGTTATGGTTATTTATAGTCTTTCCCAAAGCTTTTTTGACCTCCTGCAGAGTTATGAGGAATTTTGAAAAGCACTACAAAAGATGGTCTGAGAAATACCCAGCAAAGAATCTAGTTATTTAAATCCCAGCCAGATTATCTACTTCAGAAACAGCAACACAAATTTACATACTAGGTCCCAAGTTCAAACTTTAGAAAGATTGCTGGTAGTCACAGATTAAACAGCAATACCATAAAAGGCTCCTTCCTCCCTTTCTAACGCCTTGTTAATCTGCTTCTTAAACCCCATTTACGTACTTGTCCTCAAGGTACAGGAATGTGAATTGTGTCCTCAAAATTCTTGGGACCCGGAGTGGGTGTGGAAACTCATAGAAAGAGAAATTTCACAAGGTGTATAGATGCCAGGTCAGCTCATAAAAGCCAATTTAAAGTTCATATGGAAATACAAAGGACCTAGAATAGCCAAAGCAACTTTGAAAGAAAAGAACAAACTTGGAGGGCTAAAATTGCTTAAGATTCATTATAAAACATTAGTAATCAAGATACTATGGTATTGGTATAAAGATAGGCATACAGATCAAAAGACCAAAATAGAGTCCAGAAATACAGCCATACCTATAAGGATAATTGATTTTCAACAATGGTGCTAAGACACGTCAGTGGAGAAATGATACTCTTTTCAACAAAAAATGCTGGGATAATTGAATATCTGAATGCAAAAGTGTCTTAGCTCTCTAGTACTGCTATAACAGAAATACCACGGTGGATAGCTTTAACAAACAGGGATTTCTTACAGTTTGTTGTTGTTGTTATTTGCCGTCGAGTAGGCCCCGACTCATAGCGATCCCTCCTTGGGTTTCCGAGGCAGTATCACTACGGAAGTAGGATTGCCTAACCTTCCTTCCGAGGAGTGGCTGGTGGATTAGGAGGCTAGAAGTCCAAGTTGAAAGTGCCGGCTCTAGGGGCTGGGTGAAGGCCTCTCAACTTTGGGCTTCAGCTCTGCCTCCTGTTCCAGGCTCACTGGAGTTAAAGAAAACTCCTAACTCAGACGGCTGCTGGATACTGAGGCTGACTAACTGAAGGTGGACAAGTAAAATGGCACAATTCCACATTTGACTGGCAACATAGGAGAGCACTTGTTCAAGTCAGGAACTATCCCAAGATCACCAGGTAACACAACAGGAAAAGACTTGACCAAATGCAGGGTCCAGATGTGCTAAAAGCTAGAGCACTTTCTGAAAGTGTCTCCTTATATGCTGGAAGCAGGCCACACCTTAAAGCCAATACTTAGCTGCTCACAGCAGATTCCACCATGGAGTTGATTACACCACATTCAATCTCCTCATCAGGAATAACTGCATCCAGCTGCCCAGACACTCAAAACCGCAGTCCAGCCAAGATGACATACAACATTAAACTACCACAAAGGGAAAGAATAATTTTAATCCATTCCTTGCAAAATCAACTCAAAATGGATCACAGACCTAATGTAAAACCTAAAATAATAAAATTTCTAGAAAAAAAAATAAGAGAAAAATCTTTATGACCTTGGCTTGGTCAGGAATTTCTTTCTTTCTTTTTTTTTTTTT
>NW_006921603.1:15803742-15805174 GCF_000298275.1 Orycteropus afer afer | reverse complement strand
AAAGGCCTGGTGATCTGCTTCAAAAAACCAGCCAATGAAAACTCTGTGGATCACAATCACCTGATCCACAATCAATCATGGAGATGGCACAGGATGGGCAGTATTTTGTTCCATTGTGCATAGGGTCACCATGAATTGGGAGCTAACTTGACAACAGCTAACAATGATAATCCCTAGTGCCTAGTTCAATGCCTGGCACATGAATGAATAAATGAAGACTTTTTTTTCCCAGTTGTAGGAAGAAGCTTGTTTTGATTCATCTTTCTGTGGTAAATTGCAAAAATGGCCATAATTCATCATGCCCTTTGCAATGTGGGTTTGCAGCTCCTCCTAGCAAGAGATAGTCAATTTGCCCTCTCTTCAATCTAAAGTGGACTTGTGACTTACTTTGGCTAATACAATTTGGCAAAAGTAATGATGTGCCAGTTCTGAACCCAGATCTCAAGAGACCTTGAACACTTCTGCTACCATTCTAGAAATCTGCCCACCTACCTTGTGAACAAACATGCACTAGTCTGCTGAAGGATGAAAGTTTAATTAGAGCAAAGACTATCTGTCCCTGAAGCTGACTACAGACAGACGGGTGAGCCCAATTGCTACCAGAATAATGGAAAAGCTGAGCCCAACCCAAACTGAAATGAAGAGCTGTGAGCTAAATAAATGGTTGCTGTTTTAAGCCATGGGATATTGGCATAGTTCACTACCTTTCCAAAGTCAACTGTGATACACTATTTGATCGCTTCCTCTGTAATCAACAAATCAGCTATCACACTCTTGAAAATGTTAACCTGGATATTGTGGGGCTACCATTTGTATCCCAAAACTGATACAGGTCCACAGAAAGATTGTGCTTATGACATTAGAACAAACAGATTTTGGGGAAATCACAAATGCAGAAACACACATTTAAAAAAAAAATACATATTTTAAAGTTGGAAGACAATTGAATTTGGAAGACTGTATCTTGATGTATTCTTGATGAAATTCAGATTATTTTTTCATTTCCAGATCTTTCATTTTAATGGTAATTAATCTTAATTTTTTTTTTCCTAGGTGGAGATGGGATATCATTTTGATGCTATGACCCAAACAAATAGCATACTTCTTTGTAACGTAAGTAAAAGGCCACTTCTATTTAGCTATCTTGAGAGCCTGGGAATATTCTTTAGATTTCCTTTGATAAGAATAATTTTTGGCCAAATTAATATATTCAACCAAACTTAAAAAGAGCATTCATGAACTTTTCTGATTGTATCTTGTATAAATTAGATTTTGTTTCCTCAGTATTGGATAAAGGCATTGGACACTAATTTTCACTAAGGCAATTAACCAAGGGCCCAAGGTTGGAGGGATTGGACAACTAAGTCTCAGTATGTCCTTATTTATAGGGTGAAATCAGAGCTGCAACTCAGAGCATTTCTAACATGGCCAA
>NW_006921603.1:15803005-15803642 GCF_000298275.1 Orycteropus afer afer | reverse complement strand
GTAAATGTTTAACTCACTTGCCTATTCTTTGTTTGGCTGGAAACCACAGGTGTGGGTTCAATCCCAGTTGGTCAGGAATTTCTTATAACACCAAAAGCACAATTCATATTATAAAAAAATTAATAAATTAGATTTTATCAAAATTAAATTCTCCTGCTCCTTGAAAGACAGTAAGAGATGAAAAGACAAGTGACAGACTGGTCACTTGGCAATTGTAAATATTTAAAAATCATTTATCTAATAAAGTAATTGTATCCAGAATATATGGAGAACTCTCAAAAGTCATTAATAGGAAAAAAAACACTCCAGTAGAAAATGGGCAAAAGATTTGAACAGACATTTCGCCAGAGTCAATATAAGGCAAATATGAAAAGATGCTTATCATCATAGTGTTTAGGTAAACATAAATTAAAATAACAATGAGATGCCACTACACACCTTTTAGAATAGCTAATCTTTTTTTTAAATTGTGATTTGAGTGAAAGTTCACATAGCAAATTCATTGTCTATACAGCAGTTCACACACACTTTGTCTCATGACATTGACTGCAATTTCCCACAATGCAAAATCTCTCTTCCCACTTCCTCCCCAAAGTTACCTCTTTCCTTTGTCCTTCCCTCCATGCACTCCTGCTCC
>NW_006921603.1:15799736-15802480 GCF_000298275.1 Orycteropus afer afer | reverse complement strand
GCTCTTAACTAGAAGTTTGGTGGTTTGAACCTAGCAACCGCTCCTTGGGGGAAAGATGTGATAGTCTGCTTCCGCAAAGATAGTGTCTGGGAAACCCTATGGGGCAGTTCTACTCTGTCCTAAAGGGTCACTGTGAGTCAGAATCGACAATGATGGGTTTATTATTATCTTTTTAACATCAAGGAAGTACTTTTGGTTGCATATCAATGATCTCTTTGGGTTTAATTTCTTAACAACTGTTGTTTATCTGTAAGGAACTCTGGTGATATAGTGGTTAAGGTAATTGGCTGTTAACCAAAAGGTCAAGAGTTTGAACCCACCAGCCACTCCATGGGAAAAAAAAATGAGGCAGTCTGCTTCTGTAAAGATTTACAGCCTTGGAAAACTTAAGGAGCAGTTCTATTCTGCCTTATAGGGTTGCTATGAGTTAGAATCAACTGAATGGCAGTGGGTTTGGTTTGGTGGCTGATTATCTGTTTATCTGTTTATAGATAACGTATTTGTCCTAGAATGAAGCCAGAGTGGAATTGCAAGCTCCATTTCTTAACTAGTCTCTCAAATACTGTTATGCATTGTATTGTAAATCCTAACTCTTAACACCTGTTGGCATAATTCTCTTTAGAAATAGGTTTTTTTTTGTGTGTGTTATGTTAATGAGGCCATATCAGTGTAGCTTGTTCTTATATCAATCACTCTTGAGATATGAAAGGAGCAGATAAGGTACAGAAGCACAAATAGAGTAAAAAGAGATTCTACTTGGAGATCTCCAAGAACACCAAGCATGTTAGAGAAGATGAGACAAGGATTTTACCCAGAGAAGACAGAGAGAGCCTTCACCTAGAGCCAGCATCTTGATTCAGATTTCAACTTTCCTAAATTGTGAGAAAATCAGTTTGTTTGCCGAAGCCACCCACTTGTAGTATTTCTGTTATAGCAACACTAAGAGACTAAGACATTCTATAGTTTGACTAAGGTACAGGATGGGCCACTCAGAATGGCTATTTTTATTGGGTGCATGCAAAAAAGACATGGAGGCAGCATCTTCTGACCTCTAACTTCACAAGAGGAAGACAGAATCACCATCAGCAGCCCAAGGCACCAACTGTCCCTCCCATGGTACTCACCACTTGTCTTCTGGGTTCAATAATTCATTGCAATGACCACACAGAACTCACAGACAATACTCATGATTATGGGATTTATTAGGGAAGTGACAGGCTACAATTCAAGTTCAGGAACATGCTCAGGATACAATTCTTTGACCAGGACAGCCTCTCCACTGCTGTGCCCTCAGACATGTCTCTCTGGCCCTTAGCCTCTTGTCTTGGCCTCTGCCTCTGTAGACCAGGTAAGCCTGCCACTCTGTCTAATGCCTCTCGGTTCCACTGCCACTATCTCTCCCATGGGGCATTTCTCTACCAGGGTGTCTCTCAGCCAAAGAGGTCCAGTACAGGGATCTCCGGTCCAAGGACATGCTCCACTTCACCTCTTGCTCTTCTCTATTGATGGCAGTGAGATCCTCCTCTCTGCCTCTAGGAGGGCTGGCAGACTGACAAAACTAACCAATCCCAATATCAGAGTTCTGCACACATTATTTTCATGGTTCCACCCAGCAATCCAGTGGGAGTTACAAAGACTATGGCTAGAAAAGCCATACCAAGTAATTCACTGCACTGCAGTGTAAAAATAACTTTACTGAGTATTAAGTCCACTATTTGTCTGTCAGTCTGTCATACTGTGGTGGATTGTGTGTTGCTTTGACACTGGAGACCATGCCACAAGTATTTCCAATATCAGCAGGGTCACCTGTGGTGGACAGGTTTTAGTGGAGTTCCAGGCTAAGACAGACTAGGAAGATGGATGGGGCCAACCACTTCTGAAAAAGTTGGACAATGAAAACTTTATGAATAGTAGTGCAACACTGTCTGATATGGTGCTGGAAGATGAGCCTCTCAGGTTGGAAAGCACTCAAAATATAATTGGAAAAGAGCTGCCACCTCAAAGTAGTTATCATTAATGATGTGGAAGGAGGAAAGCTTTCAGGACTTTCGTTTGCTGGTGGGGCATGATTCAAAATGGGAAGAAACAGCTGCAAACATTCATTAATAATCAACATGGAATGTATGAAGTATGAAGCTAGAAAAATTGGATGTTGCCAAAATTGAAATGGAACGCATAAAGATTGATATCCTAGGCATTATTGAATTGAAGTAGACTGGTATTGGCCATTTTGACTCAGACATGCATATGATCTACTATGCTAGGAATGACAAAATGAAGAGGAATGATGTTGCATCCATTGTCAAAAAGAACATTGTATTGAAATACAATGCTGTAGGTGATAGGATAATATCCATATACCTACAAGAAGGACCAGTTAGTACAACTATTATTCAAATTTACACACCAACCACTAAAGCCAAAGATGAAGAAATTGAAGATTTTTACCAAATTCCGCAGTCTGAAATTGACCAAACATGCAATCAAGATGTATTGATAATTACTGATGATTGGAATGCAAAAGTTGGAAACAAAGAAGAAGCACCAACAGTTGAAAAATCAGCCTTTGTGATAGAAATAATGTTGGAGATTGCATGATAGAATTTTGCAAGACCAATGACTTATTCATTGCAAACGTCTTTGCAAAAAGGGCAAGGAGGCCACATGTTCCGACCTCCTCTAATCCCACGAGAGGAAGACAGGATTACCAGCAGTAACCCAAGGTCTATTACTGCAAGGCCAGA
>NW_006921603.1:15793731-15798986 GCF_000298275.1 Orycteropus afer afer | reverse complement strand
AACAGACCATCAGTTGCTCATATGCAAGTACAAGCTGAAGCTGAAGAAAATTAAAACAAGTCCACAAGAGTCAAAATATGACCTTGATTTATCTCACCTGAACTTAGATACCATTTGAAAAATAGATTTGATGCATTGGACACCAATGACTGAAGACCAGATGAGTTGTGGGATGACATCAAAAACGTCATACATAAAGAAATCAAAAAGTCATTAAGAAGACAGCAAAAGAAGAAAAGACCAAAATGGATGTCAGAAGAGACTCTGAAACTTGCTCTTTAATGGAGAGTAGCTAAAGCAAATGGAAGGAATGATGAAATAAAAGAGCTGATCAAAAGATTTCAAAGGGTAGCTCCAGAGGAAAAAGTAAGTATAATGAAATGTGCAAAGACCTGGAGTAGGAAAACCAAAGGGAAGAACATGCTCGGCATTTCTCAAGCTGAAAGAACTGAAGAAAAAAATGCAAGCCTCATGCTGCAATATTGAAGGATTCTATGGGCAAAATGAAAGGAGCTCTGGTGATGCAGTGTGTAAGGCATTTGACTGCTAACTAGAAGGCTGGTGCTTCAAACCCACCAGACACTCCACAGAAAGAAGATGAGGCAATCTACTTCTGTAAAGATTTATAGCCTTGGAAACCCAATAGGGGTTGCTATGAGTTGGAATGGACTTGATGGCAATAGGTTTGTTTTTTGGTTTAATTAAGGGTAAAATACTGGACAATGCTAGAAGTGTCAAAAGATAATGGAATACACAGAATTACCGTACCAAAAAGAATCAGTCTACATTCAACTATTGCAAGAGGTAGCATATGATCGAGAACCAATGGTATTGAAGGAAGAAGTCTAAGCTGCACTGGGGGAATTGGTGAAAAACAAAGCTCCAGGTATTGATGGAATATCCATTGAGATATTTCAACAGATGGATGCCATGCTGAAGGTGCTTACTCATTTATGCGAAGAGATTTGGAAGACAGCTACCTGGTCAACTGACTGGAAGAGATCCATATTTGTGCTCATTCCAAAGAAAGCTAATCCAACAGAATGTGGAAATTACCAAACAGTATCATTAACAACACACAAGTAAAATTTTGCTGAAGATAATTTAAAAAATAGTTGCAACAGTATATTGACAGGGAACTTACACAAAGGCAAGCTGGATTCAGAAGAGGACGTGGAACTAGGGATATCATTGCTGATGTCAGATGGATTTGGGGTGAAAGCAAAGAATATCAGAAAGATGTTTACCTGTGTTTTATTGACTGTATGGATCATAACAAATTATGGACAACATTGCAAAGAATGGGAACTCCAGAACACTCAATTGTGCTCATGAAGACCAAGAGGTTGTTGTTCAAACAGGACAAGGGGATGATTTAAAATCAGGAAGGGTGTGCATAAGGGTTGTATCCTTTCATCATACTTATTCAATCTGTATGCTAAACAAATAATCCAAGAAGTTGGACTATATGAAGAAGAATGCAGCATCAGGATTGGAGGAAGACTCATTAACAACTTGCGATATGCAGATGACACAACCTTGCTTGCTGAAAGGGAAGAAGACTTGAAGCACTTACTGATGAAGATCAAAGACGACAGTCTTCAGTATGGATTACACTTTAACATAAACAAAGCAAAAATCCTCACAACTGAATAAGCAACATTGTGATAAATGGAGAAAAGATTGAAGTTGTCAGGGATATCATTTCGCTTGGATTCACAATCAACATTCATGGAAGCAGCAGTCAGGAAATCAGATTTCATATTACACTGGGCAAATCTGCTGAAAAAAAAAAAAAAAAAACTTCTTTAAAGTGTTAACAAGCAAAGATGTCACTTTGAAGACTAAGGTGTGCTTGACCTAAGCCATGGTATTTTCAGTAGCCCTATATGCATGCGAAACTGGACAATGAATAAGGAAGACAGAAGAAGAGTTGATGCCTTTGAATTGTGGTATTGGTGAAGAATACTGATAATACCATGGACTGCCAGAAGAACAAACAAATCCATCCTGGAAGAAGTGCAGCTGGAATGCTCCTTGGAAGAGAATGGCCAGACTTCCTCTCAACTACTGTGGTTATGGTGTCAGAAGGGACCATTCCCTGGAAAAGGATATCATGCTTGGTGAAGTAGAGGGTCAGTGAAAAAGGGGAAACTCTCAACAAGATGTACTGACACAGCGGCTACAATGATGGGCTCACGCATAACAAAGATTGTGAGGAAGGCACAGGACCAGGCAGTGTTTTGTTCTGTTGTACATAGGGTCGGTATGAGTCAGAGCCAACTTGATGGCACCTAACAACAAGTATCAAGTCAGGTGGGCCTCATAGAACTGGCTCTTGGCTATGCTGGGGCATGGTCAAAAGGACAGTGAAATCTGAGAATTTTGTGTTTCTGCTTTGGGTGAATAACAAAAGTATTAGACACGTTAGTCGGTTGTTGCTGCTGTATTCTGAATTGTCATTGGAAGACTTGTAAACCTCCAAATTGGCAGGGCAGTGCCAAGAGAACAGAATACTTGTGACAGAGCTTTTTTCTTCTTTTATAGGAACTACAATTGGTTTCTCTAGAAATGAGGAAGAGACATATTTATAACTAGATTCAAGGACAGTCATATGTGTATGTATGGTGTTTGTAGGGAGGTGTGTGTTTAGGTGGGTAAGCCGCCAAACAAGTCTCTCTGAAGGCAAGACAGTAAACATTTAAAAAAGAAACAAGTAATCAATAATATCAGCTATAGCTGAGCAGTCCAGTAAGATAAGGAACCTATTGAATTTTGCCAATATTTTGGGTGATAGCAAATTTTAGTAGAGAGGATGTGAGCAGAAGATAAAGCTCAGTGGAGGTTCAGTGGTAGCATTCTTGCCTTCTGTGCAGGAGAGCCCAGTTTGATTCCCAGCCAGTATACCTCATGCATAGCAACCAGCCCTCTGTCACTGGAGGTTTGAATGTTGTTATGATGCAGAATAAGTTTCAGCAGAGCTTCTAGACTAAACACACTAGGAAGAAAGACCTGGCAATCTCCTTCTGAAAATCAGCCAGTGTAAACTTTGTGGATCACAATAGTCCAATCCCCAAGCAATCATGGTCAAGCAGGACCAGACAGCATTATTTCCTTCCATTGTGCATGGGGTCACCATGAGTCAGGCGCCGACTCGACGGCAGCCAGGAACAACAGGAGCCAGGTGTATTTTATTGGGTAATGAGTAAAAATAGAAAGTAAATTAAAGAAATAAAGAGAGCAAATGGTTGACTACTATTAAGAAGTCTGACTAAGGAAAAATGAGTGAGCTAATGTTGAAGGAATGGAGATGCAGGGTCAAATGCAGAGACATAGGAGAGAGCTCAGCATATTGACAGACTGAGGCAACACAGCAAATGGAGAGGGAGAAAGTGAAGATATCAGTAATAGAAAGAATGGTTGATCAAGGTCTAAGAAAAAACAGAGCAATTACTTTGGGAAAAAATTGCAGAGTGACAGAGTTGGAAGAGTCATGTCTCATCCCCTGAGAATAGAGGGCACAAGGCAAGAAACTGGGCAGGTGTTGATAAAGGTATAGGTCCCTTTACTTGGGTAATGCCAAGCCTCTGAAACTCTTAAGTGGTCCCCTTCTGTCCTAGCCTCTTCCTGACCCACATTCTGCCTGCCAAAATTCCCATCCACTTGTCTAACAACTGTAAGACTAAAATACCACCGACTGTAACGTAACAATGAACAACCACTGGCTTTGCTAGCTTACTTCCAAAGAAGTAAAACTAAAAGAATATTCAGAGCAAAAATATTCAATGACTTATACCTATATTTCTAATCTGTATGTGCAGTGAGAGGATGAGAACAACTTGAAAAGAATGGAATCCAAGTTCTGAGAGCTTCCCAAAATCAATCCATGAAGCTGATTGTGGTTGACACTGTTTATTTATTTATTTATTTAAATTCTAGAGTATTAGGCTTAATTCTCTAAAGTATTTGTATTGAGAGTGTTGGCCCAGGTGACTAGATCATCTACTTCTTCTTCCCATGACATATCCAAGCATTCATACTCTGTTGGTGCCATTTCACCCTTCCAGTTCATGTCTCCAAAAATCTTTGTAACAATATCTGTGCTCATTTGTGACTCGGGAGAAACTTGACCTATGGTGTGAAATATGAAAAACAGAACTTTAATAGACATGACAAGAAAAACAGGAAATGGTCATGGTTCTTGGTACCTGTCTAGTGCAAGATCATTTGACCAAACAAAAGCAACCCTTGTAAACTTTCTAAATTTCACATTTTATAATTAACTTTATTCATCATAAATCATCCTTTCCATTTTGTTCAGTCTTCTGATGTTTAGTCAGTTATTGAGTCCCTGCCAAGCATAAAGGGGAGCTTTGGTAGCGTAGTGCCTAAGGCATTTGATTGCTAACCAGAAGGCTGGCGATTCAAACCCACCAGCAATTCATTGGTAGGAAGATTGGCCAATCTACTTCTGTAGGGATACCCCCTTAGAAACCCAAGGAGGGGTCGCTATGAGTCGAATTGACTCGACAGCAGTGAGTTTGGGTTTTTGTTTGTTTGTTTGTTTCAAGCATAAAGGAAATACAGTGTATGTACAAGGGAGAAGTGTTCACCAACTTACGGGAGAGAAAGCGATACAGAAGCCCACAATCCTGACTGTCTGGGAGATAACAGGAGAAGTTCCTGGAAAAAGTGAAAATAGACTTGGACTTTGAAACATGAGGAGCAATTTGTATTTGAGATAGGGAAATAGCACTGGAGGTAATCAGAATTGTCACTTCAGCAGTTATGAGGTGTCAGGTATGGTTAAGCAGTGTATATGTATAACATGATTTAATTTACAGAAAAGCTTCCTAATGGGTAGGTATTATTATCCTCATTTTGCATATGAGGAAATTGAGAATGACTATCCTCTAGGTACGTGTCCAGGAATATCCAGGTAATAAGAAGATTTAATCACATGGAATACTAAGGAGCCTCAAATAGCCAAAGCAATCTTGAAGAAGAAGAACAAAGTAGGACTCACATTTTCCAAATTCAAAATATACTATACCACACCAAACCAAACGCACAGCCATTGAGTGAGATCCAACTCACAGCAACCCCTCCTTGGGTTTCTGAGGTGGTATCACTATGGAAGTAGATTGCCCAACCTTCCTTCCGAAGAGTGGCTGGTGGGTTTGAACTGCCAGCCCTCTGGTTAGCAGTCAAATGCCTTAGGGACTATGCCACCAGAGCATAGTAATCAAACAAAA
>NW_006921603.1:15777186-15793631 GCF_000298275.1 Orycteropus afer afer | reverse complement strand
TTGAACTGCCAGCCCTCTGGTTAGCAGTCAAATGCCTTAGGGACCATGCCACCAGAGCATAGTAATCAAACAAAAATTATTATCGGTATAATAATAGATACAAAGACCAAGAGAACAGCATTGAGAGTCCAGAAATGAACCCATATATCTACAGTCAATTGATGTTTGACAAGGGTGCTAAGTCCATGCAATGGGGAAAGCATAGCCTCTTTCATAAGTGGTGCTGGAACAACTGGCTATCCACATGCAAGAACAAAGCTGGACTCACACCTCACAGCAAACAAAAAATTAAATCAAATTGGATTAAGGACTTAAATATAAAAGAACTAAAACCATAAAACTCCTAGAATAAAACACAGGGTATTGCTTTGGGACCTAGTTTTTAACAAAAATGGATTCTTAGATATACCACCAAAAGCAATAGCAAGAAAAGAACAAAAATAAAGATAAATTAAACTTCATCAATTTCAACAACTTGTAGAACAAAGGACTCTAACCACAAATTGAAGAGACAAGCTACGTACAGACTGGGAGAAAACTTTTGGAAACTATTTATCAGATAAAAACTTCATATCCAGAATATGAACAACTTAACAGTGAAACACTTGTTGTTTTCCTTAAAAAAAAAAAAATCTGACCCATCCTAGTGGGGGTGAAGTGGTATCTCATTGTAGGTTTGATTTGCATCTCCCTAAGTGGGTAGGGCATTTGGCTGCTAACCAGAAGTTCAGCATTTCAAACCCACCAGCCACTCAGTGGAAGGAAATGGGGCAATCTACTTCCATAAAGATTTATAGCCTTGCAAACACAATGGAGGTTGCTATTTAGTAAGAAAGCATAGCCTCTATATTTCTTACAACTTAACAGTGAAAAGACAACCTAAGCAAAAAATGGGCAAAAGATTTCATCAAAGAAAAAATACAAATGGGCAACAAGCACTTAAAAAGATACTCAACATCATTAGCCATTATTGTTATTGTTTGCCAGTGAGTCAACTTTAACTCATAGTGACCCGATAGGACAAAGTAGAACTTGCTCCATAAGGTTTTCTAGGCTTTCCATAATCTTTATGGGAACAGCTCATTGGGTCTTTTCTCCCACAGAGTTGCTGGGTGGTTCCAAACTGCCAATCATTTTGGTTTGCAGCCAAGCACTTAACTATTGAACCACCAGGGCTCCTTCCAAAACCAATCCAAACTCATTGCCATCTATTCAGTTCTGACTAAATAGCAACCTCCGTTGTGTTTGCAAGGCTGTAAATCTTTATGGAAGTAGATTGCCCCATTTCCTTCCACTGAGGGGCTGGTGGGTTTGAAATGCTGAACTTCTGGTTAGCAGCCAAATGCCTTACCCACTTAGGGAGATGCAAATCAAACCTACAGTGAGATATCACTTCACCCCCACTAGGATGGGTCAGATTTTTTTTTTTTTAAGGAAAACAACAAGTGTTGGCAAGAATGTGGAGAAATCAGATCCCTCATCCATTGCTGTTGGGGTTTCAAAATGGTACAACCACTGTGGAAAACAAACAATTCCTCAAAAAGTTAAATACACAATTACCATACGAACCTGCCAATCTTATTCCTAGATATATATCCAAGAGATTTGAAAACAGACACATGTACCTTGATGTTTACTGCAGCACTATTCACAATAGCCAAAAGGTGAAACCAGACGAAATATTCATCAACAGATGAATAGATAAGAAAATGTAGTAAATACATGCAATGGAATATTACTCAGCCACAAAGAGAAATAAAGTATTGATAGATGCTACAACATGGATGAAACTTGAAAACATTTTGGAGAGAAGCAAATAAATAATAGAAGGACAAATATTGTACAATCTCATTCATGTGAAAAAAACTGGAGTTTTTTCCTGTGTAGAGACCAAAGTTTATTAGTAGTTAGGAGGGTAGGGGGAAGAGGAGTCATTGTTTAGGGCACAGTGAGTTTTTGTTCTTGGTGATGGGGAATTTGGCAAAGGATATTAGTGATGGTTGTATAACATGATTAATGTGTCACTAAATTGTACACGTGAAAAAATGTCAAATTGACAGATGTTGGTATATATATATTTACAACAATAAAAATAAAATGAATATATGCCATATAACTGGGGGGAAAAAAAAAGCTAAAACATAAAAAAGACCAAATCCCAGGTTGGTCTGATCCAAAACCATTGTAGTATTGCGCACAGAGAGCTGGCTGGCAGCCTGAGGCCAGATAGGGAAAGTCTTGTATGTTATGCAAGGGAAGTTCATTTTTATCTTATTAGCCTTATATACCCCCAAAAAACCCCAAACCAAACCCACTGCCATTGAGTTGACTCCAACTCATAGCAACCCCCATTGGGTTTCCAAGGTGGTAAATCTTTACGGAAGTAGATTGCCCAGTCTTCCTTCTGTAGAAGGCTGGTGGGTTTGAACCACCGACATTCTGGTTAGCAGTCAGATGCCTTAGGCGCTGTGCTACCAGAGCTCCTTAGCCTTATATACAGGGAAATAAAATTATTACATTTTTAAAAGAAGAATATAGATAAAAGAATTATATTGCTAGTAGTTTTACTCACAATGGGGATCCTGTTTCTAAGGATGAACCCTAGTTAGTGCTGTTTGAGTCCTGCTACCTGAAGAACCCCACCACATACCCAAGGGTATGTATTTAGAACTCCAGATGCATAGTTGTCACCTGACTCACACCCTGATGTGGGGTTCAGGACACATTCTATTGGTCTCAGACACTTATTTCCCTTGCTTACACACAAAATGAACCTTGTATTCTTTATTATCTTCTAGCTACGCTATAGACGCTGGCTATGGGTGATTTGTTCCCTTGGTCTCTTTGGTTTATACAAAGATGTGTAGAGAGATTTGAGCTTAGGCAATTGTTATTATTTCATGGGAACCCTAAGGCCTCCAAGATTGAGTTTTTATTTTCACATTTTTGATATTAATGTCTAGCTTTAATTAACTTAAAACCAAATTCTGTCTGTGGCTTGAGAAATATTATTGTTGGACTAATTCCACTTCTTCCTAACTATATTCAGGCTTGTCTGAATCCACATGCTTTAGGCTATAAGAAATACAAAGCCCAATTCAAACAGTTTGAACCAACCATAGGGAAATGTTTTGTCTTACTTACGAGGAAGGACATGTTAGAGGTAGGAGATGTTTGAGTGATACAGTGACTCAATGATTGTCACTAAGGACAAAGTTGCCTTCACATCTGTGGTGTTGTCTTCATTTTCAGGATTGTATTGAGAGAGCTATAGCTCTCTCATTATAATTCTCACATTATAATTCTCACATCCAGACATGGCAACATTCAGAAGACATACAGGGGTATTCCTTTTCCAGGTTTTGACAGGCTATTTTTTCAGGAGTAGACAGCCAAGTCCTTCTTTGAGGATCAACAAAATAGAGGAAGACCCTCAACAAGATGGATTGACACAGTGGTTGCAACAATAGACCTGAACATAGCAATGATTGTAAGGATGGCATAGGGCCAGGAAGTGTTTCATTCTGTTGTACACAGGGTCACTGTGATTCAAAACTGACTTGATAGAACCTAACAACAACAACATTTTCCAGGACCACTTTTACAGGTGCAGAAAAAGAATCCCTGAAGCCCTCAGTCCACTTGCCCTCAGAACTTCTTAGTTCCTGGCCTGTTAAATAATCCCAAGAAGCACAAAAAGAAATCCTGGCTATATTAGCAGGGCATAATGCAAAACAGATATAGAAACATGTCCTTATGATGTAGAAAAAATATTATATTAAACTTTTTTCCTCTAAAAATCTTAAGTATTAAATCTCGAGAAATCTTCAGTTTGGTGGTTGGAATCAATGATAAAGGTAGGAATGCTGTTACTCATGGAGACTCTGCTACTAGGTTAACAAAATATTATTAAGACACACAGGCCTTGTATTTTGTCGTCCTTAACCTTTTTCTAAGGATGGATCCTGGATATTCTTCCACTAACATTTTATTTTTTTAATCTTAAAATAATTTAATTATGTGAATATGTTAAAATCTGATTGGTGAGGTCTGATTATTGTGAAATTTTTTATTTCCATTCATTCCTGTATTAACCTGGGTCCAGCTGGGCAGGCAGAGCAGCTGCAAGCAATGCAAGTAAAGCAAAAGTAAGGAGTTTAATCTAGGAATTAGGATTTATACAGATGTGGGAGGAGCTGGGGGAGCAAAGGTCTAGAAGGCTACAGTTGGAGAATTGGAAAAACAGTCACCACACATGTTACTGACATGCGTGAGAAAACCTAGAGTTCATGGGAAAGTTCAAGGAGCTGCACACATCTAGTGGGAATACACGTTAAGAGTTCATGGAGATATGTATGAAACTACCATGTCTGTGAAGTGAGTGTTTGTGAAGAGATGTGTGAAACTGCTACATCTGAGGAAGTCACCATGCCTGAGAAAGCTCTCGTGTCCAATGCACACAGCTTCTCCAAGACCACTCTTTATTTCTACCTCCTAAACCCCTTGTGACCTTTTCTCTTTGGCAAACCATAACCCTCTTTATGAAAGAGAAGACACAAAATCATACTTTATGAGTCCTACTTCCCTTTGATATTCGGTATACGTTTTCTATTGCTGCATAATAAACCACCAAAAAATGGCAGGGACATTTGTTTAGGTCACACATCTGCAGGTGATCTGTGGGTTGCTTATGTGAGCTGGGGATGGCTGGCAAGCTAGGCTGGGGGAACTCTGTTCGACTCCTCTCATCTCCCTGTGCGACCAGAGGACTATGCCAGGCATATTCTTGTGATGATGGCAGAAACAAAAAAGAACAAGCCAAGTCACAAAAAACCTTTTCAAACTCTGTGCACATTATGTCCACTAATATTCCATTGAGTAAAACAATGATACAGCAAAGCCCAAAGTCAAGGGGTAAGGAGATACATTTTACCCATAAAAGTACAGCAGGACAGGGCATGAATATCCTGAACAATAAATGACCACAACTTCTTAGGTACAGTCTCCTCCAGATTAGATACAAATAATAATCTGTCCCATTTCAAATGGACAACACTCAACACTAGAAATCCAATCAGTTTCTGGATATTCCTTCAAATGTTCTCTCTTGCAGCTTACCTTATCATTTTTCTCACTCACTGTGGGTTGATTTCCCTCCTTTAAATCACAAGGCTGTTAGAAGTACAATAACCCTACTTCTTATCATTCATTCACTCATTAGTTTATGAGTATTGAATGGCTACTATGTACTGACTTTAGTAGAGAGACAAGCAGTTCCTTTCTTCAAGAAGCTCACTTTTTTAAAAAGAAGACTAACAGTAAAGAGATACCCCTAATATAGCAAGCATATGTAGTGGGCAGACTCTAAAATCACCTCTTATGAGCCCCACCTTTATGTAATTCCCTATCTTGAGTGTGGCTAGAACCTGAGATTTGCTTACAAACAAAGTGATGGGACCTCACTTCCATGATTACATCATATAAGATTTCAACTTTCTGTCATACTTCTCTAGAAGTTTCCTTGCTAGCTGGCTGAAATAGGAGGCCATGTTGGGAAAGCCCATGTGA
The DNA here is from genome assembly GCF_000298275.1 of Orycteropus afer afer. Classification (NCBI taxonomy): domain Eukaryota; kingdom Metazoa; phylum Chordata; class Mammalia; order Tubulidentata; family Orycteropodidae; genus Orycteropus; species Orycteropus afer. The sequence continues at coordinate 15,788,063 of NW_006921603.1, read as the reverse complement.
CATGGAATGGCAGGCAGCGTCTAGGAAATGCAAGCAGCTGCTAGTAGCTGAAGGCAGCCTCCAGTCAACTGCCAGCAAGAAGCCAGGGCTTCAGTCCTATGGCTACAAGGAAATGTATTCTGTCAACAACATGAGTAAGCCTGGAAACAGTTTCCTCCCCAGTCAAGGCTCCAGATAGATGCAACCCAGCTGACACCCTGATTGCAGCCTATGAAACCCTAAGTGGATGATACAGCTAACTGTGAGATAATAAATGTGTATTGTTTTCAGCCACTAAGTTTGTGGTAATTTGTTCCAAAGCAACAGAAAACTAATACAGCATGATATGGCCATGATAAAATGCTGTGGTAACCCAAAGATAAAGTTTGCTAGAGAAGGAAGAGTTTTCTAGAGTGGAAGTAAGGGTATGAGAACACAGTGTACTTCATGAACCCTTTTTTTTTTTTTTTAAATAAACAGTTGTGACCCACCAGCTCACTGTGAAGTTTTGGGTGTAATTGATAGAGTAGTAAGAGAGATCACTGTAAAGAGAGACAGATATGAGAGCATGAAGGATTTTGCCATTTACAAAGCCTAGATTTTATCTTGAAGGAAATAGGAAACAAAGGGTTTGGGGCATAATTAAAAACATGAACAGATTTGAGTTGGAGAAAGCCCTTTGACAAACAATGGACAAGGATTACTGTAAACATCAACTTAATCAAATGATCCCTTTTATAGGTGAAGATAGTGGGGATGTTGGAAGACAGAGACCTCAGAGATAGGGAGGGATAGTAGAAAGGAATATTTATCAAACACCTTCTGTGAATCTAGTGCCAGCTGAGGTGAAGAAATTGAAGCCTAGAGTTAAGTGATTTTCCCACAATTACACAGAGCAGTGATTTAAACCCAAGATTTCTGATCCCCAAATGCCATGCTTTCTCCTGCATACTAGCTGATTCTCATTATACATACCAATTCCTTCTTCTCCTCAAGACCTGCCCTAAACCCATCCCAACAACAAAGACTGTTTCTTTGAAAAATATTAATTATAAAAGAGAACAGAAAAATAACTCAACTAACTTTATTCCTTTCTTTTCAGTCATCTCTGAATCTGCATGAGTTTTAGGGACAGTTTATTAGTATTTAGTTTGTTGTGGAGGGCTACTTTTATATAATTTAAAACATTGCCTTAAAATTTCAAATTGTATATTAACCTATTAGACTTTAATGACCTTGAAAAAAGTATAAGTAATTACATTTTTTCAAAGCTCCAATTCCTATGTATATAATTTACAGAATTTAGTTTGAGCAAATACTGAGCATCCTAAAAAGAGACACAAGAGCTAAGCTTCATATATTCCAATTTATTTGAATAAAAATATAAATTTATTATTATGGGCTAATATTTTAGTTCTAAAAGCAAAATGAAACACATAGGCTGAATTCAATTTACCTGGAGTCGAGAAAATATGAATTCCTTTTGTTGGGTATTTGAATTTATGAGTTTTACTTTCTCTAGCATGCCGAAATAAGATAGCAGCATACCTAGAGAGAGAGAGAGAAAAAAAAATCATCTAATTTCCCCAGTGAATTTTGGGATATGCTCATTATTACTGAGAAAAGTAAACTAAACAAATCAAATGGAACAGAAAAGAAGAACGATAGGCTTTGAACATGGATGGTCCATTCTCAGTGGTGACTAGTTCAATGATAGCATAAAATCATTTCAGTCTATGTTTTCCAACAAAAAAGGTTTTAGAAAAGCAAAATAAAAAGATAGAATTAATATTTTAAGATTAATAAAATGTCATCTGGTATAGCCAAATTTTTTACTTTCCCAGGGCTACTGTAATAAGTTATCACAAACTTGGTGGTTTAAACCAACAGAAATTTATTCTCTCACATTTCTTAGAGGCTAGAATTCTGAAATCAAGGTGTTGGCAGGGCCATGTGCCCTCTGAAGGCTTAAGGAAATAATTTGTCCTTGGCTCTTCACAACTTCTGGTGGCTCTTGACATTTCTTGGTATTCCAAGGCTTATAGCTGTATCATTGTAATCACTGCTTTGGTCATCATATGGTCACTTTTCCTGTGTGTCCTTTTCACTTTTTATAAGGTCACCAGTGATTGGATTTATGACCCATCCTAATCCAGTATGATCTTATTTTAACTATTTAAATCTGCAAAGACTCCATTTTCAGATAAGGTCACATCCTGAGGTTCTGGGGAGTCATGAATTTGGGTGGAAACAACATTCAACCAACTATACAAGACAAAAATTCTATCAGGAAAATTCATAGACTTTCCTAGGGGTGAGGAGGTGGGGGAAGGAATTTAGTAGGAGATACAAATGAACTTAAATAAATCTTTCACAGCATTTCCTTGGAGAAGGAGTTCACATATGGAAATAAAATTTTTACAAAAATTTCCTTTGTTGGTGACTGTAGTTGTTGTTGTTGTTGTTATGTACCGCCGAGTCGGACCTGACTGATAGGGATCCCTCCTTGGGCTTCTGAGGCAGTATCACTACAGAAGTAGATTGCCCAACCTTCTAGGTTTTGGGAAATATTATGGGAGCTCTGGTAGCGTAGTGGCTAAGGCACTTGACTGCTAACCAGACGGCTGGCGGTTCAAACCCACCAGCCACTCCTCGGAAGGAAGGTTGGGCAATCCTACTTCCGTAGTGATACTGCCTTGGAAACCCAAGGAGGGGTCGCTATGAGTCAGGGCTGACTCGACGGCACATAACAACAACAATGGCAAGAACAATTTTAGCAACAAAATTGTTTATTGAGGAAAATCAAGTGGTATAAAAAAATGCTTTTAACCCACAGGTGTACCTCACTATACACACTACAGCTGAAATGTTTTCTCATTTAACAAATAGTCATTAAGTACTTATCTTTTGCCAGGCACTGTTCCAGGCACTAATGATATAGGAAGAATAAGACAGACAAGGTCTCTGATCCCAAAGAGAAAAGAATGAAAAATATAACGATCAAGATATATCAGTAATGATATGTGCTATGATGATAATAAAAGAAGATAATATAATCCAGAGTGACTGGGGAGTGGGAGGGCTGCTTAGTTTGGATAGCCAGAAAAAGGTCCGAGGAGATATCACTTAAGCTGAGACCTGAATGGCAAGAAAGCCATCCATGGGAAGATCAGGAAAGCTGTTCTAGGTAGAGGGATCACCTTTCTCCCTTATGCTCTGGGAAATTATTCATTAGAATTGGAAGGAAAAAAAAAAGGCAGCCATGTGGCTGGAGCACAATGAATGAGGGAAAGAGTGACTCAAATCAAGGCCAAGGAGGAAAAAGGAAACCGAGTATTCAAGGTCTTTTAGACCACTTAAGGAGCCCTGGTGGCACAATAGTTAAGAACTCAGCTGCTAACTCAAAGGTGGGCAATTCAAACCCACCAAGCAGCTCTACAGGAGACAGACTTGGTGATTATACCCTAGGAAACCCAGTGACGCAGTTCCACACTGTCACCTGCGGCCACTAGGAGTTGAAATCGACTTGACAGCACCCAACAACAATAGACCCCTTGTAAAACATTTGGATTTTATTCAAAGAATATGAGAAGCAATTAAAGATTTTGTTTGGTTTTATTTTTAATCAATATTAAAAGATTTTCTATCTTGTATAGATTTACTTAACATCTTTCACTAATGTTTAAACGAATCATCTTGATGGAAGTATAATTTGAATAGAATACATCCATTTTAACTGTACTCTTTGATGAGCTTTGACAAATGTACACACCTGTGTAAACAACCCCAATCAAGATAGAGAACACTTCCATTACTCCCAAAAGTTCCCTCATGCTCCTTTGCAGTCAAGGGGCTGTTTTCTCTCTCTAAGGATTAGTTTGCCTGTTCTAGAATTTCAAATAAACAGATAATTGGAGCATTTTATTTTTGTCGTATTTTGCATCATAAATGTTTTTGAGATTCATCCATGTTGTCATATGTATCAGTGTTTTTGTTCCTTCAGATTGCTGAGCAGTATTCTATTGAATGAATATAAAACAACTAGTTTACTCATTCATCTGTTGATAGCTGTTTGGGTTGTTTCCAGTTTGGGGCTTGTTCTAGTTACCTAGTGCCACTCTGACAAGAATATACCACAAATGGGATGACCTTAACAAGTAAGAGTTTATTCTTACAATTTGGAGGCTTTAAGTCCAAGTTCAAAGTGCCAAGCTCTAGGGGCTGGGTGAAAGCCTCTCAGCCTTGGGCTTCAGCTCTGCCTCTAGCTTCCGGCCCACTGAAGCTAGAAGCTTTTCTTCACTCAGACAGCTGCTGGCTGCTGAGGCTGCCAAGCCCAAGGCTGACAAGTAAAAAGACATAGTTCCGATGTTACCAAACCACATGGCAAACCATTAATTTAAGTTCATTGTAAGTCCCCAGGTCAGCAGAGCATGGTAGGCTGCTGAACAGCAACACGGCTACATGCAGGCTCCAAGCGTGCCATAAGCTAGAGACCATTCCCAAAGCTGTTTCTTGTATACGGGAAGCAGACCACATACCCAAAGGCAGCTACTCAGCTGCTCCCAGCAGATTACACCATGGAGTTGATTACCAGTCTCATCATGGGGAATACTACATGCAGCTGCCCAGCCACTCAACCTAGGCCTAGCCAAAGGTGACACACAAATTGAACTACCACAGGGCCATTATGAATAAAGCTGTTAAGAACATTACCAAACAGTTTTATGTGGACATGTTTTCATTTTCTTGGCTAAATACATAGGAATGGAATTGTTTCATCATATAGTGTTTATTTAATTTTATAACAAAATGCAAACTCATTTTCCAAAGTGGATGAACCATTTTACACTACCATAAGCAATTTACAAGAATTTTAATTGTTCCATATCCTAATAAGCACTTGGTATTGTCAATCTTTTTATGCTTTCTCTGTTGCAGTGGGTGTGTCCAAAACTCCAAACTCACTGCCGCTAAGTTAGTTCTGACTCATAGCGACCCTCCTTGGATTTCTGAAGCAGTATCTCCATGGAAGTAGATTGTGCAGTCTTCTTCTGAGGAGTGGCTTGGGGTTTGAACTGCCAGCCTTCTGGTTAGTAGTCTTCTTATTGTAGTTTTAATTTGCATTTCCTTGATAAGTAATGATGTTAAGCTTTTTTTTTTTTTTGGTACGTATTGGCTACACAGCACTCTTATTTTTTAAAGTGGTCTTTCAAATATTCTGTGCATTTTTAATTAGGTTATTTTCTCTACTATTTAGTTTTAAGAGTTGTCGGTATATTCTAAAATAAGCCCTTTGTTAGACAATATGTATTTCAAACATTCTCCCAGTTTCTGGTTTCATATTTATTTATGTTGTCTTTTAAACAGCACAAGTTTTTTTTTTTTTTTTTTTTTTTATGAAGTCCAATATATCATTTTTTTAAACATAGTGTAGATTTGTTTTTGTTCTTTGGTCCTATTAGGACATTTTTGCCTGCTCCAAGGAGATGAAGATTTCTTCCTATGTTTCATTCTGGAAATTTTGTAATTCTAGTTCTTATGTGTAACTATATAACACCTTTTGAACTAAATTTTATCCACAGTGGAAGGTAAAGATTTAGGCTCATTTTTTTTCCATACTATTTATCATGCATTTCCAGCACCATTTCATAGAATAACTATCCTTTGCCCGCTGACTGACCTTTGCTAAAAGGTTAATTAAGCATGTGTGGAGGTTTATTTCTTCACTCTTATTCTAATTCATTGATCTATATGTCTAGCCTTATGCCAATAGACAGTTTTGATTACTTTATAATAAGCCTTGAAGTCACGTAATATAAGTATTTCAAATTTCTTTTTTTGAAATTGGTCTGGTTATTTTAAGTCATTTGCATTTCCATGCAAATACTAGTATTAAATAGTCAATTTCTATAAAATACTGTTTTGGTTACCTAGTACTGCTCTGATAGGAATATATCACAAATGGGATGACTTTAACAAATAGGAGTTTATTCTTATAATTTGGAGGCTTTAAGTCAGAGTTCAAAGTGCCAGGCTCTCGGGGCTGGGTGAAAGCCCCTCAGCCTTGGGCTTCATCTCTGCCTCCCGGCCCACTGAAGTCAAAGGATGTTCTTCACTCAGACAGCTGCTGGCTACTGAGGTCAACAAGTCCAAGGTTGACAAGTAAAAAGGCACAGTCCTGATATTACCAAACCACATGGCAGGCCATTAATTCAAGTCCATTGAAAGTCCCAAGGTTGGCAGAGCATGGCAGGCTGTTGAACAACAACATGGCTACATGCAGGGTCCATTCCCAAAGCTGTTTCTTATATACGAGAAGCAGACCACATCCCTAAGGCAGCTACTCAGCTGCTTGTGGTAGGTCCCACCATGGAGTTGATTGCCAGTCTCATCGTGGGGAATAACTTGCACCAACTTCCCAACCACTCAACCAGACCCTGCCAAGTTGACACACAAACTTAACCACCACAAATACCTTGATAGAATTTTGATTAGGATTGTGTTGGATCTATAGCTCAATCTTGAAAATGTGTCATTTTATCAATATTGGGTCTTCATATCATTAACATGTGTATCTTTCCATTTATTTAGATCTTCCTTCTCTCAATGATCTGTACTTTTCAGTGTATAGATATTGCACATATTATATTTATACCTAAATATTCTATGTTATTTTGATGCTATTGTAAATACTTTAAAAATAATTTTCATTTCTAATTGTTGCTTGTTAGTATATAGAAAGAAGCTCTGGTAGCATAGTGCCTAAGGCATTTGACTGCTAACCAGAAGGCTGGAGGTTCAAACCCACCAGCCACTCCCTGGAAGGAAGGTTGGGCAATCTACTTCTGTAGTGATACCACCTCAGAAACTCAAGGAGGGGTCGCTAGGAGTCAGGTCCGATTTGATGGCACATAACAACAACAACAACAGTATATAGAAATATAATTGATTGTTTCACACTAACCCTGTACCCTGCAATCTTACTAGATTATCTGGGGATTCTTTAAGATTGTCTACATAGACGATCATGCTGTTTGTGAGGAAAAGTCATTTTGATTCTTCCTCTTAAATTCATATTCGTTTGTTATCTGGTTTTACTGATTAACCCACCCACCGCTGTGAAGTTGATTCTAACCCACAAGGACTCTATAGCACATAGTATAACTGATCTAAAGGATTTCCAAGACTGTAAATCGTTATGGACTGCCTCATTTTTCTCCTGATGAGTGGCTGGAGGGTTTGAAACATCAGTGTTCTGGTTAGCAGCAGAACTCACCCAGTATACCACCAAGGCTCCTGTCACTGGTTCAAACCTCCAAAAAAATGTCGAATGGCAGTTGTGGCTAGAGATATCTTTGCCTTCTCCTGATTTTAGGAGGAAAACATTCAGTCTTTTGCAATTATGTATGATAATGTGGTTTTTCTTAAATATGTTTTTATCAGGTTTCTTTTATCAAGTTTCTTTCTATTTCTATCTATTAAAGGTTTTGATTTTTAATCAGAAATCCATGTTGCTTTTTTTCCTATACTTTTTCATTACCTATTGATATGATCATGTTTCTTCATTCATATTCTATTAATATAGTAAATAACATTGTTTGATTTTTTGGATGTTAAGCCAATGTTATGTTCCTGGTATAAGTCTCCTAGGTAATGATGAATTATCACACACATACAGCACTATCTATAATTGGATTCAATTTGCCAAAACTTTGTGAAGGATTTAAAAACTTTTATTTTATTGTGATTTCAGTGTGAGTTTAAAGAGCAAATTGGTTTTCCATTCAACAATTCATATGCATTTTGTTTTGTGACATTCATTGCAATCTCTACAATGTAAAGCATTCTTCCTACTTCTTCCCCTCATCCTTCTTTCACATCCCTTCCTGCCTTCTGTGCCATATCCCTGGGCAAATACTGCCCTTTCCATCATATGGTTGATTGTTCAAATAAATGAGTCCCTCCCTGTTATTATTGTTCACCCTACAGGCCTATTGTTTGGCTGAAAGTTGAGGCACGGGGTGAGTTCAGGACTGAAGGGGTGTTTAAAGTCATAGTCTCAGGAGTTCCACAAGTCTCTAGTAGACTAGTAAGCCTGGTCTTTTTTTTTATGATTTTTGAAGTTTGTTCCACTTCTTTCTTTTACTTTATCTGGGACCTTCTATTGTGATCCCTTTCAGAGCAATCAGCAGTGGCAGCAAGTGGCAACATCTAGTTCTTGTATCAGGGTTGTGGTCCATAAGTCCTTTTTACTAAGAGTTTACTCACATCATTGATTTTTTTTTTTTCCAATCTTCTTTGCTTTGGATGGGGAGAGACCAACAGTTGCACCTTAGATAGCTGCTGTGAAGATTTTCGCATTGCTATTTATGTGGGCAATTGAACTGTAGTTTCCTTTTCTTGTATTATCTTTGGGTTATTGAAGTAATGCTGACATCAAAACATGAATTAAGTGTTTCTATCTCTTCTATTTTCTGAGTTTATGGATAATAAGTATTATTTTCCCCTTAAATGTTGGAAAAAATTCTCCAGTGAAGCCACCTGGGTTTGGAGTTGTCTTTGTCTGAAGGTTTGAACTATAAATTCAACTTATTAGATATAAAATTATTCAAGTGATATATATATTTATTTTTAAATGAACCATAGTAGATAGTTTCAAGAAATTTGTTTATTTCATCTATGTGGTCAAATTTATTGGTACAAAATGGTTCACAATTTTCTCCTTTTAAGTCCTTATAATATCTATGAGATCTATAGTGATGTCTCATCTTTCAATCCTAATATCGATAATTTGGCTCTTCTCTCTTTTTTCTTGATGAGTGTTGCTAGAAGTTTACCAATTTTTTTTATAAATGCTTTAGGTAGCACTGATTTTTCTCCACTTTTATGTTTTGAATTTCATTGATTTCTTATTTTTTCCTCTTTCTTCTGCTTACTTTGGGTATAATTTTTCTTTCTCTTAAAATAAAAGCTTGGATAATGTGAGACCCTCCTTCTCTTCCAATATAACTAACCAAACCAAACTCACTGCTGTGACTCATAGCGACCCCTCCTTGAGTTTCTCAGGCAGTATCTCTTCAGAAGTAGATTGCCCAATCTTCCTTCCAAGGAGTGGCTGGTAGGTTTGAACCACCAACCTTCTGTTTAGCAATCAAGTGCCTTAGGCACTACGCCACCAGAGCTCCCCTTCTTCCAATATAGGCATTTAATATTAAATATTACCCTGTATACAATGCATTAGCTGTATCCCACATCCCAAAATCTTTTCTAAATTTCCTTGTGATTTCTTCTTTGACTTATTGGTTATTTAGTAATGTGTTGCTTAATTTCCAACTATTTGGTGGAAAGGTTTCCAGATATCTTTCTGTTATTTGTTGTTGTTGTTGTTATGTGCCATCGAGTCGGCCTTCTGTTATTTAGTTATAGTTCAAATCTGTTGTCAGAGAACATATTTTGTATGATCTCAGTCTTTTAAAATTTATTGGGACTTGTTTTATGACCTAGAGCACTTTTTTGCTGAATGTGTCTTTCCACTGGTAAAGAATGAATATTTTTCTGTTGTTGGGTGGAATATACTATGAATATCAACTGAGTCAAGTTTGTTATAGTACTGTTCAAATCCTCTATATACTTACTCATTTTTTTTGGGAGAATCTACTGTTGTATCAAATACTGATGAGGGGAAGGGCTTATTTCTCTATCGCTTCTTTCATCTTTTTTTTCAATTATTTCTGAAGTTCTCTTAATAGTGACATAAAATTTAGGATTTTTATGTCATCCTGATGAATTTACCCCTTATTATAGATAAATGTCTCTCTATATCCATGGTAATATTCCTTTTCTGTAGTCTGTGTTGCCTGATACTAATATAGCCATTTCATCTTACTTTTGATTAGTGTTTTCATGGTATAGCTTTTCCATCTTTGCCTTTTAACCTATCTGTGATTATATATGGAAGGAAGGTTTCTTGTAGAGAGCAAGTAGATGGATCATACTTTTAATTTAATATGATCTGACAGTCTCTACCATTTAAAGAGAATGCTTAGCCTACTGTTGTTGTTAGGTGCTATTGAGTCATCTCCAACTCATAGTGACCCTATGCACAGCAGAAGGAAACTGCTGCACAGTCCTGTGCCAGCCCCATGATCTTTGCCATGCCTGAGCCCACCATTGCAGCCACTGTGTCAATCCATCTTGTTGAGGACCTTCCCCTTTTCCATTGACCCTCACCTTACGAAGCATGATCTCCTTCTCCAGGGAATGGACCCTTCTGACAACATGACCAAAGTAGGGGAGATGAAGTCTGGTCATTCTCATTTCCAAGGAGCATTCCGGCCACATTTCTTTCTTTCTTTCTTTTTTTTTTAATTGTGATTTGGGTGAAGATTTACAGAGCAAATTTACTTTCCATACAGCAGTTCACATACTTTATCTCTTGTCATTGACCACAGTTTACCACAATGTAAGAGCTCCCTTCCCACTTCCTCCCCATAATTACCTCTTCCTAGTGTCCATCCCTCCATACACTCCTGTCCCCTGAGCTGTCTCCCTGTGCATAAGCAGCCCTTCTTTCCACATAATTGTACTCTCCAAGAAGTGTATCTACTTGAGGTAAATATCCAACTCATATGCCTGTATTTTGTGTGGCTGGAAACCACAGGTGTGGGTTCAATTCCAGAACTGAAGGGCAGCGAGGGGCCATAGTCTCAGTGGTTCCACCAGGCTCTATCAGACCAGCAAAACTGGTCCCCCCCCTTTTTTTTTTCTCCAAATGATTTTGAGTTTTGTTCCACATTGTTCTCCCTCTCTATCAAGGGTCTCCTACATAGATCCCCTTCCAAGTGGATGACAGTGGTAGCCGGGCACCATCTAGTTCTTCTAGTCTCATAGTCATATAG
>NW_006921603.1:15757093-15774356 GCF_000298275.1 Orycteropus afer afer | reverse complement strand
ACCTCTCACATGCATAAGAGTTGATTGAAAATACAATGGCTTGGGTCAGGCACACCTTAGTCTTCAAGGAGACATCTTTGCTCTTCAGCACTTTAAAGACATCTTGTGCAGCAGATTTGCCTAATGCAATACGTTGTCTGATGTCTTGACTGCTGCTTCCATTGGTGTTGATTGTAGAACCAAGTAATATGAAATAATATGCTTAGCCTATTATATTTAATATAATTATCAATATAGGGCCCAACTCGATGGTACATAACAACAACACAAACTATTATTATGGAGTTGACTATTTTTCTTTTCAATTCTGTTAAGGTTTGATTTACGTATTTTGAGGCTATGTCATTGGATGCATAGATATTATAGTTATATCCTCTTGTTGGATTGACCTTTTAATTATTATCTAATGTCCTTGTCTCTTATGCTGGTTTTCACCTTATAGTCTATTTTGTCAGAAATTAGTACTGCCACTCCTGCTTTTTTGTGGTTGTCATTTGCTTGGTATATGTTATTACATCCTCTGATTTTTAGCTTATTTTTATCTTTGGGCCTAAGGTGTGTCTCTTGTAAACAGCATATTGATGGATGATATTTTCTTATCCATTCTGCTACTATCTGCCTCTTGACTGGTGCATTTAATCCATTTATATTTAGTGTAATTATTGATAGGTATGAGTTTATTACTGTTATTTTGTGCTTTTTTTGTGGTTCTGATGATTTCATTGTTCCATATATTTTTCTGTGCTGAGGTCATTTGGTTTATAGATTTTCTTATCATTTCTTTTGTTGCTGTTGTTCCAGAGTTTAATAGATCTTTATGATTTTCTTCTTTTTTATTTTGATGAAAAGATTTATTAATTTTCTTCGAGATTATCTTGCAATTTATTATTTTCTTCTGAAGTTTAAAATAGTCTGTTATATCTTGATATTTTCTTGGCTTCCTCCCCATCTGGAAGTTCTGTAACTATACCATTTATTCCTTCTTTTTGCTTTGTAGTTGTTCTTGTTTACAAATTAGTGACTCCAGCTCCCTATATTCAGTCTTGTAGGTTTATTTTATTCTATATACTTCTATATCTGGGTTAGTTTCTGTGTGATGTTGTCATGTTTGTTGTATCAGATTGTTGTTTGCTGTTGTTCTCTATCCAAAGAAGTACCTTTAGCATCTCTTATAAGGTTGGTCTGGTTTTTACAAATTCCCTTAATTTCTGCTTATCTGGAAATGTGCTAATTTCACTATCACATTTGAAAGACAACTTTGCTGGACATGTAATTCTTGGTTGGCAATTTTTTTTTCTTTCGGGGTTTTATATATGTCATCCCATTGTGTTCTCTCATGCATGATTTCTGGTGAAAAATCAGAGTCTTGTTGGTTCTCCTCTGTAGGTAACTTCATTGTTCCTGAGCTGCTTGCAGGATTTGTTCTTTGTCTTTGGTCTTAGAAAGTTTGATTACGATATGTCTTAGTGACTTTTTTTGGAGGAGGTGGTCAATCCTGTTTGGGGTTTATTGTGCTTCTTGAATTCATATCTTTTCACCTTTCATGATATTAGGGAAGTTTTCTTCTAAGAAATCTTTGACAACTCTCTCTGCTTTTTTTTTTTTTTTTTTTCTCTTCTTGTTCTGGAATTCTAATCACACATAAGTTATTCCTCATGATTGTGGCCATGCATTTCTTAGGACTTGTTCATTTCTTTTCACTTTTTTTTCCTGATTGTTCCTGTAACAGATTAGTATTAAGAGATTTGTATTCAATTTTGCTAATTCTGTCTTCCATTGATTCAATTCTACTCTCTGCCCTTGCAATGTATTATCTATTTCCGAATTCTAGTATTAGTCTTCTGAATTTCTATTTCTTGTTTTTTGTGGTTTCTAATTTTTAATTTATTTTGTCAGTTTGTTCTTGTATTGTTTTCTTGAATTCTTGTACAGTTTTGTCTGTGTTTTCTTTGCTTTTGTCTGTTTCACTTGATCTTCCTCTCCATCCATTGAAGGGACTTAAATATAATTCTTTCAAATTCCTTATCAGGTAGTTCCCATAACATGTTTTCCTCAGGAAGATTTCTGGCTCTGTAATTTGCTCACTTGTTTGAACCACCTATCCTGTTTCTTTGTGTGAACTGAGGTTGTCTGTTGTCTTTTAGACATTGTGGTGTTTTTATATTTGTATATAATTGATGCTTATATGTTGGTATGTTTCACCCAGGCTTTTTCTTCACTTTGTTTTGATATATCCAGGCAAGCAGGGTGGGTATGCTACTCTGTTTGGTAATTTGGTAGCTCATAGGTGCTCACCACCTGTCTTCTGGTGGGTGTGGTAAAAGATGAGTATGTCTACACAGCTCTCCATTCTTGTTGGGGCCAGCCTGGCCACCATCTGTCATCAGTCATGTGGTGTAGGAGTTGATGGTGACACTTGCCCCATAAGTAGGATGGCAGGAAGGGTGAATGTAGCTGGGTAGTGTGGATGCAGTTGATACCTCCTGCCAGGTTGGACAAAAAAAAAAAAAGAAAGAAAGCACACAAAAATAAAATTAAAAACAAGAGAAGGAAAAGGGGGGAAAAATGAAATAGGAAAAAAATATAAAAAAGAAGGGAAACCAAAAAAACTAAACTCACTGTCATCAAGTTGATTCCAATTCATATTGACACCCACTGGGTTTCCAAGGCTGTAAATCTTTATGGAAGCAGATTGCCTTATCTTTCTTCCATGGAGGGGCTGGTTGGTTAGAACCACTAACCTTTTGGTTAGTAGCCAAATGCTTTAACTACTATACCACCAGAGTGCAGAAAAAGAAAAAGAACAGAAATAGGGGAAGGGAAAAAAAAGAAGAAAATTAAAAAAAAAAAAAGGAAAGGCGAAAACTGGGGTGGTGGGGGACAGGGCGCCCAGCCTGCATTTGTGCACCCTACTGGGTAAGGAAGCGCTAGGCACAGGGCAGCCAATCTGGGTTGGCCCACTCCATTGGCTGAGGAGGTGGCAGCAGGGCATGGTACCTGGTCTGGGTTGGTGTGTTCTGCCAGCCAAGGAGGCAGTGGAGAGTGGAGCGCCTGGTCCAGGATGATGCTACTGCAGATAGTGGAGATCGAGAACACGTGCCTCCAAACATAGGGATGGTGTGCACACAAAGCCTGATTGGTGAGGGCATGCCTCTGATCTCAAGCACGGCAGGTACAGTGTGGAGGAGAAGTTAACCAGATGCCAAGTGGGTGAGGGTAGGGGTGGCCACACTTCGTATCATTGGGAGGGTGTGGAGAATAAGGGGAGATCACACCTTCTGATTGTTCTGGGCAAGTGAAGCTGATTATCTGGTTCCTGCTCTGATCAGAACACTGCTTTTAATAATTCAAAATGTCCACGCTTTGCCAGGCCAGTTGACAATTCACTGCTCCATACATCTCCTTGTTCATTATTTTCATTCAGATTCTTCTTCTAATCAGTATTTGATATGCTTCTTTATCCTTTCCTTTGAAGCTCAGGGTTCCAGGATTATCATCCATTTCTGTTTCATTTGGTTTCTGGGTTTGGGTACCATCTTGACCTAATCTGCCAACTTGCCAGAAGTCCCTGCCCATGTAATTTTTAAACAGGTTAAAAATAAGAAAATACACCTCTTAAATTTATACACATGTAAACCATTACTTTTGTGTAGATTCAAATTTCTTCTAGTATAATATTCTTTCTTCTTGAAAAACATCCCTCATTATTTATTGTAGTGAAGTTCTGTTGGTGATAAATTCTCTCAGCTTTTTTTTTTTGTCTAAAAAGTCTTTAATTTTACCTTCCATTGGGTATAGAATTTAGGTTGACTTTTTTTTTTTTTTCCTGTCACTTACTTTTAAGATGTCATTCTATTATCTTTTGGTTTGCAAGTTTTCTGAATTGAAGTTATTGTTCTTTATCTTTGATCCTCTACATGCAATGTGTTTTGTTTATTTTTCCTTTGATGTTTTTAAAATTCTTTTCTCTTTATCACTGAGATTCATTAATGTGATTATGGTATGCTTTATTTAGTTTTTAATATTTCTTTTTCTTGTCATTTATCGGGCTTCTTGGTCTGTGAATTTATAGTTTTTATCAAATTTGAGAATTTTTAGCTATCACTATTTCTTCAAGTATGTTTTCTGTTGCCTTATTTCAGAGACCCCAATTATCTGTATCTGAGACCACTTGATGTTGTCTCACAGCTCACTGAGGCAGTTTTCATTTTCTTTTCAGTCTTTTTTCTATGTATGCATCACTTTCAATAGCTTATATTGCCACAATTCCAGGTTTATGAGTCATTTCTTCCACAATGACTAATTTGCTGTTTTTCCCATCCAAACCAAACCAAACCAAACTCACTGCCATTGAGTAGATTCTGACTCACAGTGACCCTTGCTGGGGTATCCAAAGCAGTATCTCTATGGAAGCAGATTGCCCAGTCTTCCTTCTGAGGAGTGGCTGGTGGGTTTGAACATCCAGCTTTCTGGTTAGCAGTCAAATGCC
Source organism: Orycteropus afer afer (assembly GCF_000298275.1). Classification (NCBI taxonomy): domain Eukaryota; kingdom Metazoa; phylum Chordata; class Mammalia; order Tubulidentata; family Orycteropodidae; genus Orycteropus; species Orycteropus afer. Next base: position 15,769,867 of record NW_006921603.1, on the reverse strand, counting down.
TTAGGCACTATGCCACCAGAGCTTCTTATGTCCTTATGTATTTAACATTTTTTGGATATATCTTTTTCTCTAGAAGTTGCATTGGTCTTTTGTATAGCTTTCATTTTGCCCTCCATCATATTTATATTTTGCTTTGGATCCTCTAGATTTTTAATAATAGCAGTCCTAAGGTCCATATTTAATAATTCTATGATCTCCATAACTGATGAATCTGTTTCTATGGATTGATTTTTCTCCTGGTTATGGGTCATCTGTTTCCTGGTTGTTTGCATGCTGGTGATGTTTTCTCAGATCCTGGGCATTTGAATTTTATGATGTTAGGTGAATTTTTTTCTATTTCTTAAATGAGATTGTCCTTTATTTTGGTATGCAATTTAGTATCTTATGAATCAGATCTTTTCAAGTCTTGTTTTTTTATGATGGGTCTAGACCAGCTTTTATTTTAGGGATAATACTGCCCCACAGCTAAGACACTGCCCTTCTGAAGTCTCCATTCAATGTCCCATGAATTACAATGTATCACCAGTCTAGCTAATTGGAACACAAATACTTCCAGCCCTGTGCGATCCTTGGGTGAGTTAAAATAAATAAATAAACAAATAAAAATCTTATTTTCCTAAAGACAATTATAACCTAAAAAACAACTTGATTTATACCTGTTCAGATCCACTGATAAATCTTTTTCTTCAAAGAGGTATGTATTTTTTTTTCCTTTTTATTCAATTATTTGCCTTTATCTAACTGACACAAATTTTAAAGGAAAATGTTAAGTATCACTAATTAAAGAAATGCAGACTAAATTACTACAAGTAAAATAGCACAATCATTAAACTAAAAACTAAACCAAAAAGCCTAATGCTTTTTAATCTTTAAATTGTCCTATAATTTTGGTCCACCACTCGTCTGTCAGTCTGTTGTACTGTGGTGGCTTACATGTTGCTGTGAGACTGGAAGCTATGCCACCAGTGTTTCAAATACCAAGAGGTCACCCATGGTGGACAGATTTTAGCAGAGCTTCTAGACTAAGACAGAGTTGGAAGAAGGAAGGAGCTATCTACTTCTCAAAGAATTGGCCAGTGAAAACCTTTTGAACAGCAGTGAAAAACTGTCTGATGTATAACTGGAAAACTTTATGAATAGCCCTGAAACACTGTCTGATACAGTGCTGGAAGATGAGCCCCTCAGGTTGGAAGGCACTCAGAATAGGACTGAGGAAGAGCTGCCTCCTCAAAATAAATTCAACCCTAATGACTGTTAGAGGAAAGCTTTCAGGACCTCCATTTGCTAATGTGGCATGACTCAAAATGGGAAAAACAACTGCAAACATCATTAATAATTGGAACATGGAATGTACAAAGTATGAATATAGGAAAACTGGAAGTTGTCAAAAATGAAATAGAATGCATAAAGATCTATACCCTGGGCATTAGTGAGCTGAAATGGTCTGGTTTGGTCATTTTGAATCAGACAGTCATATGATCTATTTGATGAGAATGACAACTTGAAAAGGAATGACGTGGCATTCATTGTCACAAAGAATGTGTCAAGATCTGTCCTAAAATACAATGCTGTCAGGGATAGAATAATGTCCAAAGGCCTACAAGGATGCCAGTTAATACTACTATTATTCAAATTTATGTACCAACCACCACAGCCAAAGACGAGGAAATTGAAGATTTTTACCAACTTCTGCAGTCTGAAATAGACCAAACATGCAATCAAGATATGTTTATTATCACTGGTGACTGGAATACAAAAGTTGAAACAAGGAAGAATCACTGGTAGTTGGAAAATATGGTCTTGGTGATAGAACTGATGCTGGAGATTGCATGATAGAATTTGTGAGACCAATGATACTCATGGCAAATGGTTTTTTTCAGCAACATAAATGGTGGCTATATATATATGTAGACTTCACCAGATGGAATACATAGGCATCAGATTGACTACATCTGTGGCAAGAGGTGATGGAGAAGCTCTATATCTTCAGCTAAAACAAGGCCAGGAGCTGACTGTGGAACAGACCATCAAATGCTCATATGCAAGTTCAAGTTGAAGCTGAAGACAATGAATACAAGTCCACAAGAGCCAAAATATGACCTTGATTATATCTCTCCTTAATTTTAAGACCAACTAAAGAATAGATTTGATGCATTGAGCAACAGTGACTGAAAACCAGAGGAATTGTGGGATGACATCAAGAACATCATCTGTGAAAAAAGCAAAAGGTCATTAAAAAGATAGGAAAGGAAGAAAAGACCAAAATGGATGTCAGAAGAGACTCTGAAACTTGCTCTTGAATGGAGAGTAGCTAAAGCAAATGGAAGAAATGAAAAGATAAAAGAGCTGAACAGAAGATTTCAAAGAGCAGCTCGAGAAGATAAAGTCAATTATTACAATGGTACGTGCAAAGACCTGGAGTTAGAAAACCAAAAGGGAAGAACATGCTTGGTATTTCTCAAGCTGAAAGAACTGAAGAAAAAAATCAAGCCTTGAGTTGCAATATCGAAAGATTCCATGGGCAAAATCAGACAATGTTTCACTGCTATTTATAAGGTCCTGGAAGAAGTCTGTCCTGGAAGAATGACAGCTGGAATGCTTCTTGGTAGCGAGAATGGGCAGACTTCATTTCATCTATTTTGTCATGTTGTCAGAAGGGACCATTCTCTGGAGAAGAATATCATGCTTGGTAAAGTGGAGGGTCAGTGGAAAAGGGGAAGGCCCTCAATGAGGTGGATTGACACAGTGGCTGCAATGATGGGCTTGGGTGTAGCAGGGATCATGAGGATGTCACAGGACCAGGCAGTGTTTCGTTCTGTTGTACATAAGGTCTCTATGAGTTGGAGATGACTTGACAATACCTAACAACAGCATGGGCAAAATAATCAATGATCCAAGAACATCAAAAGATGATGGAAGGAATATAGAGAGTCACTGTACCAAAAGGAACTGGTCAATGTTCATCCATTTCAGGAGTGGCATATGATCAAAAACCAATGGTATTGCAGGAAGAAATTGAAGCTGCACTGAAGGAATTGGTGAAAAACAAGTCTCTAGGAATTGTCAGGATACTTCCTGCAAAGTTTCAACAAACAGGAGCTGGGCTTGAGGCACTCATTTGTCTATGCCAAGAAATTTGAAAGACAACTATCTGGCCAACTGACTGTAAGAGATCCATATTTGTACCCATTCCAAGGAAAGGTGATCCAGAGAATGTGGAAATTATGAAACAGTATCATTAATATCACACACAAGTAAAACCTTGCTGAAGATAATTTAAAAATGGTTGCAGCAGTAGATTGACAAGGAACTTCCAGAAATGCAAGCTGGATTCAGAAGAGGATGTGGAACGAGGGATATCACTGCTGATGTCCGACGGATCTTGGCTAAAAGCAAAGAATACCAGAAAGATGTTTACTTGTGTTTTATTGACTATGTAAAAACATTTGACTGTGTGGATCATAACAAATAATGGATAACATTGAGAAGAATGGAAATTCCAGAACCCTTAATTGTGCTCATGAAGAACCTGCATATAGACCAGGAGGCTGTTGTTTGAACAGAATAAGGGGATACTGCATGTTTTTAAATCAGGAAGTGAGTATGTCAGGGTTGTATCCTTTCACCATACTTATTCAATCTGTATGCTGAGCAAATATCTAAGAAGTTTGACTGTATGAAGAAGAATGTGGCATCAGGATTGGAGGAACACTCATTAACAACCTAAGATATGCAGACAACACATCTTGCTTGCTTAAAGTGAAGATGACTTGAAGCACTTACTGATGAAGATTAAAGACCACAGTCTGCAGTATGGATTACACTTTAACAAAAGAAAATGAAAATCCTCATAACTAGACCAATAAGCAGCATCAGGATAAATAGAGAAAAGATTGAAGTTGTCAAAGATTTCATTAACTGGTTCCACAATTAACACCTATGGAAGCAGCTGTCAAGGACTCAGATGTCATCTGCACTAGGCAAATCTGCTGCAAAAGGCCTCTTTAAAGTGCTAAAGAGCAAACATGTCTCCATGAAGACTAAGGTGGACCTAACCAAAGCCATAGTGTTTTCTATTGTCTCATATGCATGTGAAAGCTGGACAATGAATAAGAAAGACCAAAGAAGAGTTGCTGTTTTTGAGTTGTGTTGTTGGTGAAGAATACTGAAAGTATCATGGATTGCCAGAAGAGCTAACATATCTGTCCTGGAAGAAGTGCAGTCAGCATGCTCCTTGGAAGCGAGAATGGCCAGACTTTGTCTCACCTAATTTGGTCATGTTGTCAGAAGGATATCATGCTTGGTAAAATGCCTAAGGCACTTGACTGCTAACCAGAAGGCTGGCGGTTCAAACCTACCAGCCACTCCTCGGAAGGAAGGTTGGTCAATCCTACTTCCATAGTGATACTGCCTCGGAAACCCAAGGAGAGGTAGCTATGAGTCGGGGCCGACTTGACGGCACATAACAACAACAACAACAACAAGAGGGATTACAGTTATTGAAATGCTTTTTTGAAGTACTGAGCTCCCTGTTTTTAAAACTACCGGAGACTAAGTTTTTTTGGCAGAGATTATTTTTCAAAAAGGATGCTTTCTTTTGTTTATATTTTTCACATCTCTAGATTTTAAAAAGGATACTTTCAGTGTCCATTCTGATGCTAAGTTTCGGTTTAACCACAAGATGGCATTCAAGGTTTACTCTTTGGGGAATAAAAATTCTAGAATTTCTCCAGGAAAACTTCATTAAACATGTAATTATATAAACCTATAAAAACAACGTTCAACTTTAATAACCCTGAAAGAAGAGCGCAAACATATTAACGGACTCAGCATTATTGTTTTCTATATAAGTTGAAAAAAGGAATCAAAGTAGTTATGATATAAGAAAGGTTACTTATACTTTTTTGAATTAAAACACATAACTACAAAATAGACAATAAAAGAACTTAGAAAAATATATGCTAATTCCTTAAGTTTAAAGACAGGACAACTGAATCTAGAGGGTATTTTATAAATATAAAAAAGTTTTATATTGAAATTGATAATGTTAGCATAGCACATATGCTAATTTTTTTTATATAGAAGGAGAAAGGAACTAACATTGCTTAATGTTGGAACTTGAAGTTGACCACCCCTTCCCCACCAAAAAAATAAAGCAAACTTTTTCTGGAAAGGAAGACTTGATTTGTGCTTATGATTGAATAGGCATTATTTTACGTTTACTTGAAAAATTTAAGTTTGTGATAAGTACATATTAGTAAGCGAAGAAACAATTTAGTTTTAATTTCCAAATTCAATTTGCATTTATGAATTACATTAGGCAAGGTGGTTAAGCTCTCTGTGCCTTGGTTTCTCTCATTTGTGACACTGAGATAATATCAATATCCACTGTTCCACAATTTCTATTAGAGGAAAGTATTAATGTTCCAATATGTTTGAAAAGACAGGCTATGAGACTAATCTAGAAGTCATGTCTGCATAGCTAGCAAAGTGGTTTAGCTTACAATGTAAGCTGATTAGTTGTGGCTTGAGGGATGCACATGGATTTTATAGTGCTTTTTCACTCCTTAAGGAATTCTAGTGGTGCAGTGGTTAAAGCATTTGGTTGCTAACCAAAAGTTTGGCAGTTCAAACACACCAGTCACTCTGTGGGCGAAAGATGACACAGTCTGCTTCCAAAAGATTTACAGCCTTGGCAACTCTTTGGAACAATTCTACTCTATCCTATAGGGTCACTATGAGTCAGAATCAACTTGATGGCAGTGGGTTGGTTTTTTTTTTCTTCCCCATCTCTAAGAGGAACAAGAAGAGAGACTTGAAGAAAGACTGGACAATCTACTTCCATAGAGATACTGCCTTGGAAACCCAAGGAGGCGTCGTTATAAGTCCAATCAACTCGATGGCAGTGAGTTTGGGTTTAAGAGGAACAATTCTGGTGGCATAGTGTCTAAGGCATTTGACTGCTAACCAGAAGGCTGGAACCCACCAGCCACTCCTCAGAAGGAAGGTTGGGTGATCTACTTCTGTAGTGATACTGCCTTGGAAACCCAAGGAGGGGTTGCTATGAGTCGGATCTGACTTGACAGCAGTGAGTTTGGTTTTGATTTTTATAAGCAATCATTAGCTATGGAGTATGACATAAATTTAGTTTTAATTTCCAAATTCAATTTGCATTTATGAATTACATTAGGCAAAGTGGTTAATCTCTCTGTGCCTTGGTTTCTCTCATTTGTGAAATTGAGATAATATCAATATCCACTGTTCCACAATTTCTGTTAGAGGAAAGTATTAATGTTCCAATATGTTTGAAAAGACAGGCTATGAGACTAATCTAGAAGTCATGTCTGCACAGCTAGCAAAGTTTTATATGAGCGTAAGCATTTTAAAAAAACAAAAAAACCCAGCTTGCACTGCTTTCTGATTTTATATCTTTCACTGTTTTTTTCAGAGAAAATAGATGCACACTACAAATTAGATTTGAGATTCATATTCTTTCTCATATCTTGGTAGAAATAAAGCATTTGCATGAATCACCAAAAAAAAAGAAGAGCAATAGGAAAGAAAAAACGACCACAGAAATGAATACCAAACCAAACGATCAGTTCATGAATATTTATGATCTGGTTATGACAATAAGTTTCTATTAATACTAACTAAAAACACGTGTAAAGCTCTTCATAATTTGCATAAAACATTTATGTCAGTCATTTAGATGTTCAGTTTTCAATCACTATCTTATGACTACACCCTTAGAATTCCCTATTCTAGGAGCTCTGGTAGCATAGTGGCTAAAGCACTTGACTGCTAACCAGAAGGCTGGCGGTTCAAACCCACCAGCCACTCCTCGGAAGGAAGGTTGGGCAATCCTACTTCTGTAGTGATACTGCCTCGGAAACCCAAGGAGGGGTCGCTATGAGTCGGGGCTGACTCGACGGCACATAACAACAACAACAACAATCTCTATACTAGGGTGGACCTTAACAGAAATTGGTACATAAATTTTATTTTTTTTCTGAAATTGACTGACTTTTCATTTAATCTTTATTTTAATTGGGGGAAAATAAGTAAGTACACATCATTCAACACACATTTATTGTTGTTGTTAGATACCGTTGAGTCATCTCCAACTCATAGCACAGCAGAATGAAACACTGCCTGGTCCTGTGCCAGCCTCATGATCCTTGTTATACCTGAGCCCATCATTGCAGCCACTGTGTAAATCCATCTTGTTGAGAGCCTTCACCTTTTTTGTTGACCCTCCACTTTACCAAGCATGATTTCTTCTCCAGGGAATGCTCCCTTTTGACAACATGACCAAAGTAGGTGAGATGAAGTCTGGCCATTCTCACTTGCAAGGAGCATTCTGGCTGCACTTCCTCCTGGATAGATTTGTTAGTCCTTTTAGCAGACCATGGTACTCTTAGAATTAATCTCCAACACCACAACTTAAAAGTATCAACTCTTCTTTGGTCCTCCTTATTCACTGTCCACCTCTCACATGCATAAGAGGTGATTGAAAATACCATGGCTTGGGCGCACCTTAGTCTTCAAGGAGACATCTTTACTCTTCATCACTTGGAAGAGGTCTTTTGCAGCAGATTTGCCCAATGCAATACATCGTCTGATGCCTTGAGTGCTGCTTCCATTGGTGTTGATTGTAAAACTAAATAATATGAGATCTTTGACAACTTCAATCTTTTCTCCATCAATCACAAAACTGTTTATTTGACCAGTTGTGATGATTTTTGTTTTCTTTATATTGAGGTGTAATCCATACTGCAGACTGTGGTCTTTAATGTTCATCAGTAAGTGCTTCAAGTCATCCTCACTTACAGCAAGGAAACTTGTGTCATCGGCAGGCATATCGCAGGTTGTTAATGAGTCTTCCTCCAATCCTAATGCCATGTTCTTCTTCATATAATCCAGCTTCTCAGATTATTTGCTCAGCATATAGATTGAATAGTATGGTGAAAGGATACAACCCTGATGCACTCCCTTCTTGATTTTAAACCATGCAGTATTCCCTGGTTCTGTTCAAACAACAGCTTCTTGATCTATGTACAGGTTCCTCATGAGCACAATCAAGTGTCTGGAATTTCCATTCTTCTCAATATTATCCACAATTTGTTATGATCCACACAATCAAATAGTTTTGCATAGTCAATAAAACACAAGGAAACATCTTTCTGGTATTCATTGCTTTCAGCCAAGATCCATCTAACATCAGCTATGATATCTCTTGTTCCACGTCCCCTTCTGAATCCAGCTCCCATTTCTGGAAGTTCCCTGTCAATATACTGCTGCAACAATATTTGAATTATCTTCAATAAGCTTTTACTTGCATGTAATAGTAATGATATTGTTTGGTAATTTACATATTCCGTGGGATCACCTTTCTTTGGAATGGGTACATATGGATCTCTTCCAGTCAGTTGTCCAGGTAGCTGTCTGCCAAATCTCTTGGCATAGCCAAGTGAGTGCCTCCAGTGGGGTATTCATTTGTTGAAACATCTCAGTGGGTATTTCATCAATTCCTGGAGCCTTGTTCTTCTCCAGTTCTCTCAGTGCATCTCTGACTTCTTCCTTAAATACCATTGTTTCTTGATCTTATGCCACCTCTTGAAATGGATGAACCTCCACCAAATCTTTTTGATACAGTGACTCTGTGTATTCCTTCCATCTTCTTTTGATGTTTCCTGCATCATTCAATATTTTGCCCATAGAATCTTTCAATATTGCAACTCAAGGCTTAATTTTTTTCCTCAGTTCTTTCAGCTTGAGAAATGCTGCATGTGATCTCCTCTTTTGGTTTTCTAACTCCAGGTCTTTTCACATTTCATTATAATAATTGACTTTGTCTTCTTGAGCTGCTCTTTTGAAATTTTCTGTTTAACTCTTATCATTTCTTCCATTTGCTTTAGCTATTCTGTGCTCAAGGGTAAGTTTCAGAGTCTCATCTCACATCCATTTTGGTCTTTTCTTCCTTTCCTGTCTTTTTCATGACCTCTTGTTTTCTTCATAAATGACGTTCTTGATGTCATTCCACAGTTCCTCTGTTTTTCAGCTATTGGTATCCAATGCATCAAATCTGTTCTTTAGATGGTCTCTAAACTCAGAAGACTGGAAGACTTGTTTGTATCATTTTACCATACTTATTCAATCTGTAAACTGAGCAAATAATCCAAGAAGTGGGACTATATGAAGAAGAATGTGGCATCAGGATTGGAGGAAGAATCATTAACAACTTGCAATACGCTGATAACACAACTCTGCTTGCTGAAAGTGAGGATGACTTAAAGTACTTACTGATGAAGATTGAAGAATACAGTCTGCAGTATGGGTTACATCTCAATATAAAGAAAACAAAAACCCTCACAACTGGTCCTATAAGCAACATTACGATAAATGGAGAAAAGATTGAAATTGTCAAAGACTTCACATTGCTTGGTTCTACAATTGACACCAATGGAAGCATGAGTCAGGACATCAGATGACATATAGCACTTGGCAAATTGGCTGCAAAGGACCTCTTTCAAGTGCTGAAGAGCAAAGATGTCTCCTTGAGGACTAAGGTGCTCCTGACACAAGCCATGGTATTTTTAATCGCCTCATATGATGTGAGAGCTGGACAATGAATAAGGAAGACTGAAGAAGAATTGATGCTTTTGAGCTGTGGTGTTGGTGAAGAATGCTGAAAGTACTTTGGACTGCTAAAAGAACTAACAGGTCTATCCTGGAGGAAGTGCAGCCAGAATGCTCCTTAGAGGCGAGAATGGCCAGACTTCATCTCACATACTTTGGTCATGTTGTCAGAAGGGACCATTCCCTGGAGAGGGATGTCATGCTTGGTAAGGTGGAGGGTCAACAAAAGAGAGGAAGGCCCTCAATGAGATGGACTGACACTGTGGCAGGGGCGATGGGCTCAAGTATAGCAAGAATCATGGAGCTAGCTCAGGACTGGGCAGTGTTTCGTTCTGCTGTGCATAGGGTCACTATGAGTCAGAGATGACTTAATGGCACCTAACAACAACAACAAACTCAGAAGGGATATTATCAAGGTCATATTTTGGTTCTCATTTTAATTGTCTTCAACTTTAATTTTGGACTTGTTTCAATTGTCTTCAACTTCAACTTGAATTTGCATATGAACAGTTGATGGTCTGTTCCACAGTCAGCTCCTGGCCAAGTTTTGGCTGAAGATATTGAACTTCTCCCATTGTCTTTTGCCACAGATGTGTCAATCTGATTCCTGTGTATTCCCTCTGGTAAAGTCCATGTGTACAGCCATCATTTATGTTGTTGAAAAAAGGTATTTGCAACGAATAAGTTCTTGGTCTTGCAAAAGTTCTATCATGCCATCTCCACTGTTATTTCCGTCACTGAGGCCATATTTTCCAACTACCGGTAACTTTTCTTTGTTTCTAATTTTCACATTCCAGTAACCAATGATAATCAATACATCTTGATTGCATGTTTGGTCAGTTTCAGACTGCAGAAGTTGGTAGAAATCTTCAATTTCCTCATCTTTGGCTTTGGTGGTTGGTGCATAGATTTGAATAATATTAGTATTAACTGGTCTTCCTTGGAGGTGTATGGATATTATCCTATCACTGACAGCATTGTGCTTCAGGACAGATCTTGAAACAGTCTTTGTGATGATGAATGCTACACCATTCCTCTTCAATTTGTCATTCCGGCATAGCAGATCATGCGGTTGTCTGATTCAAAATGGCCCAAACCAGTCCATTTCAGCTCACTAATGCCTAAGATATCAATCTTTATGTGTTCCACTTCATTTCTGACAATGTCCAATTTTCCTAGATTCATACTTCATACATTCCATGTTCCAATTATTAATGGATGTTTGTATCTGTTTCTACTCATTTTGAGTCATGCCACATCAGCCAGTGGAGTTCCTGAAAGCTTTACTTCATCCATATCATTAAGGTCCTCTCTACTCTAAGGAGTCAGCTCTTCCCCAGTCATATTTTGAGTGCCTTCCAATCTGATGGACTCATCATCTGGCAATATAGTGCACAATGTTTCAGGGCTGTTCATAAAGTTTTCCAGTAATATATCAGACAGTGTTTCACTGCTATTCATAAGGTTTTCACTGGCCAATTGTTTGAGAAGTGGATGGCCTCTTCCTTTTTCCTAGTCTGTCTTAGCCTGGAAGTTCCACTGAAACCTGTCCACCATGGGTAACCCTTCTGGCATTTTGCAACACCAGTGGCATAGCCTCCAGCCTCACAGCAACACGTAAGCCACCACAGGATGACAAACTGACAGATAAGTTCACTTCCCTTAGTTGTTCCTAACCACTCTGCGCCCGCCTCTCTGAGTCCCAGCCTTAAAATAAAGCTGCCCTGAATCCAAGCTGAGCAGCCCTGCATCAGCAGCACCCACCCTTTCTGGGTCTCGGTTTAAAATAAAGCCAGCCCCGAAGTCAAGCTGAGCTGCCCCATGCCTGTGGTGCCTACATTTATTGAGTGCCTACTATTTGCCAAGGAGCTCTGGTAGCACAGTGGCTAAGGCACTTGACTGCTAACCAGAAGGCTGGCAGTTCAAACTCACCAGCCACTCCTCAGAAGGAAGATGGGGCAATCTACTTTCGTAGTGACACTGCCTCGGAAACCCAAGGAGGGGTCGCTAGGAGTAGGGTCCGATTTGATGGCACATAACAACAACAATGACAACTATTTGCCAGGCATCATGCTAAGCACAGAGAAAAATGAAGCTACAATGATTTCCCTGCCTGGGTAAATCTCTGTGACTATAAATTTCCACAGCACATGTGGTGAAGAGAGATGTGAATGTACTGCTATAGAGGAGGAGGATGGAGTAACTCAGAATGGCTGAGAGCGTCAGGGACAGTTTCACAGACCAGGTGCTGGAGCTAGATTGTCATGCCATCCTGTGAAACATCAGGCTAGTGATGATGAAGGGGCAGTGGAGAAGGGAAAAGAAACATAGACATAATAGGATTAAAATAAATGTAAGCATGATAGGTGTTATTTTTTAACCTGGGAAAATTTTACAACTCTTACATGTTTTTGAGAGAGACTATTTTTCTTCTCTGGAAAGCTGGACGGCATGGGCTTTTGTTTCCCCCTCTCCTCAGGAATTAATATTTATTGAATGTTCGTTTGCCAGGACTATATGATTATTTTATATATGAGCTCATTCAAGTCTCACAACAGCTTTGAAATGTAATATTATCTCTAATTAAAGGACAAGGAACCAAGCTCAGAATATGTAGGAATTTCTCCAACATCTGTCTGAATCTAAGTCCATGCTCTTTCCCCATGCTGTTTCCAAAGACTTTTTCTATTTGAGAATTAAATGGGGGTCACAATAGGGAAAACATGAATAATAGCTAAACTTTGTAAGTACTTACTCTGTGCAAGATATTGTTTGGAGCACTTGCTGCTAGGTGCCATTGAGTTGTCTCTGACTCACAGCGACCCTATGCACAGAATGAAACACTGCCCAGTCCTGTGCCAGCCTCACAATCTTTGCTATACCTGAGCCCGTCGTTGCAGCCAATGTGTCAATCCATCTCATTGAGGGCCTTCCCTTTCTTCACTGACCCTCCACTTCACCAGGCATGATATCCTTCTCCAGGGAATGTTCCCTTCGGACAACATGACCAAAGTAGATGAGATAAAGTCTGGCCATTCTCGCTTTCAAGGAGCATTCTGGCTGCACTTCCTCCAGGATAGATTTATTAGTCCTTTTAGCAGACCATGGTACTCTTAGCATTCTTCTCCAACA
>NW_006921603.1:15754096-15756993 GCF_000298275.1 Orycteropus afer afer | reverse complement strand
AGGTGCACCTTAGTCTTCAAGGAGACATCCTTGCTCCTCATCACTTGAAAGAGGTCTTTTGCAGCAGATTTGCCCAATACAACACATCGTCTGATATCTTGACTGCTGCTTCCATTGGTGTTGATTGTAGAACCAAGTAATATGAAATCCTTGACAATTCAATGTTTTCTCCATCCACTATGAAGCTATTTATTGGACCTGTTGTGAGGATTTTTGTTTTCTTTATATTGAGGTGTAATCCATAGTGCAGACTGTATTCAATCTTCATCAATAAATGCTTCAAGTCATCCTCACTTTCAGCAAGCAAAGTTGTGTCATCAGCATATTGCAGGTTAATGAGACTTCCTCCAATCTTGATGCCACATTCTTCTTCATATAATCCAGCTTCTCGGATTATTTGCTCAGCATACAAGTTGAATAAGTATGGTGAAAGGATACAACCTTGACACACTCCCTTCCTGATTTTGAATCATGCAGTATTTCCTTGTTCTGTTTGAACAACAGCTTCTTGATCTATGTACAGGTTCCTCATGTGTACAATCAAGTGTTCTGGAATCCCCATTCCACTTTACATGTGTTAATACACTTAATCCTCATGATCTATTTTTTTGTTGTTGTTAGGTACTATCAAGTTGGTTCTGACTCATACCAACCCTATGTACAACAGAATAAAGCGCTGCCTGGTCCTGTGCCATCTTTACAATCGTTGCCATGCTTGAGCCCACTGTCGCAGCCAATGTGTCACTCCATCTTGTTGAGGGTCCACCCCTTTTTCTCTAGCTCTCTACTTTACCAAGCATGATGTCCTTCTCCAGGGACTGATCCCTCCTGATAACATGTCCAAATTATATGAGATGAACTGTCACCCCCCTCACTTCCAAGAATCATTCTGGCTGTACTTCTTCTAAGACAGATTTGATCATTCTTTTGCCAGTCCATGGTATATTCAATATTCTGTTCCAACACCATCATTTAAATGCACAAATGCTTCCTTGGTATCCCTTATTCTTTGTCCAGCTTTCATGTACATATGAGGTGACTGAAAACACCATGACTTGGGTAAGGCACATCACAGCTCTCAAGGTGATATGGTTGCTTTTTAACACTTTAAAGATATCTTTTGCAGCAGATTTGCCTAATGCAATATATCATTTGGTTTCTTGACTGCTAGGGTCCAGGTGAAATGAAATCTTTGAAAACTTCACCCTTTTCCCCATTTATCCTGATGTTGCTTATGGGTCCAATTGTGAAGATTTTTGTTTTCTTTATGTTGAAGTGTAATTCACACTGAATCTTTGATCTTCATCAGTAAGTGCTTCAAGTCTTCACTTTAAGCAAGCAAGTTTGTGACATCTTTCTCTGATCCTGATGCCTCATTCTTCTTCATATAGTCCAACTTCTCAGATTATTTGCTTAGTTTACAGATTGAATAAGTATGGTGAAAAGATACAACCTTGACACAACTTTCCTGATGTTAAACCACGCAGTATCTATCCATTTATTCTGTTCAAATGACTGCCTCTTGGTCTATGAACAGGTTCTACGTGGGCACAATTAAGTGTTTGATTATTTCTGCATTCTATTTGGATCACCTTTCTTTGGAATGGGCACATGTATAGATCTCTTTCCAGCTGGTTGGCCATGTAGCTGTCTTCCAAATTTCTTGGCATAGTTGAGTGAGCACTTCCAGTGTTGCATCTTTTTGTTAATCATCTTCACTCATATTCTGTCAATTCCTGGAGCCTTGGTGTTCTCTAGTGCTTGGACTTCTTTACTCAGTATTGTTGGTTCTTGATCCTATGCTACCTCTTGAAATGGTTCAACATCAATCAATTCGTTTTGGCACAATGACTCTTTGTACTCCTTCTATGTTCTTTTGATGCTTCCTGAATTGTTCAATTTTTTGCCCATAAAATCCTTCAGTATTGCAACTCAAGGTTTGAATTTTTTCTCCAGTTCTTTCAGCTTGAGGACTGCTGAGCATATTCAACCCTTTTAGTTTTCTAACTCTTTGCACATTTCATTATAATATTTTACTTTGTCTTCTCAAGCCACTTTTTGAAATCTTCTGTTCAGTTCTTTTATTTTATCATTTCTTCATTTGCTTTAGCTACTCTACTTTCAACAGAAAGTTTCTGATCCTCTCTGTCATCCATTTTGGTCTTTACTACTTTCTTTCCTGTCTTTTTAATGACCTTTTTCTTTCTTCATATATAATGTTGTTGATGCCATCCCACAATGTCTCTTATC
Source organism: Orycteropus afer afer (assembly GCF_000298275.1). Taxonomy (NCBI): domain Eukaryota; kingdom Metazoa; phylum Chordata; class Mammalia; order Tubulidentata; family Orycteropodidae; genus Orycteropus; species Orycteropus afer. The sequence goes on along the minus strand of NW_006921603.1, from coordinate 15,754,743 downwards.
GTAGGTCATTAGTGTTCAATGTGTTAAATCTATTCTTGAGATGGTCTCTAAATTCAGGTGGGCTATGCTTAAGGTCATACTTTGGCTCCTGTGGACTTATTTTTTTTTCAGCTTCAACTTGAACTTGCATAATGAGCAGTTGATAGTCACTTCTGCAGTTGGCCTCCAGCTGTTTTCTCTCTTTGGAAGATATAATTATTATTCCTATTTAACAGGTAAAGAAACTGAAGCAACAAGAAGTCAGATAATTTGCCTAGGGTTGCAGAGCTGGTAACTGGCAGAGCCAGGATTCATATCCAGGCAGTCTTGCTCCAGTGCCCCTGGGCTGAAACACTCCACATCCTGTCTTCCAACTCTGACCAAATCCTAAATCTAGACCACCAGCAAATATGCTGAGAAACATATTTTCAGCAGAAAACACAAACTGTTGAAGAAATCATATATCCCCAAAGAACGGCAAGAAAAAAAATAAATTAGTGTTGCTTGGGAATTGAGAATTGATTGATAAGGAGAGGGGAGGACAGTAGGAAAAGGAATAGAAAGCTAGAGAGAGAACTTTCTATTTTTTCCTTAATTCTCTGAAGAGAATTTTTTCCTTAATTCTCTGAAGATGTTGTTGTTGTTGTTATGTGCCGTTGAGTCAGACC
>NW_006921603.1:15740394-15753996 GCF_000298275.1 Orycteropus afer afer | reverse complement strand
GGGTTTCCAAGGCAGTATCACTATGGAAGTAGATTGCCCAACCTTCCTTCCGAGGAGTGGCTGGTGGGTTTGAACCACCAGCCTTCTGGTTGGCAGTCAAGTGCCTTAGGCACTATGCTACCAGAGCTCCCCCTCTGAAGATGAGAGGCTCTCAATTTGCATTTTCTGTTCATTTGTTTTTAATAGGAAATTTCAGTATATGGAAAGCATTTTCAAATATATACTGACTGATTATTCACTTATATAGATCTTCATTTTCTCCTTGTGTCTTTATGAATTTCCCATTTTATACTACCTCATGATGTTTTGATGAACATTGTTGTTGTTGTTATGTGCCATCGAGTCAGATCTGACTCATAGCAACCCCTCCTTGGGTTTCCCAGGTGGTATCACTACGGAAGTAGATTGCCCAACCTTCCTTCCGAGGAGTGGCTGGTGGGTTTGAACCACAAGCCTTCTGGTTATCAGTAAAGTGCCTTAGGCACTATGCTACCAGAGCTCCTTTGATGAACATAAGAGTTACAAATAATTATATGAAAAGAAGTTGAATTTTACCATACTTGAGTCTTTTACTATACTTCTGTACATTTGCATACTCAAATATCTGTACCCCAATAAAGTTCAGGTAAATATATCTTTTTAAAACTCTACTTGCATAAGTCACTACATACTGCATTTTTTGACTAATCAACTTGAAAATTTAAAAGCAGCAAATATCATCTGATCTAAACATACTCTTGTCAACCACCAGATGGCATAAGGTGTGAGAGTTTCATACTGACAGGGAGAGCATATACTTGATAATTTGACCTATAACTTCAAGAAAATGTATTTGGAAAAATGTTCTAGCACTCAAACAGCTCACAATTATTTTAGCCATAGGTAAAAGTGGGTAGATAAGTTGAAAATGTCATGACTCTACTTTTTCTGAATTTTTGGGTTCCATGGGATGCTGGCAATTTGTAATGGATCAACGATCAAACAAATAAAACAAAGTAGTTCTGTTAAAGGGAACAAAAAAGGGAGTCATGGCAAAGCAAAATTAACCTTAGATTCAAAGTAGATATATTCAACTATAAAAGAAACCTGAAATGCGCCTTCAAAAAATAAACTAAAATACTTGTACACCTTCAAATTCCGCTTACTAAAATCTTTTCTACTGCTTATAATTTATTCTGAAGGCAGAAAAGTATCTGATGCAAAAACATTTACTCATGCTGCCTCGAAGGAAAGCTGTTGGAGAAATAAACTGTAAAAAGAAAATCCAGTTGTACAAAACAGTATAAAATACAATATTAAAAGGTAGGCATTATATTTTAAGAACCTTGATTTCTACACAAATTACAAAAAAAAGAAGTTGCTGTGGAGTCAACCTTGACTCACAGTGACCTCAATTGTATCAGGGTAGAACTGTGCTCCACAGGATTTTTAATGCCTGATGGTTTTAGAAGTAGACCACCAGGCTTTTCTTCTGAGGACCTGTGAGTGAACTTGAACCTCCAACTTTCTGGTCAGCATGGAGTGTGTTAACTGTTTGTACCACCTAGGGACTCCACATTAAAAACCCAGTGTATTATTTTTATTAATCTATATTTCCTTTTAGAAAAGGGTTCAAATTGCTGACAGTAAGTTGAAGAGCTAAGAAACAAGTAAAACAAAAATAGCATCTTTAATTCCTCTAGATTTAAGGTAGTGCACTCATTGACTAAGAGTCCCTTGGTGTAATAAACGGTTACGTGTTTTACTGATAGCCAAAAGGCTGGTAGAGCAAACCCACCTAGATTTGCCTCAGAAGACAGGCCTGGTGATCTCTTTCTGAAAGATCATAGGCCTGAAAAGCCTGTGGAGCAATTCTGCTCTGCACACATGAGGTTCCCGTGAGTCAGAATCGACTTGATGGCAATGAACAACAGTTCATTGACTACTTCGAAATAAGCATATCAGAATAAATGACTACTGCAACATAGCCATTACCACAGAAGTGTGACAGAATCTTCATGTCACCACGCCAAAGCAGAAAAGACATCACCCAGGTCAAGAAATGCAAAAGCAGATTAAAGTTTCTTCTTTAATCTTAAGTGTCAATGATTTCTGGATATTGTAATGACTTACTTTTGTACTTTCCTAAATATATGCTCATTAGATTTAATATTTTAGGTTCCTCACTGAGAAGTGTGTGGAAGAGGAAAAAAATATTTGGAGCTATAAGAAGTATAAAAAACTAATTGGTGAAATAATTAGTTTACAAGTTTGTTTTACTATTTCGAAGGCATAGATTGATAAGGACAATGGAGGTAGGAACAAGAGAATGAATGAGAAGAGGATTGTGGGATTCCTTTACTCCAGCTCATGTCTTATCTTCCTCCCTGTAGACAATAGGTAGCAAAGATATTTCCTACTTGGGTTCATATGAAAAGAATAAATATGTTTCATTCTTGTTCCCATGCTTAGAAAAGGGCATAAATGATTATTTCCAAAGGTTTTTTTTTTCCCCCTCCTCTTATGGTTCAGTTCAAAGAAATAGAATAACAGACACTTCAAGTTGATGGGATTCTAAACACTTCAAGTTATTTACCTTAAACGCCATTCTTTAGGGTGATTTAGGTCCATTTTCTTCCATTTATAATAATTTCCTATGAAATTTGAATCTTGAAGCACTGAAATTAGAGTATTGTGGGAAAATGAGCTATGCATCCATTCTTTAATTCTGGTTCAGAGTTGAAAATAAGTCGCTTCTTATTAATATGTGGCAATAATACAGACTACATAGGTCAAATCATATTATATTACTCAGACACTTTCTAAACTTGCTCCTTATATTAAAACTTTGTAATATTGGCTATTATTTAAAATAAGTAGATTGTGACTCAGAAATTTTTTTCATGATGACATTTGTTAATATATTAATGGACTTAAAACATACCAATGAGCATGAAGATGGCACAGGACCATACAATGTTTTTTTCTCTTATTCACAAGGTGGCCATGAGTTGGAGCTGACTCTATGACAACTAACAATAAGAACCACATCTTGTCTTAGTGTCAGTTTTGTAATCTTCAGTAGAAAAGCATCCTCTTAATGCCTCCATAAGATAGTTCTGCTTTCCTTGTCCTTGCTGAGAATCACTGGGCATTGCTTCCACTCTGCTTTTTCCATGATATACCACTGATCCAAATCTGCATAGGTTTATCTGATTTTTTTTTTTCCTCCTATTGCCGGGGCTACAGCTTTGAAGAAATGTAATGGCACCAACTTGCCTTACCATGTTTTATTTTCTCACATATTATCTCATATTAAACTGAGAACAACTTAAACCAAGGCAGAATGTAAACTGAGGTACAAAGAGTTAAGTGACTAGCCTAAATTTACTTAACTGCATGTGGCACAACCAGTATAGAGCTAAGGAACATGTAACTTCTGACATCATGCTATTCCCAAGGTTTACTGGTTCTAAACCTAGGCTGCATATTGTAATCACCTGGGGAGCTTTAAAAAACTACTACTGCCTGGTCCCACTCCCAGAGATTCTGATGTAATTGGTCTGGGGTGTGCCCTTTACTCTGGAACTTTTACAAGCTCCTCAGGTGGTTCTAATGAGCAGCCAAGACTGAGAACTGTTGCATTAGAACTAGATAATACAGCCTTTAGCCTCCAAAGGCATTTTGGAGACACTTGCCCTTATAGCTGGCTTAAAGACTCAAAGAATGAAAGTATCCTAGGGGGAAAGCAAGCATCCCCATGATGCTTCAGGCCATTTGCTCTGTCTTGATGACAGCAAACAAACATCAGGAAGCCTCTGCTCAGTATTACAGAGTCCACTGGTCTGAAGGAATTCTTTTCCTCACACATAAACATTTCCTTATGGGGATCATATTCTGTCATTAAGGCTCTGTTGCCCACAACCATATGTATTGTTCTCTGCCAAACGTTTTATTTGCCATTCTATAGTGATAGACAGAGAATAGTGGATCATCACTGTATTTTCCCAGATGATTGTCTGTGATTACATACATTATGAACCAATAATTATAATTATTAAAAAATGTACTGCATATACTTCAGAGTTTGAATTTGACCTCATGTTGTAGAGATATAACAACTTCATGTCATATTGTGGAAGGAGCACAGTGTGATGCAAAGAAGAATAAATGTGGAGTCAGAGGTCTGAGTTCAAGTTCTGAAGCCACTGTCTACTCTCCATTACTAATTCATAGTAGCCACGCTTGTTGAAAACTGTATGCAAAGCACTATTGTAAGTGCTTCAACTTTATAGATATGTACTGTGATTATGCTCATTTGACAGATGAAGAAAGTAGGCACAGAGAGGTTAAGAAACATATCCAAGGTCTCACAGCTAGTAAATGGCGGAACCAGGACTAAACTCATTCTGGCTCAAGAATTTACACTCTTTACCAATATATATTATTCTGTTTCACATGTGTGGACTTTGATAAATCACTTAACTCAGTTTTCTCATCTGTAAAATAGGGTATAATGATAATAGTTTCTAGATATACCACCGGGAGCTCTGGTAGCGTAGTACCTAAGGCACTTGACTGCTAACCAGAAGGCTGGTGGTTCAAATCCATCTGCCACTCCTTGGAAGGAAGATGGGCAATCTACTTCCGTAGTGATACTGCCTTGGAAACCCAAGGAGGGGTCGCTATGAGTCGCGGCCGACTCGACGGCACATAACAACAACAGATATACCACCATGCATGACCTATATTATTAGGTGCTTAATAAATCCTGGTTGAATAAATTAACAAAAGAATGATGAATTTGTAAGATTTAAGAATATATAATAGGTGAGAAAACTCTGTAAATTACATTATAGAATAATAACTTAGCATTATTACAGCACCAACGACTACATATACATTTGCAGGCACAAAGATATGGGAAAAAGTTAATACTAAAAATAAAAATATAACCACTCACTACTACTCATAAAAGATAAAGCTCTTAACTACAGAAAATGAAGTTATTAGAGGTTGCTCTTTTATTTCTGAGATGTTGAAGAAATGTTCTATAATCTAAAAGCTTCATCTTCATTATTGCCAGGAAATTAGGCTGTTAAAGGAGATAGTATTGGATCTCGTCCAGCTGAACTATCCAAAGACAAAATGGCCAGCAGCACATGTAAGGTTTACATTTAATATTTTTAAAATTAAGTGCTGATTATTATTGAAAGAAAGCTCTTGAAACATTCTTATAACAATTCCCTAGGGGAAAAAAGGCAAGGTGATTGTGAAATCTGGCACCAAGTGCTAGAATCAAAGTCTCAGACATTCTTCTGGGCTAGAGATAACCATTATCAGCTATTGCCTTCAAAAAGAGGGATGAACTATAAACTAGGTTAGTGACAGATATAGAAACAACATAAAATTAAACATTTTGGGGTCAAACTCTTGCGGAAGAAACTGAGGAAGAGCTTAATTGTTCTTTCCTGCAAGATATTCCTTCCTAAATTGCCTTATGCTTTTGCATGCATTATTATTATTATTTTTTAAGTACTCTCCTATATATTTTTTTTTTTTTCCTTTGATTGGGGTAGTTTGACACTGAGTTGTTCCCTAGAGTGTGTCAATGTCTGTCAACACTGTTTGTGCAATTAAGGGCTATTGCATCTTAGAACTCATCTGAGCTCCTTAGTGTGTCACACATAGTAGATGATTAAGACATGTTTACTGAATTTGCTAAGAGGCACCCACACACAAATTTTTGGAAGGAAGCAAATATTCATAAATTCTGGTATCAAATTTTTAATGCTGATAGAGTTGAAAAAGACCTTCAACAGCATACTTAACTACGAATCTATGAGTAGGGAGAAGGGAATGTGTGATTGCAAATCAAATGAATAACTAATGCCCCGCAAGAACATGTGATTTCTTAGAAGTTATTGATCTCAAGCAAAAACATGCTTTTATATATACAGTTATGCATCACTTAATGTCCATTTAGGCAATGTCTGACTGCATATATTTCTGTGGCCCCATAAGGTTTTGCTTTTGTTTTTAAAGGGAAAGCGCTCTCTTTTTATTATTCTCCTATAATAGTTATAAGGACCTCTGGTAGCATAGTGGCTAAAACACTTGACTGCTAACCAGAAGGCTGGTGGTTCAAATCCACCAGCCACTCCTCGGAAGGAAGGTTGGGCAATCCTACTTCCATAGTGATACTGCCTCGGAAACCCAAGGAGGGGTCGCTATGAGTCAGGGCCAACTTGATGGCACATAACAACAACAACATAATAGTTATAAAGACTCCCAAGCCCAAATTCTTGCAGCACTGGACCACAGGTGGGATGCAGGCAAGTGAGGCAGAGGACATGGTTCTAGGTGCAAGATCTCAGACTTTGCCCAGCAGGCAGGCAGTGATGGCAGCAGGAGCTGTGGGGCTGGGGCCGCTCCACTGTTCTGGCAGGTGAAACAACAGGCAGAGCTGGGTGCACTTTGCTCCCTTCCCACTCACTTCCTGCCCCTCCCTCTCAGTCACTGTTACTGCTGGCACCTGATTCTCTGGGTTCCTGATCTGCTGGCTTAATCTCTGCTAGCAACTCTAGCAGCATCAGCTGCACCAACAAGGACAACTAGAAGTGGTCTCCCATAAGGTTTTAATATGGGATTTGCACAACATCCAAATCACATAGCGTTCTGTTTCACAGAACATATTGTGGATGTTAAGTGATGCATACCTGTATCTCTCTATCTTTATAAACCTGTTGCCATCAAGTCGATTCTGACTCATAGCAACCTTATAGGACAGAGTAGAACTGCCCCATAGGGTTTCCAAGGCTGTAATCTTTATGGAAGCAGACTGACACATCTTTCTCCTGTGGAGTGGCTACTGGGTTCAAATAGCCAATCTTTCAGTTAGCAGCTGAGGCTTATATATATTCATTGTACTTGGATCCACAATCAATGCCCATGGAAGCAGTAGTGAAGAAAGCAAATGACATACTGCATTGGGCAAGTCTGCTTTTTTTTTTTCTTTTTCTTTTTTTTTTTAAAAACTCTTTAAAGTGTTAAAAAGCAAAAATATAAGTTTGAAGATTAAGGTGCCCCTTACCCAAGTTATGGTATTTTTAATCACCTCATTTGCATGTGAAAGCTGGACAATGAATAAGGAAGATCAGAGAAGAATTGATGCCTGTGAATTATGGTGTTAGTGAAGCAAATTAAATATACCATGGACTGTCAGAAGAATGAACAAACCTGAATTGGAAGAAGTACAGCTAGAAGGCTCCTTCTATTAGAAGCAAGGATGGTGAAACTTCATCTCATATACTTTGGACATGTTATCAGGAGGGACCAGTTCCTGGAGAAGGACATCATGCATGGTAAAGTAGAGGGTCCGTAAAAAGAGGAAGACCTCAATGAGATGGACTGACACAGTGGCTGCAACAGCTGTGAGTATGGTGCAGGAACTGTAGTGTTTCTTTCTGTTATACATAGGGTGGCTATGAATTGAAACTGACTCAATGGCATCAAACAACAGCAACAACATATTAATGTATATGTTTGTTAAGCACCTATCACTTTTTGCCTTGATTCAAACAAAACCAAACTCACTGCCATCGTGTCAGATCCAACTCACAGAGACCCCTCCTTGGGTTTCCAAGGCAGTATCACTACAGAAGTAGATTGCCCAATTTTCCTTCTGAGGAGTGGCTGGGGGGTTTGAACCTCCAGCCTTCTAGGTAGCAGTCAGATGCCTTAGGCATTACACCACCAGAGCCCCCTTGATTAGTGCCTTAATAAAACTAAATACTATTTTGTGTTTGATATTTCTCTCTCTTGAAACCAATTAGGAGACTATGACAATGATGTGATGAGATACAAAAGGGCCCTAAATTAAGGCAGTGGTCATAGGAGTGGCATGGTAGAGAAGCATTCACGGACTGGCAGAAGATAAAATCACCAAGGTGTAAAAGGGAGACAAAGAAATCTAGGGTAACTTCTATGATTTGGCTTGGGCAAGTACGCATAAGAATGTTGCTCTACCACTAACTAAGAGAGGTAATAAAGGAGGAAGGGCAGGTTTCAGGGGGAAGATCATGAATTCACTTTGGGGCATCTTAAGTATGAGATATGTATAACATGTGTAGCTGTGATGTCCAATGCCCAATTTTAAATATTGTTGTTCGGTGCCGTCAAGTCAGTTCCAACTCATAGCAACCCTATGTACAAGAGAACAACACACTACCCAGTCCTGCACCATCCTCAGAATCCTTGCTATACTTGAGCCCATCGTTGCAGCCACTGTGTCAATCCATCTTGTTGAGGGTCTTCCCCTTTTTTGCTGACCCTCTACTTTACCAAGCATGATATCCTTCTCCTGGAAATGGTCCCTCTGACAACATGACCAAAGTAGATGAGATGAAATCTGGCAATTCTCACTTCCAAGAAGCATTCTGGTTGCACTTCTTCCAGGATGGATTTCTTTATTCTTCTGGCAGTCCACATTATTTTCAATATTCTTCACCAATACCGCAATTCAAAGACATCAACTCTTCTTCAGTCTTCCTTATTCATTGTCCAGCTTTCATGTGCATATGAGGTGACTGAAAATACCATGGCTTGGGATAAGGACACCTTAGTTTACAAAGTGACATCTTTGCTCTTCAGCACTTTAAAGAGGTCTTCTGCAGCAGATTTGCCCAGTGCAATATGATATCTGCTTTCTTGACTGCTGTTTCCATGAGTATTTAAATATATATGTAAAATTCAGAAAAGGAGTCTGACTAGAGATATGGCTTTAGGGATCACTGGAATGTGGGGTAATAAAAACATGGCCATGAGTAAGGTCCTCCACAGAGTGTGCATAAAGAGGACTGAATGAAGAAAGAATTGCTAAGGAAAGAGGCAGAGCAGCACTCAGGAAGGGAGTAACCATGGACATAATTTGTCTGTAGGTCAAGAAAGGTATGATGGAAAGTTCAAATCAGATAAAGACTAAAAACTAATCATTGGATCTGAGAATTAGGACCACCCAGCAACCCACTGCCATCAAGTTGATTCCAATCCGTAGGCACCCTATAGGATAGAGCAGAACTACCCCATATGGTTTCCAAAGCTGTAAATCTTTACAGAAGCAGATTGTCTCATCTTTTTCTTGTGGAGTAGCTGTTGAGTTCGAACTGCTGACCTTCTGGTTAGCAGCCCAATGCTTTAACCACTATGCCACCAGAGCTCATTGGGAATTATGCAGTGACTGCTAATTTTAGAATGCACCATTTTAACTAATCACATTTCTGTAAACATGTGTGGACTGGAGAACCTATGTTGACTCAAATAATGAAATAGTACTCTGAAGATCTGATTGAATAGGACAAGAAAGTTATCCAGTTATTTTGTCTTTTATAATATATGATGGTAAAAGGTCCTTGGATGGCTCTAGCAGTTTGTGACTGAACCCACTCAGTGGCTCTGTGGAGGAAAACTCTAGTGAACTGCTTCCATAAATCTTAAAGCCAAGAAAACCCTACTGAACAATTCTACTCTGTAGCACATGGGTCGCCATGAGTCAGACTTGACTTAATAGCAACGAGTTTTAGTATGATGGTAAGAAATGTGTCTCTCTTCTTAGACTCTATAATTGAATACCACTAGCTATGTTCATAGGTTTTCTTGCTGTCTTTCTATTTAATGCTTTCTCTGGCTTAGAGAATAATTGTGTTTAGAATTAAAGAGGTTTCTTCTTAGTATGAAAGCTTCTTTCTAGGGTGAAAGTAGTAAAATAAACTTTATAAAATTGAGAATTCTTTCTTTTATCCAATTGACTATCTTTCCTTTTGGCTTTTAATCAGACTTTATTTACTACAGGGCTCTATACAAAAGAGGATATAAAATGAATACTTGCTGAATGAATAAATGTATAGAGCCATCAGAAATGTTTATCATCCTCATGCTGCAAATATGTGTCAATTAGTCTTTGAAAGCTAGACAAGCTGAGAATAATTAAGAGATTAATATAAAACAAAAGGACATAAGCTAAGGCTACATCATCTTACGTGGAGTTCTGTAATATTCTGTGGCTTTTGATGTGGCTATTTCAGACCATGACTCGTAGTAATTGTTAAATGAAACATCTTTAAATGACCTGGAAATAGAAATTAAAATCAGAAAATGAGATGTTTGCAAATTTGCTTTTTAAAATTATTTTATCAGAGTGGACTGCTTAGCGAGAAGAATCTTGTGCACAAGATGTCAGACTTCTTTGCAAATTTTGCAGTATATCTAATATATTCATCACCAGAAAACATCAAATCACAAAAGAAGGCATCTGTCCAAATGATTTTTGAATAATAAATATAAATGTGTACTCATGCATATATTATAAAAAGAAAAATACAGTCTTAAAGTATCTGTCTTTCTTCACTCACATTAAAAAAGAACATTAGGAAAAGCATTTTAAGTTTTCTTATTCTACAATGAAATATTTTCTTAAACATCTATTCCAAATTTTAGTACAATCATTTTATTTCCTTTGTATCATAATGAGAGAATAAAAACACCAGAATTAAGATTTGTTTAATTTTACACAGAAGATAGCCACTGTCAAAGAGGGGAAAATATTACTTTTCTAAAACAGTTTTTCACATGTAACACACACACATACAATGTATGTAGTGGGCACACAAAACTAACTAAAGAGGAGGCGCTTGGTTTGAAAATAGTGTAATGCATGTATTATTTGCATAAAAGTGTTGCTGCCTACAGGTTTCCTTCCTGGTGCTAAACATTACTGTGTCATAATGGGATAGCAAAAATTGTTATAGAGTATTACACAGGAACTAAAAAGGAGTCAAATTACTGCATTTTCAACTTTCTTTTCATACAGACAGAAACATTTTATTTTGGTAAGTATGTATAACATTTTCAGTTTTAACCATTGTTAAGTGTGCAGTTGAGAAGCTTTACTTATACTCACAACGTTGTGCAACTATCCCTACTACCCAGTTCTAATATTATCACCCCAAACAGAAACTCTGTATCTACACATTTTTTTTTTCCTTCCTAATGAAGAGATTCTCAACACTCTATAAATGAAACATCACTTTGGGATATTTTTCAGACATGTGACATTGTCAATTAACTGGCTTAAATGGATGCCTCAATATAAAATATAAAAGGCCTTATGCCTGTTTCCCAATTTAAATAGCTCCTTGGAAGAAGAAGGAGCAACTTTTCACTTAACACAAGTAAATTAGCTTTAAATTTTATAGGAAAATTCTAGGAACTGTAAAGTAAATATTTGATTCAATTTTCAAATTAATGGGGGCAATAGCAAAATGTGTTAATGCATACATTTATTTAAACCACAATTACTGACACCTAATTTTAAACTAATATTTTTCAATGTGTTATTACTTTTGCAATCACACTTAAGTAGAAATCTGAAACTTGGTGAAGATAAATTAATCATGACTATTATTGTTTCCAGAGCTTCATGCAGTGCTCTAGACTACTAAATGATATGCTAAACTAACATTAATTTGCCAACGAAATGTACGGTATTTGGCAATGGAGGTAACAAAATGAAAGGCTGCATTATATCTCCTGCATGAAAAAGCTTGTGATCAATTTGCTGTCACAGATCATTTAACAGACAACAATGACCCAAGAGGAAGGAAACTGTCAACACACTGTCTAGTGAAAAAAAATACACCATCTTCAGGCACAATCGTCTCCATTGTTTTTTGTCTGTTTGAGGATGACCCGTGACCCTCTTCCTTCCCAAGGGTGTCCTGTTCAATTTCAAACTGTTACCCTTCAGGGGTTTTTCTCTCTTTTCCCCTAGAATAATTAAAACTATTACCCTAAAAGGTATAACTGTAGTAGTTTAGATATACAAAGCTGAAAGTCTTAAACATTTGTGATTATTTGCATTTTCAATTCCGTAAATGAAACAGGTCCTTAATAAAATGAGAGAATAGTAACTAAATTTTACTACCACTCAAGAGAACTACTAAGTCTACAGTGATACACACACACACACACACACACACACACACACACATTACATGTGTTTATAGTTTCAGCCAATGATAGGAATTTATTGAGTATAATCACTGGCTTTATGAATATAAAAAAGTAGAAGACATAATTTTAAACTGAAGAGAGCTTATCCTGTTGGGAAAGCAAGATGTATAACTGGACTAGTAAATAGAACAGCTTTAGATACTAAAGACAATCAACTGCACATCGTTTAGCACAGACATTTGGAGAATGTAATTACAGACATTTCTTCTGCAGTGGTAATAAGCTCAAATGTTGGAGAATAGAGATTTGACTGTATCTTGAAATCATTAGGAAAAGAGTCACTTGGGATATGAGACTGGAAGAAAGGCAAGAGCATTCTAGGCCAGGCAACAGTATTTGCAACAGCTTTGATGGGAATGAACATGGTACGTGTATGCATGTACTCACACACAGAGGGTGCTGGAGGAAGGGATGACAGTAGCAAGACAATTGAGCAGAGTGGAGAGTTCCAGTTTCAGAGGAGTGGGAATTTGATAAAGCAAGGGAATCAGGCAATGGAGAGCCATCAAATTGTGGCAGAGGACAGATCAGGGTTGATTTAGTAGACTCAAAAAGCAAAGTAAATTATAAAAGTAAAGTAGTAAATTATGAAATCAGTGTCTGAACAAGAGTTTACTCTGGCATTAGTACACAGGGTGGATAATATAAGGAGATTAAATGTGGGGAATAAGTTAGGGAAAAAATGCAGGAGATATTGAGAGCTAACACCAGGCTGGGAGCAAAGCTTATAAAGGAGAGGAGGTAAATCTAAGAGAAAATGCTATAGAATTCACTAAGAATTGTTGGATAGGGCATGCAAGGGGAAATTTGAGGGTCAAATATTCTAAAGCAAGGAAGACATTTTGTTATTAACAGAAAACATCAAGTGAAACTGAAGTAAAAGATGCATTTTATTTCAGACTTGGGTTTTAAATGATGACAGGATAGGCAAGTGCAGATGGCCTTTGGGAATGTGATCAAGAAATACGGACTGGAATGAAGAGATTGGGGTCAGATCAACATAAAGGCTGATAAAGGAAGCCATTAGGAAAACAAACCCCAAAGGAGTAAGTGTTTAGAAAAAGAAGGGGCAGAATCCAATTCACAGTGAAGGAAACAAAGAATCAGCAAGGGGAAAAGAGAATCAGAGAAATGGCATTTCATGGAAGTAACATCCCAGCCACAGACAAAGCCTGAGGCTCTGGAGGAATCTTCCTCTCTATCATGATCTAGTTGTGCAGCATCATGGCTAAGAATCCAGGCTCTGGAAGCAGCCGGCCAGGATGAAAACACACTCTGACACCACTGCTTATCAGCTGTGTGAGCCAGGGCAAGTTTCCTAATTTTCCACGCCCATTTTCTTATCTATAAAATTAAGAGTTAGAACTTTTTCATGCAGTTATTGTGAGCATTCAATGAACTGCTGCAAGAAAAGAGTCAAGTAGGGTGTTTAGACCTAGTGAGTGTCAGCTGGTCTTCTCAATTGCCTTATATTGATATTTCATAAATTCTCTCTTCCAAATGCTAGGCAGCTTCCTAATTGGTTTCCTACACTCAGTTGCTTTTTTTTTTTTT
>NW_006921603.1:15734368-15739463 GCF_000298275.1 Orycteropus afer afer | reverse complement strand
GCATACCATAAAAAATATCACACTTCTGTATCTGCACAAGCATTTTCATCTAGAAACTCTTTTCTATGCCTGTCAAATTCTTACTCATCAAGGTTCAGTTCCAGTAAAAATATTATCTTGTCTATGAAAGTTATTGTAAATGGAGGACATTGACAAGCTAGTCCTAAAATACATAGAATGTAAAAACTAAACCCAACCTACTGCCACTGAGTTGATTGCAACTCATAGTGACCTTACAGCAATTCCATTCTTCCCCATTATGTAGAAGCCATGTGATCTGAATGAAATTGACCCCACCCCTAGTTCTAAGACAGGGCCTCATGGGTTGAGCGTTGTGTGACCATAGTGACTAGTTTAGGGACCTAAAATAATCCAATTAGAGTGAAGCTTACTGTAGCTTTCTAGTACATTTTGTTAATTTGTAATGGGATTGCTGGATCAATTAATGTGGTCTGCACCAGTAATAAGGAAAAGTTTTGAGAAGGTCTCTGCGGCTTTTAGGCACACTTGGACACTGCATGCAGCTGAGTCTTCATTTACTTGAGGCTTCATTTAGCAGCCTACCATGTTTCCAACCAATCTTGGACTATGTCCAAATTTGAACTACTGGCCTGCCATGTTGTTCAATGACATTGAGACTATGCCATTTTATTTGTCAACCTTGGGCTTGTTAGCCCCAGCAGCCAGCTGCTACCTGAGTGAAGAGAAACCTCTAGCTCCAGTGGGCCAGGAGCAAGAGGCAGAGCTGAAGCTCAAGGTTGAGAGGCTTTCATCTAGACCCTAGAGCCTGGCACTTTGAACTTGGACTTCTAGCCTCAAAAACTGTAAGAGAATAAACTCTTGTTTGTTAAAGTCACCCATTTAAGGTATTTTTTGTTGAAGCAGCACGAAGTAACCAAAAACATGAAGCAAGCAGCCTTGATACCAAAATCAGGCAAAGACATCACTAAAAAGGAAAATTACAGACCAATATCCCTCATGAATATAGGAGCTCTGGTAGCATAGTGCCAAAGGCATTAGACTGCTAAACAGAAGGCTGGCGGTTCAAACCCACCAGTCACTCCTTGGAAGGAAGATGAGGCAATCTACTTCCGTAGTGATACTGCCTGGGAAACCCAAGGAGGGGTCGCTATGAGTTGGGTCTGACTCCATGGCACACAACAACAACAACAACATCCCTCATGAATATAGACACAAAGATCTTCAACAAAATCCTACACAATAGACTTCAACAACATATCACAAAAAATAATACATTATGACTAAGTGAGATTCATACCAGGTATGCAAGGATGGTTCAACATTGGGAAAACAACATAATCTATCACATAAGTAAAATAAAGGAAAAAGAACGACATGAACATATCAATCCGTGCAGAAAAGGCATTTGATAAAATCTTACACCCATTCCTGATTTTTTTAAAAAAAAAATCTCAGAAAAATAGGAATAGAAGGGAAATTCCTCAACATAATAAAGGGCATATATACAAAACCAACAGCCAACATTATTTTCAGTGGAGAGAGACTGAAACCATTCCCCTTGTGAATGGGAACCAGAAAGGATGCCCTCTATCACCACTTCTATTCAACATTGTATTGGAAGTCCTAGCCAGGGCAATAAGACAAGAAAGTGAAATCAAAGGCATCCAAATTGGTTAAGGAAGAACTAAGACTGTCCCTGTTTGCTGATGACATGATCCTATACATAGAAAACCCAAGAGATTCAGCAAGAAAATTACTGGAACTACTTGAGAGATTTAGCATAGTGGCAGGATATAAAATCAACATATAAAAATCAGTTAGATTCCTCTAAACCAGAAAAAAGATTGTGGAAAAGGAAATCAATACCATTTGTGATAGCTTCCCCCCCCTCCCTCCCCCCAAAAATAATAATTCTTGGGAATAAATCTTACCAGGGACACAAAAGACCTATACAAAGAAAACTACAAAACATTACTTCAGGAAAACATAAGAGATCTACATAAATGGAAGAACATACCATGCTCATGCACAGGAAGGTTGAACATTGTGAAAATGTCAACACTACCCAAAGAAATCTATACATTCAATGCAATCCCAATCCAGAACCCATCAATGTTCTTTAAGGATGTCGAAAAACCAATCACTAATTTTATATGGAAAGGAAAGAGATATTGGATAAGCAAAGCACTATTAAAGAAGAAGAACAAAGTTAGAGGTTTCACACTCCCAGATCTCAAAATCTACTATGCCATCTCAGTAGTCAAAACAGCCTGGTATTGGTACAACAGACACATAGATAGACCAGTGGAACAGAACTAAAAATCCAGTAATAGATTCATGGACCTATGGTCAGCTCATCTTGGACAAAGGGCTGAAATCCATCAAATGGAGAAGAGAGAGTCTCTTTAACAAATGGTGCTGACAAAACTGGTTATCCATTTGCAGAAAAATGAAACAAAACCCATACCTCACACCATACACAAAAACTCACTTTAGATGGATCAAAGACTTAAATGTGAAATCTAAAACTATAAAGGTCCTCAAGGAAAAAAGAGGGCAAATTTAGGAGCCCTAATTTATGGCATAAATAGACTATCAAGCATAACCAAAAATGCCCAAATGGCAGAAGATAAATTAGATGATTGGGACCTTCTAAAAATTAAATTTTTATGTGCTTCAAAAGACTTCTCCAAAAGTGTAAAAAGAGAACCTACAGATTGGAAAAATTTGGCAATGACATACCTGACAAGGGACTTATCTCTAAAATTCATAAAAACCTCCAATGCCACAACAACAAAAAGACAAACAATCTAATTAAAAAATGGCAGAAGACATGAATAGACAATTCACCAAAGAAGATATTCAGTCAGCCAACCCATGAAGAAATGTTTGTGATCATTAGCCATTCCAAATCAAATCAAACTCATTGCCATCAAGTTGTTTCTGGCTTACAGTGACCTTCATTGGGTTTCTGAGGCTGTAAATCTTTTTGGAAGTAGATTGCCCCATCTTCCTTCTGTGGAGGGGCTGGTGGGTTTGAACTTCTGACCTTCCAGTTAGCAGTCAAGTGCCTTATCGACTACACCACCATAGCTCCTTCATTAGCCATTAGAGAGATGCAAATTAAAATAACAATGAGATACCATCTCACCCCACCACTAATAGCAAAGTCTAACAAGACAGAAAATAAAAAATGCTGGTGAAGATGTGGAGAGATTGGGACTCTCATACACTGCTGGTGGGACTGTAAAATGATACAACCACTTTGGAAATCAGTATGGCAATTCCTTAAAATGTTGGGATTAGAAATAACATTTGATCCAGCAATACCATTACTAAGTATATATCCTAAAGAAGTGAGAGCCAGGACAAGAAATATATGCACACCCATGTTCATCGCAGCACTATTCGTAATAGCAAAGAGATGGAAAGAACCTAAGTCTCCATCAACAGAAGAATGGATAACCAAAGTATCGTACAAACACACAATGGAATACTATGCAACACTAAAGAATAATGTAGAATCTGTGAAACACCACACAACGTGGATGAACTTGGAGAACATTATGCTGAGTGGAAAAAATCAATCACAGAAGGACAAATATTGTATTAGTTCACTATTGTAAAAAGTCAAGCAAAAGTTTATATACAGAAGGAAACTTTGTTGGTTACCAGGGATGGGAGGGGAGGGGAGAGGACACTATTAGATAGGTAGAGACAAGTATTGATATGGGTGAAAGGAAGGGCAATGTACCAAATATGAATGATCAACATGGTATCACTAAGGAAGAGGAAGACATAGAGAAGTACATGGGAGGTACAGACAACAAAGATGAACCCTTTTGCACATACAGTACTGCATTGTCAGTGATGGCAAGCATTGATCTACAAGTGGGTAGGCGGGTTGGCAGGCTGAATGGTCAGGTATATCTAGGCAGAGGGGAGTGTGCCCATGCCCATGTATAAGGTTGGCAGATGATGTTTCTACATGTGTATTTGTACATGCTGTAAGAATGTCTGTGTGCATAATAGAGCTGACAAGGGATAAGGTTGTCATGGCTTCTTGACCACAGCTGGCTACCCCAACTGCTGGGGGAGAGACTGTGAAAGACTTGGCTTGAGAGACGGTGGGCTGGGAGAGAGACTGAGCGTTTTTCCTGAACTTGAATTGTAGCCTGGTGCTTCCCTAGTAAACTCCATAATCTGTGAGTTCTGTGTGGCCACTGCAGTGAATTATCGAACCCAGGAGAGAGGTGGTGGGTGCTTTGGGAGGAATGGTTGGAGAAAGGGCTGGAGGGAGGCAGCATGTCTGGCCTTGTAAGAATAGGCCTTGGGTTACTGCTGGTAATCCTGTCTTCCTCTTGTAGGGTTAGAGGAGATCGGAAGATGTGGGCTCCTTGCCGTTTTTGCACTCTGTAAACTTTCACCCAAATCACAATAAAAAATTTAAAAACAAAAACAGGAACATAGAAAAATAAACACAATGATATTAGTGACAGGACAGGCTGGCTTCAAGCAGTATGGTCACAACAGACATGGAAGTCACATGTACTGAACTTCCCATTCCTCAGCTTATTGGACTCACGCTGGTTGAATTCATGTTCATCCCCATTCAAGAAACACTAGAAACGTAGGTCTAAAAGACTAGGTGTCAGTGGTTTTACTTTATGTAAATGGTTGTTTTGGAATGTTTGGAAGGTCAGAAATGCTTTGTGTTTGGAAATAGAGTTTGTGTTTACTGTGGTGGCTCAATGCTCCTGTTGGGAATTGTGTTTCCTTCTGAGTGTGTGTATATGTGTGTGCACCATTGGAGACGATACTGAAATTAGCATTTCTGTGCACAGCCCTTTTCTACCCAATAACATTATTTTCTTCACTTTAGTAAATGTTCAGGAATTAAAAGAGAATTACTGTCTCAAATGAAAAAAAAAACAGAAGAAGAAAGAAATGAGACATCATAATGCACTGCATAAATCTGCTGCAAAAGATCTTTTTAAGGGCAATGTACCAAATGGGAGTGACCAATATGGCACCATTGAGGATGAGAAAGACATAGAGAGGTACATGGGAAGTACAGACAACAAATATGAACCCTTTTGCATATACAGTACTG
>NW_006921603.1:15732021-15733353 GCF_000298275.1 Orycteropus afer afer | reverse complement strand
ATTGTAAATTTGGGTCAATGACATGAGACAAAGTATATGTGAACTGCTGTATGAAAAGTGAATTTACTCTGTAAATCTTCACCCAAATCAAAATAAAATAAAAAAAAGATCTTTTTAAAGTGATGAAGATAAAATATGTCACTTTGAAGACTAAGGTGTACCTAGCCAAGCCATGGTATTTTCAATAGCCTCATATGCATGTGAAAGCTGGACAAATAATAAGGAAGACCACAGAAGAACTGATGCATTTGAATTGTGGTGCTGGCAGAGAAACACATGTGTCTTGGAAGAAGCGCAGCCAGAATGCTCCTTGGAAGCTAGAATGGCCAGACTTCCTCTCATCTACTGTGGTCATATTGTCAGAAGGGACCATTCCCTAGAAAAGGATATCATGCTTGATAAAATGGAGGGTCAGTGAAATAGGGGAAGGCCCTCGACAAGATGGATTGACACTGTGGCTGCAACAC
Organism: Orycteropus afer afer; assembly: GCF_000298275.1. Classification (NCBI taxonomy): domain Eukaryota; kingdom Metazoa; phylum Chordata; class Mammalia; order Tubulidentata; family Orycteropodidae; genus Orycteropus; species Orycteropus afer. The sequence continues at coordinate 15,732,886 of NW_006921603.1, read as the reverse complement.
TGGGCTCAAGCACAGCAAGGATTGTGAGGCTGGTGCAGGGCTGGGTAATGTTTCATTCTGCTGTACCTAGGGTAGCTATGAATCAGAGCTGACTCAACAGTACCTAACAACAACAATCTTTATGAGAGCACATTACCAAGTCTTTTCTTGAAGCGGTTGGTGGGTACAAACTGCAACTTTTTGGTTAGCAGCTGAGCACTTAATCATTGCAGAACTTGAAATAAGTTATATGGGAAGAATTATTAACTAAATAAAATAAAATATACCAGCTTCACCTTTTCAAAATATTAAACTATAAAACCAAGACAAAACAAATCAACACATAACCAACAGTTAAAGACAACCTCAAAATGTCTAGGAAACAATAGGTAACCTCAAATCAAACAAAAAACAGGACAAGGCATTAGAAGCAAAACCACAAAGGTCACATTATACATGGAGGAAGAGGAGGTAACAGAATTATCTGAGAAGGAATTTAGAAGATATGTTTATAGAGCTACACAAGCGCCTAAGAAAACCCCAAACAGAAGCAAGGAAAACACAGACAGTTCCCTGGAGGAACTCAGGAGAATCATTCAGGAACAGAATAATAAGATTAATGCACAATCAGAATTCATACAAAAATAGCAGTTAAAATGCAAAAGATGAGTACTGAAATGCAGAAGATGAGTACCAAGATGACAGAGTTACACAACACAGTAGATGCTCAAAAGAGTAGGTTAGAACTGGCTGAAGAATGCATATCCCAACTAGAAGACAAATCTCTGGATATTAGCCTTGTTGTTGTTGTTGTTGTTATGTGCCGTCGAGTCGGCCCCGACTCATAGCGACCCCTCCTTGGGTTTCCGAGGCAGTATCACTACGG
>NW_006921603.1:15728736-15729491 GCF_000298275.1 Orycteropus afer afer | reverse complement strand
TAAATGCACATATCCAGAGAAAGAGAGTGGCAGACTGGATAAGAAAAGAAGACCCATTGATGCTGCCTATAAGAGACCCACATTAGACACAAAGATAAAAACAAATTAAGAGTTAAGGGATGGAAAAGAATATACCAAGACAATGGAAAACAAAAAAGGACAGGAGTAGCAACATTGATTGCTGATAAAATAGACATTAAGGTGAAAAACATCATAAGAGATAAGGAGGGACATTATATGATGCTGAAAGGGTCAGTTGACAAAGACATTACAATAATAAATACTTATGCACCCAATGAAAGTGCTCCAAAATATGTGAAACAAATACTAACAGAATTAAAAGGGATAATAGACAACTCTACAATAGAAGTAGGAGACTTTAACACACCACTTTCAAAGAGGGACAGCTCAACTGGAAAAAAACTCAACAATGATACAGAAGAACTCAACAGTACGATCAACCAACTTGACCTCATAGACATATACAGAGCATTTCACCCAACAAAAACCCAGTTCACATACTTTTCCAGTGCACATGGATCCTTCTCCAGAATAGACCATATGCCAGGACATAAAACAAGCCTCAATAAATTCAAAAGCACTGAAATACTGCAAGTCATCTTCTTGGACTACAATGCTATAAAACTAGAAATTAATAACAGGAAGAGCAAGGAAAAAGCATCAAACATATGGAAGCTGAACAACTCACTGCTCAAAAACTACTGGATAACAGAACAGATAAAAACTGAAATAAA
>NW_006921603.1:15726585-15727421 GCF_000298275.1 Orycteropus afer afer | reverse complement strand
GAACTAATAAAGAAGTTCAGCAAAGTGGCAGGATTCAAGATCAACATACAAAAATCAGTTGGATTTCTCTACACCAGCAGGGAGTCCTCTGATAAAGAAATAAGGGAAACAATACCATTTACTATAGCTACAAAAAAGATTAAATATCTAGGAATAAACCTCACCAGAGACACAAAAGACTTATACAGAGAAAACTATAAAACACTGCTATAAGAGACAACAAGGGAACTACATAAATGGAAGAACCTGCCTTGTTCATGGATAGGTAAGATGTGAAAATGTCAATACTACCTAAAGCAATCTATACATTTAACGCCATCCCAATCCAGATTTCAACAAAATTTTTTAAGGACATGGAAAAACTAATGACTAATTTCATATGGAAAGGAAAGAAACCTTAAGCAGAGCACTTCTCAAGAAGAAAAACAAAGTGGGAGGTCTGACACTCCCAGATCTTAAGAACTATTATACAGCCACAGTATCAAAACAGCATAGTATTGGTACAATAATAGATAGACCAATGGAACAGAATTGAAAGTCCTGATATAGACCCATCCATCTATGGATAACTGATCTTTGACAAAGGTCCAAAACCCATTAATTGGGGAAGAGACAGCCTCTTTAACAAATGGTGCTGGCAAAACTGGATATCCACATGTAGAAAAATGAAACAAGACCCATACCTCACCCCATATACAAAAACAAACTCAAGCTGGGTCAAAGTCTTAACTGTAAAACCCCAAACTATAAAATACATCAAAGATAAAATAGGGGCAAATCTGGGAGCCCTAATTTACAGCATAAATAGACTGTCAAGCATAACCCAGAATGTGCAG
>NW_006921603.1:15709182-15717022 GCF_000298275.1 Orycteropus afer afer | reverse complement strand
CACCACTCACAAGTGAAGTCCAGCCAAGTTGACAGATCTTCAACTATCACACTAGGCTATACAGATAAATACATAAACACCTGAGATGATCAGTTGGGGGTCAGTGAACAGAAGTATACTCTAGACCAAGGATAGATTCAGCTGAGGCTAATCTTGCACAGACACCAGTGATACAAAGTACCTGCAGCCCTTACAGAAACAATAGAAGACAGATACAGAGTAATCCCTCACAGACAACCAGATACTATGGGAGAGAGATCCAATAGATTACTGCCTCAGGACCATAGTACTGGGGGACACAAGACTCAATTGGCACAACAAAATACACAAAAGCATTGCTCCCTATCCTACATTGGTGAGTAGTGACTGGGGTCTTAAGAGCTTTCAAGCGGCCATCTAAGATGCAGCTAATGGTCTCCTAGCATCAGAAGTGAAGAAGAATGCAAAACAAAAAAGAGCATTTAGAAGCAATCAGCCCTAGGACAAGATGGCCCTCGAGACCAGAAGAACTAGATGGTGCCCAGCTACCAATGCCAACCACTCAGGAAAGGATCAAATCTGGAGATCCTGGATAGAATGGGAGGGAAAACATAGAACAAAATCCAAAAACTCAATAATGACCAGAATTACTGGTCAGATGAAATCTGGTGAGACTCCCAATACTATGGACCTGGGATACATTCTGCACCTGGAATAAAACTCACCCCCAGGGGTGGGCTCTCTGCCCAATAGTTAACAAGATGTACACACAGACCACTCAACCCAGGATGACACACCCACATACTCTATGGTACTACATCTCTTAGAGCAATAGACACCAGAGGACCAACATTCAAACTGAGGAAATGCAGGACAAGTGGGAGTGCATAAATATGAGGGGCACAGGGGGAGGGTTACAGGGTAGGGAGTGAGTGGGGGAGACTGGGTTAGGGTTGGACATGGCGAATGGGGAGTGAAACTAAATGTATGCATTATGTTGAATGTAAAACAAGTTCTTAAAATAATAATAATAAAAGTTATATGGGAAGAATGAAATTAGCAAATACTACATACAGATAACAACAAGGAGCTCTGGTGGTGTAGTGGATAAGGGACTTGGCTGTTAACTGGAAGGTCAGCAGTTCAAACCCACCAGCTGCTCTGTGGAAGGAAGACTGGGCAATCTCCTTCCATAAAAGATTGGGAGCTCTGGTAGCATAGTGGCTAAAGCACTTGACTGCTAACCAGAAGGCTGGCGGTTCAAACCCACCAGCCACTCCTTGGAAGAAAGGTTGGGCAATCCTACTTCCGTAGTGATACTGCCTCGGAAACCCAAGGAGGGGTCCCTATGAGTCGGGGCCGACTCGACGGCACATAACAACAACAACATACAGATAAAGCTCTTTCCCCTTGCTTATTCATTTTCCTAATGATGACTTTTGAAGAGTAGAGTTGTTAATTTTGATGAAGTCCAAATTATATATTGTTTCCTTTTATAGTTAGTGCCTATTGTGTCCTAAGAAGTCGTTGCCTATCTCAATATTATGATTTTTCATATGTTTTCCTTACAAATTTTATAGCTTTACCTTTAGCCTGTAGATCTGTGATGAGCTTTGAATTAATTTTTGTGTATGGTATTAGGTAGTGATTGAAGTTCATATTTGATATCCAGATGATCCAATAGTATTTGTTGAAAAGGCTGTTCTCTACCTATTTGAATTAACTTAGCACCTTTGTCAAAAATGAATGTCTGTTTATGTGAGGGTCTATTTATAAATGCTATTGTCATCTATTGATTTATATTTATCTTGGAATATACATTGGCATAATATCAAGACAACAGTGTAATGAAAATTGAGCTTTTTAGAACTGAAATCAGGTAACGTAAGTTTTGCAACTTTGGTGGTTTTGTTTACTCCTTCTTCAAAATTGTTTTGGCTATTCTAGGGGCTTTGTGTTTGCACATAAATTTTAGAATCAGCTTCTCAATTTCTTAAAAAAAAACCCACTGAGGATTTTGATTGGGATTACATTTAATCTATAGATAAATTTAAGAAAGACTGACATCTTAACAATACTGAGTCTTCCAATCTATGAACATGATATCTATTCACTTATTTCTTCTTCAATTTTTCTCAGCAGTATTTTGTAGTTTTCATTGTAGAAATTTTGTACATATGCTAAACTAATTCTTATGTAGTACATGTAATTGTTGAGTGGAATTTTTGTTAACATAGAACTATAGTTATTCTTTTTTAATAATGGCCAACTATCCTACTGCTCTTGTTGCTAGATGGCATTCCGTTTGTTCTGATTCCGAGTGGCCCTACGTACAACAGAAGAGAACACTGCTTAGTTCTGTGCCATCTTCTTAATCATTGCTGTTTGAGACCATTGTTGCAGCCACTGTGTCAATCCATCTCGTTGAGGGTCTTCTTTTTCATTGATCCTCTATTTCACCAAGCATGATGTCCTTCTTCAGGGAATGGTCCTTCCTGATAATATGTACAAAGTATGTGAGATGAAATCTTAACATCTTTGCTTTTAAGGAGCATTCTGGCTGTACATGTTCCAAGACAGATTTGTTCGTTCTTCTGGCAGTCCATGAATTCATTATTCTTCACAAACACCACTATTCAATATCCTTCACCAATACCATTATTCAACACCATTATTCATCAATTTTTCTTTTGTGTTCCTTACTTATTGTCCAGCTTTCACATGCATGTGAAAATACCATGGCTTGGGTCGGGTGCACCTTAATGCTCAATGTCACATTTTTAACACTTTAAAGAGATCTTTTGGAGCAGATTTTCCCAGTGCAATACATCATTTGATTTCTTGACTGCTGCTTCCATGGGCATTGATTGTGGCTCCAAGTAAAGTAAAACCCTTGACAACTTCATTTTTTTTTTCCCATTTATCATGATGTTGCTTTTTGATCACAGTCAAAAATTGTAAGGATTTTTGTTTTCTTGTGTTGAAGTGTAATCCATACTGGAGACTGTAGTCTCTGATCTTCGTCAGTAAGTGCTTCAAGTCCTCTTTACTTTCAGCTAGTAAGACTGTGTCATCCGCATATTGCAGGTTGTTAATGAGTCTTCCTCCAATCCTGATGCTGCATTCTTCTTCATATAGCCCAGCTTCTTTGATTCTTTGCCCATCGGACAGATTGAATAAGTATGGTGGAAGGATACAACCCTGACACACACCTTTTCTGATTTTAAACAATTATATCCTATGATTATTTTTAATTCACTTATTAATTCTCATATATTTGTTTGTAGATTCATTATGAGTTTTTACATTTATGTAATCTGATCTGTAAATAGAAAGTTTATTTATGTCTTTTTTTCCTTTTTTTTTTTTTGCTGGGGGCAAGGCTAACTGACCTTGCTAGGTTCTCAAGTATAATGTTAAAAGAAGTGGTGACAGTGCTTGTTGCACGGTAAATGTGAATAATATCACTGTACTGTACATGTAAGACTGGTTGAAACAACAATTTTTAAATGTATATTTTACTATAATAAAAAAAATATTTTTCTAAAATGAGATGTGGACATCTTCCTTTGATCCTAATCTTAGAGGTAAAGCATTCAATACATCAGCATATAGTAGTAATGTGTTGCTTTTTTTTATATGCAATCTTTATCAAATTTAAGAAATTCCCTTCTATTCCAAGTTTGTTTATAGGAGTTTGAGAAATATTGTTATTATTTGTTTCTTAATTTTAAGTATTCACTAGTAAACCCAGCTGGGCCTGACATTTTCTTTGTAGAAAAATTTTAAAATGAACAATCAACTTTATTCACATGTATAGAACTATTCAGATTTTTTATTTCTCCTTGTATGTGTTTGGTAAGTTGCATTTACCTAGTTTATCTAAGTTGTCAAATGTATTAAAATAAAGCTATTCATGTTGTACTCTAATTTTCTTTTTATTGTCTGTAAAATCTGCAATGACTCCTCCTTTTTTATTCCTAATTTTGTTCATTTGTGTTTCTTCTTTTTTCTTTATGAGTCTTATTAGTGGTTCATCAATTTTATTAATCTTTTCAAAGAGATAACATTTGATGTTGTTGGATTTTTAAATTCTATGCTTTTTATTTCAATAATGTCCTTATTTTATAACTTCCTTCCTTTAACTGAGTTTAATCTATTGATTTTTTTCCTAGCTTGCTGAGTGAAAGCTTGTGTTATTGATGTCCCACCTTTGTCCTTTTTAATTCAAAGCTGTACATTTTCCTCTAAGTGTTCTTTTAGCTGCAGCCTACAAGGTTTGATGTGCCACGTTTTCATTTTTGTTCAGTTCACCATGTTTTCTAGCTTCTATTGTGATTTCTTCTCAGCTCTTGAGAAATGGAAATCTTTATTGTTTAGTTTCTAAACATTTTGGGATTGCCTGCTTTTATTGTTAATATTTTTTTAAATTCCTAATTTAATTTCACCTTGGTCAGAGAACATATGCTATATGATTGCAAGCCTCTGAAATATTGAGATATGTGTTATAGCTTAGCATATAGTTGATTGTGATAAAGATTCTATAGGCACTTGAAACATGTATTCTGTATTTTTGAATATAGCCTTCTAAATAATGTCAACTAGGTCAAGTTGGTTAATCATGTTCAAAACTATACCCTTAGTGATTTTTTTTTTTTTTTGTCTACTTATATTATCAATTAATGAAAAAGGTGTGTTAAGACCTCAAATTGTGATTGTGGATGTGCCTATTTTTTCCTTTAATTCTGTCAATCTTTGCTTTGTTTATTTTGAAACTGTGCTTTTAGTTGCATACAAATTAAGGATTGTTTTATCTTCCTATGTGACTCTTTTATCATAATGAAATGTACCTCTGATTTCTAGTAACATGATGTTAATATAGCCATGTTGTTGCTATCGAGTAGGCTCTGACTCATAGCAACCCTATGCACAACAGAACAAAACACTGCCTGGTGAACTTGTTAAGTTTTCAATTTCCTTGTCTTTGGCTTTCTTGTAGGTGTATGGATATTATCCTGTCACTGACAGCACTGTGCTTCAGGATCTTGAAACATTCTTTGTGACAATGAATGCCACACCATTCCTTTTCAATTTTTCATTCCTGGGTAGTAGATTGTATGTCTGATTCAAAATGGCCAAAACCAATCCATTTCAGCTCACTAATGCCTAGGATATTGATGTTTATGCATTCCATTTACTTTTTGACAACTTCCAATTTTCTTACATTCATACTTTGTACACTCCATGTTCCAATTATTAATGGATGTTTATGGCTGTTTCTTCCCATTTTGAATTGTGCTGCATCAGCAAATAGGGGTCCCAAAAGCTTTGCTCCATCCACATCATTAAGGTCAACTCAACTTTGAGGACACAGCTCTTCCCCAGTGGTATTTTGAGTAACTCTGACCCGAGGGGCTCATCTTCTGGCACTATATGGGACAATATTTTAGGGCTATTCATAAAGTTTTCCAGTAGTGTATCAGATAATATATCAGACAGTATGTCACTACTATTCATAGGATTCTCATTGGCCAATTCTTTGAGAAGTGGATGGCCCCTTCCTTTTTCTGAGTCTATCTTAGTCTGGAAGCTCTGCTGAAACCTGTCCATCATGGGTGACCCTGCTGGTATTTGAAATACCGGTGGCATAGCCTCCAGCCTCCCAGCAACATGCAAGCCACCACAATACAATAAACTGACAGACAAGTAGTGGAAACAGAGCCATACTAGATTTCTTTTGGTTATTGCTTCTGGTATATTTTTTGTCCTTTCACTTTCAACCTACATGTATGCTTATAGTTAAGGGTCTCTTATACAGGACACTTAGAAAAAAAAATCCAGATACTCATTTTTATCCATTAAATGGAGTGTTTAGTTTATTACATTTAGTTTATTATATGTTTGGATAAGTCTCTATCTTGCCATTTGTTTTCTACTTGTCCCATCTATTTTCTGTTTCTTTAAGTCTCTAATTCCTTTCTTGTTTTGGATTAATCAAATTTATTATTATTATATATTTTCTCCTGTACTAGCTTTTTTAGTGAACCATTTTTTAATTATTTTTCAGTGGTTATCCTAGAGATTTCAACATGCAGCCTAAGCTTACTATACTCTATCCTTAATCAGTACCTTTACTATGTCTTACAGTACAAGACACTTGCAATTGTGTAATTCCACTTACCCTCTTTTAGGTTATTGTCAGATATTCTATTTCTACATATAGTATAAAATTCATAATATACAATTATAATGGTTGTTTTAAATGGTAGTATTTTAATATTTTTACCCACATATTTGAAAGATTTTTACTCATTCCTGGTAATTTGGTGCTTGATATTTTCCTTAAGAGTTAAAACTTTCTTTAATATTATTATGAAGATCATCTGCTGGTGATAAATTCTCTCAGTCATTGTTTGCCTGAAAATGTCTTCATTTTCTCATCATTTTTGAAGGTTATTTTTACTGGTAACTAATTCTACCTTTGCAGTTTTCTTTTCAAATTTTTAGCATTTTAAAGGCATTGATTTATTATTTTTTGGCTTCCATAATGTCTGCTGAAAAGTTAACCAACAAGTTTTTTGTTTTTCACATTATTCCTTTGAAGGAATGTCCTTTTTTTTTCACCTGGTTGATTTTGAAATTTTTGCCTTTGTTGATTTATTATTTTTTGGCTTCCATAATGTCTGCTGAAAAGTTAACCAACAAGTTTTTTGTTTTTCACATTATTCGTTTGAAGGAATGTCCTTTTTTTTTCACCTGGTTGATTTTGAAATTTTTGCCTTCTGTTTTCAACACTTTGACTATTATTTGTGGCCTTCTTTGATTTATCATGCTTGGGGTTTGCTGAATTTCTTGAATTTTGAGGTTCATATTTTCCATCAAATTTGGGAAAAGTTTGGCTATTATCTCTTCAAATTTTGTTTCTGCCCCTCTCTTCTCCTTCTGGAACTCTCATTTTACTTATGAAACTGATTTATCAATCTTGTGATTATGTCCCTGTACTGTTTTGCCACTCTTTTTTCTCTTTGAGTTTATTTATTTTTATTGTGATTTGAGTGAAAGTTTACAGAGCAAATTGGTTTTCCATTCAACAGTTCATTGTTTTGGTTACCTAGTGCCACTCTGACAAGAATATTCCACAAATGGGATGGCTTGAACAAACAGGAGTTTATTCTCTTACAATTTGGGGTCTTTAAGTCTAAGTTCAAAGTGCCAGGCTCTAGGGGCTGAGTGAAAGTCCCTCAACTTGAGCTACAGCTTTGCCTCCTGCTCCCAGACCACTGAACCTAGAGGCTTTTCTTCACTCAAACAGCTGCTGACTGATAAGACTAACAATCTCAATGTTGAAAAGTAAAAAGGCACAGTTGTGATGTTACCAAACCACATGGCAGGCAATTAATTCAAGTCCATTGTAAGTCCCAAGGCAGAGGAGCATAGCAGGCTGCTGAACAACAACACAGCTAGGTATAGGGTTCAAGTGTGCCATAAGCTAGAGACCTTTCCCCAAGCCTTCTCCTTGTAAACTGGAAGCAGACCACATCCCTAAGGCAGCTACTTAGCTGCTTGTGGCAGATTCCACCATGGAGTTGATTGCTAGTCTCATCATGGGGAGTACTACATCCAGCTGCCCAGCCACTCAACCGGCCCAGCCAGGTTGACACACAAACTTAACTACCACATTCATACAAATTTTGTTTCATGACATTGCAATCCCCACACTGTAACAACATTCTTCCCACTTCCTCCCTGTATTTCCCATTTCCTTTCACATCCGTTTCTGCCTTCTGAGCTTTGTTGTTGTTGTTGTTGTTGAGTGCCGTCGAGTCGTTTCTGACTCATAGCGACCCCATGCACAGCACAA
>NW_006921603.1:15684364-15698134 GCF_000298275.1 Orycteropus afer afer | reverse complement strand
ATTGGTTTCCCTTTTCTTTGTTGCAGAGGGTCTGTGCAATCCTTCTGCCTAGTCCGCCATCTTGCCGGAACTCCCCTGTTGCCTCCCTGGATTGTAGTTTTGGTAACTTCATGTTTGTTCCTATTTTTTGGACATGATATTGTCATAGCTTTTGATTGAGAGTCTGTCTGGCCTTTGTCTCTTCAGCACTGAGTCAGAAGGACTTTTCCCACTTGAATTATATTTATCCAGTCCCCACCATTTTCACAGTTCCCCAATATTTTTAAACATGATTTTTGCAATTTATTCTTTCTTTAAAATTGTTGTTGAAGTTGGAATGCTGGACTTTAGTTCTTTACTACATTCTATTTCAAAACATAAGTATGATCATAATATAGTAACTTAAGTATTAGTGAGGATGGAGAATATACTTACTCTCAATCATATAATAATTAAAATGAAAAGTGAGGATATTGTGGTTATGGATTGGGATCAATGAATTAGGGGTCTTAGAAATGGAGTAGAACTTCTTAGTAAGTAGGGTTAGGATATGGTCAAATGTATAATCACTGTAAAGGAGAAAAGGTTATTAGTGAATCATTTCTTGTTTTGTGTTTATTAATCCTTCTGTATCATTGGATTATTTTCCTATCTCATTGGTGTCTCTATTTGGTCTCTTCTATTGGTTCCAGTCTCCTTCTTTGCAACATGTAAATGGTGAGTTCTTCCCAGTCTAACTCCCAGTCCTTCTTCTTTTTCCTATTTACATATTCTCCCTAGATGATATTTTCTAGTTTCATGGTTTCAAATACTACATATACCAGTGATTTTCCAAATTTCTATTCCCAGTCCTGACATCTCCCCTAAACTCAGAACCTTTAACCTATTGTTTACTTGACAATTTTATCTGGCTATTTAATAAGCATTTCAAACTCAACATTAATCAGCATAAAATTATTTATACCCCCAAACCAGTGTCTCTTCTGATCTGTCCCATCTATACAAATGACAGCACTGCTTACCTAAGGAGCTCTGGCAATGTAGTGGTTAAGGTATTTGGCTGCTAACCAGAGTTCAGCAGTTCAAACCCACCAGCTGCTCTGTGGAAAGAAGATGGGCTGATCTACTTCTGTAAAGATTCACAGCCTTGGAAACCCAATGAGGGTCACAATGAGTTGGAATTGACTCAATGGCAGTGAGTTTGTTTTTGGTTTGCCTGCTGACCCAATTCAAATAAAAATCTAGTAATTATCCTTGATTCCACTTTTTCTTACATCCTACATCTAATCAGTAAGTCTTCTTCAAACCATATTTTGGATTTATTTACTTAATCTACTTTTGTCCCTTTTCATATCTTCAATCCTAGTCCAAATCACCGTCATCTCCCCTGGTTTACTGCTCAAACCAAAAAAAAAAAAAAAAACACCCAAAATCCCCAAACTCACTGCCTTCAAGTTGATTGTGACTCATAGTGACCTCAATTGTGTTTTCAAGGCTGTTGCCTCATCTTTCTTCCATGGAGCAGCAGGTGGGTTCAAATCACCAACCTTTTTGTTGGCAGACAAACGCCTTAGCCACTGTACCACCAGAGCTTCTTGGTCTACTGTTACATTCTATGAATTCTTCTTTTAGATCTCGCCCAATACATTCCCCACACAGCAGCTGAAGTCATTCTTTTTAAGTATTAATCTGATAATATTCCCATTTCCACTGTAAATATAATTCCTTCCCAGCTTTATAAAGTCCAAAGTGATCTGGTCCCTTCCTACTTCTCTTCCTTCATCGTCTACCCTGCTCAGCTTTCCCTTTTGCTGTCTTCTAGCTACACTGTTCTTTTTCTGATCCTCTAACACACCATACTCATACCCAGTTCAGGGTCTTTGCACTACTTGTTTTCTCTGCTTAGAATGCTCCTCTCCTAAACTCTGCATGACAGATTCCTTATCATTTATATCTCAGCTTAAATATTACCTCTTCAGAGAAATCTTTAGTAATCACATAGGGTAGCCAACCAGCTATTTAACCTCACTTTATCCGATTCAATTTTCTGTATAATACTTGTTTGATATTTTTCTTATTTACTAACTTTTGTGCTTATGCTCTATCTTATATTTTCTCACTAAAATCAAGAGAACATATCCTTATTCACCACTCTACTACCCCCTCATATTTTATTGTGTATGATACTTTATAAGGAGCCCTGGTGGTGCAATGGCTAAACACCCAACAGCTAAATGAAAGGTTCGTGATTTGAACTCATCCAGTAGGTAAATCATAAAGATTTACTGCCTCGGAAGCCCAATGGAGGTCACTATGAGTCTGAGTCGACTTGATGGCAGTGAGGTTTTTTTTTTGTTGTCGTTGTTTTTGTTTTTAGTGGCTCCACAGGAGAGAGATCTGGCAATCTAAAAGGATTATAATCTAAGGATTACAGCCCAGAAAATCCTATGGGGGCAGTTCTACTCTGTCAAAATGGGGTCACTATGAGTCTAAATCAACTAAATGGCTCCTAATAACAACAACATCCCAGGACTGAATCCCAAACTATTGTACTACTCACAAACAGAAGCCACTTATATTACCTAATTTATTCATCTTTCATAAAGGACTAGTCAGGGAAACCTGAGATGAAGCATTATTTAAACGCTGGCTAGTTGTCTGTTTTCTATAGCTCATTGGCTGAGGAAATACTTAAGAAACAAAATGCTGCAAACCATATAAAAGAACATAGGCCTATACATTGCTCAGGTGTTCATGGCTGAATTGCCACATTGTCAGGCTGTCTCCCAAACTGTGCAATGGCTTTAGCTCTAATTCTCACCATTTTCCTCTATAATCTTATTTCTTACTTAGTTACTTAGATTTTTATAATCTATAATCATTTGTGCTTATGTTGGTGGCACATTATTTTCTATGTCAAAAATAAAAACAGGCAAGGTTAATACAGTTACATTCAATTTTAATTTGATAGTTTAGAAAGAACGCAATCACTTTTCACATTTGTCCTAAAAGCAACTCTTTAAAAAGGTATTATAAGAGAATACCTTACTGCCTACTGCCTTTCCTGAATTAAAAATGTAAATTCAATTATGATCAAAACAGTTTAAATCCATAGTCCTTTCAGTAAATAAATATACAGAGAATGGTGTAAAGAAAAACTTACTTGATGCATTCCAGTGGTTTCTTAGGTAACTCAGGGCGGCTATCTCCAACTGTAAAGAAAAATATAAAAGGATTCTGGTTAACATAGAAAATTGAGCATATGATTTTATGTGCTGTCTTTCCAATGCATCGATAAAATGGTGATAAAATAATAAAAATAAGGTATAAAACTTCAAGTAGAGGAAAACAATAAAGATGATATTTTTTCCCTCTAAGATGGAGAACAGATGTCAAATGGTAATTGTCTTAGCAGGTCATAGAAATTTGAAACTTAACTGCATGATGAGGAGAATCACTAGGAAGTGAGCAGATTTCCACTTCAGAACTTTAGAAAATATTCAAAAATTGAAGGTACCAAATGCCTCAGAAAGCAGGGGCATGGCACAGATCTGAAAGTCTCATACCCTCATTTTGTATAACCCAATAACCAGCCCGGCCCTACCCAGGGAAGACATCTAATCTTTGGGGAAACTGGGCCAAAGAGGTTTAGGACTAGAGGATAGTAAGCACAAAGCAGAACAGGAGTATGGTAAGGGACTGAAATGGGGAATAAATCATACTAAACACATAAGATTCCTCATTCTTTTTTCCCTACCGAGGTCCCAGATTATAAGCAGCTAGTGTCTATATCTTGCCAGGCACAAGATTGGAGGATTTACATGAAGAGGAAAAAAAAAAAAAACAACCTACCACCAACAAACAAACCCTTGTTGAGTTGATTCTGACTCATAGTTACTCTTTTAGACAGAACAAAACAGCCGCATAGAGTTTCCAAAGCTGTAGTCTTTATGGAAGCAGACTGCCATATCTTCCTCCCATGGAGGGGCTGGTGGGCTCAAGTTGCCAATCTTTCAATTAGCAGCTGAGCATTGAACCACTGTGCAGCCAGGGTTCCTTCAAGAGAAACAGGCCTAATGAATGAAATGGCTAGGTTCTCACTGCATAACCCTATAATGAAACAAAACAGTCTCAGAACTATAGCCAAAGAACACCAGGCATTTTAGCAAAGCTGACATCATGAAAGACAGAAAACAAAACAAATAAGCAGGGAGGAAATGGGAAGTAGAAACATTTTTCTGGCAATCTGTTAGAAAACAGAACAAAAGACAAAGAGGTGACCAAAAGGAGAGAATAGATTTTGTAAAATTAGGGGATCAGGTGCAACTTCCATATCATAGGAGAACCAGAAAAGAGAACGGGGAAAATAGAGGAGGAAGACATTGCAAAAAGTCATATAAGAATATCGAACATTTTCCAAAATGAAATAAGATGAAGAATGACTGTAATTGCATTAAATATTTTATAATATGATTAAAGCACATTTTTAACTACCTCTTTAAATAAAGCACAACAAATATCAAAAAACAAAAACAAATAAAAAAAATCATATAAGAAAATTTCCCAGAACTGAAGGATTAGAGGTTGCAGATTTCAACAGTCTGTCAACATGTCCTCCATGATGATTGAGGAGAACAACATCAACAACAAAACACACACACACACACACACACACACAGAAAAACCATCAGAAAATTTCAGATGACTGGAAATAAACTTCTAGAAAGTAAGAATAAATTACACATGAAAAATTGGACATCAGAATAAAATCAGACTTCTCAAGAGCAATACTAGAACCAAGAAGGTAATAAAAACTCATCTTTAAAATTCTGAAAGATAATTATTTCCAAACAAAAAGTCAACATTTAAAGAAATTATTAACATATGAAAATAGAATAAATACATCTTTAGACATTGCTACAATAACATGAAGGAGAAAAGCAACAAAGAGTAAAGCCAGAGATCAAACAGGAGTGCTAGCCCAGGAGGCAGGCAAAAGGGTAGATCCAAGCTACTCATGCTGCCCTAGACAACTTCCAATTCAGAATTAAAGGAGGAGGATGGGGCACCACAGGAAAGAACATTCCAAGGGAGGAAAATGGAACTGATTGAATACTTACATGATTGGTCATCCTGGGAGTAATTTTACAGCTTTTTCAGAAAATTAGGAGAAGAATAGTTGGTAGAGGCATAAGAAACAAGTAAATGAAAAATCAGCACATTTGTACAAGAAAAGAAACAATTGTACAACAGCTCACCTGTGAAGAATATTTATACAGTCATAATAAAGTAACCAAAACCATTATGATATAACTATATCAGGAGGATGAGAGAGAAGAAGTGTAGGTGGGGGTGACAGTATAAAAGCGAAATCTTTCTATTTCATAAGAAATCTAGAAATAATTTCTAAAACAGCATCCCAGAAATATTAGTATAGATAAGCTTAGAAATATAATGGTAAATGCAGAAGAGAGAGCCAAATGTTGAAAATTGCTGTTGCCCCTAGGAGGCAGCACTCGGAAATGGCAGAGGTGAGCTTCCAAGTTGGCAAATTCTGTTGCACAGAATCAGTTACTGAAAAAATTCTTTAAAACCAGCTTTTAAAATTGCCATTCAGCTGAAAATGGACATAGCTTTGTTACATAGAATATTTTTTGTAACAACAGTGCTACAGGGCTCAATGAAAAGTTTAATGATGTATATCATTCATTATTCACTCAGCAAGTCCACAAATATTTACTGACTGTCAGTACTGCTCTAGGTGAACCACGAGTACTGCATGCATCCTATGGTATTTTGTAGGTCAGCCTGAAGCAGTACCATTCCTTCTGTGTACAAACCAGCTTCACAATGGTCAGGGAATGTTAGAAGAACTCTGCAACAATCATAAGATGTTCAGAAATACCAAAAAAGATGGTTGGTTAACACCTCCCCGATTTTCATCAGACTCAGAAGCCCTGTGGAAGAATACCTGAACTTGGTCACTACTTTATAGACCTGTCTCCAGGACTGAAAAAAGAGACAATGGACATCTGAGAGAAAAAGCACCATGCAAGAGATCAATTTGGCAGAGTGAGTCTGACAGTGTTAGATTACCCAATAAGTAAGCTAAGGCTTACTTGTGTTTACTTACTAATTTGTAGTGAACAACTTCACCTTTTTTTTTTTCCCCTCCAACCCCACCAAAGATCCTGCTTCTAGGTATGGCTGGCATCTCTCTCTCTCCCAACCCTACAGCAACTTCCTATATCAATGCCTCTTCAAATTTACATCCCTGACAGGGACGGAGTACCCAATAAGCAAGGTTTACTTGTGCTTACTTAGTAATCTGTAGTGAACAAGTTCACGTGGGTTTCCACCCTTGGAATTTGATCAGCTAGGAGTGCTGATTGGGGAGGTAATGATACCAGGTGCTGAGCAAGGGCGCTGTGCATTACGGGAAGGAGAGGGCAGGGCTGAAATGACAGAATTGGATCACCAGGGGCTCCACTCTCAGCTGTAGAGATGGGTACAAGGGGCCAGCACCATTGCTCTGCAAGTGGAGAGAGGGCACAGGGCAATGGTTAGGAGTAAACCGGATGCTAGCAGAATGAGCCATGAGCAAACCAAGGGGCTCTAGAGAGCAGAAAGACTGAAAGGCTTCTGGACCTTCCATTTCCATTGGACTCTTAGAAAGAATACCTGGGAAGGGAGTTCTCCAGGAAAAAAAAGGTTTGTTTGTTTGTTTGTTTTTCTTATCAAGAGGAAAGGAGACTCAGATCAGTAAGAGCTGAGGTACTGCAAGTGAAGCCTGAGAAATATCCATTATAGATCAAAGATTTAAAATTAGATGTTATATCTTTGTGATGCATAGACTAGCTCCAGTTGGCACCACCCACCCATATGGTCACCATTTGAAGATATTATGCTTACAGTTTCTGATGATCTTTAAAAATAAAAAAAAATCACACTGATTGGCTTGACAAACAGTTACAGTAGGAGAGACCTTAGTACCATTTCGTTACTGAAAATGGATACTGAAAATAATCAAATATTCTCTTATGGAACACTTATTTGCCAAATTACATATTTACTATGAATGATACAACTTTGCTTGCTGAAAGTGAGGATGACTTAAGGCACCTACTGATGAAGGTTGAAGAATACAGTCTGCAGTATGGATTACATCTCAACATAAAGAAAACAAAAATCCTCACAACTGGACCAATGAGCAGCCTCACAATAAATGGAGAGAAGATTGAGGTTGTCAAGGAATTCACGTTGCTTGGTTCTACAATTGATGCCAACGGAAGCAGCAGTCAGGACATTAGATGACATGTAGCATTGGGAAAGTCAACTGTGAAGGAACTGTTTCAAGTGCTGAGGAGCAAGGATATCTCCTTGAGGACTAAGGTGTGCCTGACACAAGCCATGATATTTCCAATCACTTCATATGCATGTGAGAGCTGGACAATGAATAAGGAAGACCGAAGAAGAGTTGATGCTTTTGAGTTGTGGTGCTGGTGAAGAATGCTGAAAGTACCATGGACTGCTAAAAGAACTAACAGATCTGTCCTGGAGGAAGTGCAGCCAGAATGCTCCTTGGAAGCAAGAATGGCCAGACTTTGTCTCACCTATTTTGGTCATGTTGTAAGAAGGGACCATTCCCTGGAGAAGGATGTCATGCTTGGTAGGGTGGAGGGTCAATGAAAGAGGGGGAGGCCTTCAACGAGATGGATTGACACGGTGGCTGCAATGATGGGCTCAAGTATAGCAGGGATTGTGGGGCTGGTGTGGCAGTGTTTCATTCTGCTGTGCATGGGGTCACTATGAGTCGGAAACGACTTGACGGCACTTAACAACAAACAACAACATGAATGTATAATTAATCATCACCAAATAGCAACAAGGAGACACTTCTTACGGTGTAATCGCTGGCCAAAAAGCTTTAGAACTGTTATTTGGTACAAAGACTCATTGGCAATCAGCATTTGAGCTGCTTCCAAATTCACTGGATTTTCTACTACTGGATTGGAAAGCATAACCTATAAGAAAATATACACAACATAGTTTTTTAAAGTTAATTTCTTTTTAGAGTAAAAAGACAAACCAATATACACAACCTTCAACAAGTATTTATTAAATTTACTAAATGCCTACTATATACCTGGGTATAGATAACGATGATAAATGAAACATAATCTGTCTTCAAGAAACTCTTGATCTATCTTGGTTTCATACTACATACTCAGGAGCCAAACACTAAGATCAAACAAGCTACAAGTTCCTTGCTATAACTTATTCCTCCTTATCACAAAAATTTAAATTGGATTTATGTGTCAAGGAAACTGAACATTAGAAAACAAAACAAAAAAACTCACTGCCATCAAGTAGATCCCGACTCATAATGGCCCCCTGTTGGGTTTCCAGGCTGTTAATCTTTACAGAAGCAGAGCGTCTCATCTTTCTTTTGTGGAGCAGCTGGTGGGTTCAGCCCACTGACTGTATGGGTAGCCGCCAAGTGCCTTAACCACTATACCACCAGAGCTCCTTGAACTAAATATTACCCATCCACTATCATCCACTGGGTTTCCAAAGCTGTAAATCTTATGGAGGTAGATTGCCTCATTTTCCTCTGAGGAGCAGCTGGTGAGTTCGAACCACTGACCTTCTGGTTAGCAGCCAAATGCCACCAGAGGTCCATGAACTAAACATTAGGAAATATTAAAACATTCCCAGTGCATAGGTTAAAAAAATATAAAACCTTACATTTTAACATGAGACTGTACATAGATCATGGTTAAATAAGTGCATGCAGGGAGGCTTGGGCACACTTCAGTATTCTTCCAGATTGTCAGATGATTAATTTGGTATCTGTAATAATTTTCTATTGTGGCTGTAACAAATTACCACAAATTTAGCAGCTTAAAACAACACACATTTATTATCTCACATTTCTGTAGGGGAGAAGTTCAGCATGGTTGGGCTGGTTTATCTGCTCTGATATTCATAAGACCAAAATCAAGGTGTTGGCTGTCTGGGCTCCTATCAAAAGTCTCTGGGAAGAATCTCCTTCCAAGTTCATTCAGGTGGTTGGCCAAATTCAGTTCACTGCAGCTGTAAAACTGAGGTCCTCATTTCTGTGCTAGCTATCCACCTGGAGCCACCCTTAGCTCCCAGCCATCTCTCACCAATGCTTGCTTGTGGCTCCCTACATCTCAGAGACAGCAATAGCATAATTAATCCGTTAATAGGAGTTAATTTGGAATCTCTGACTTCCCATTGCCATCCCTTCTGGATCTTTCACTGTATTTCTCAGACTGACTTTTCTGCCTTCCTCCTCTGTTTTCAAGGGTTTACATGCTTATTTGATTACTTTGGGCCAGGTGAATAATCCAGATAGTCTCCCTATTTTAAAGTCAGTTGATTAGTAACCTTAATTCCATCTGCAAAGTCTTTTCAGCTCACACCTAAGTTGGTGTTTGATTGAAGAATTGTGAAGGGTGGAGGCAAAGGAATCTTGGGAGGACATCTTTAGAATTCTACCTACTACAGTATCTTCAGCTCTACAAGTAGATGAGCAGTAGTAACTAAAACAGAATAGTTCCACTCACACACCTTGTTTCTCTGATGCTTCAAAATTAATACTATGCAAATTATAATGATCTATTCAATTATTCAGCATTTTGAATATTACATGTTAAAACATGTAAATGATGTAATAGAGTATAGCTAAAATAGTAAGTACCAAAAGACCTAAGTAGAGATACAGGTTAAAGTGGACAATTGTGGCTGAAGAGTCATGTAAATTATGGCAATTTTTCATCAATAAAAGCAAATGTCTGACAATATTTTAAAGGCAATAAGAATTTTCTGCTATTTCTTGAGTTTTCCTGTTTGGAAAACACAGTGGGCTATGTTTCCAAAGAATATTATAATTGTGTAAGTAAGATTCAGTATAGACTGCACTATACCTTTCAAAGTGGGTGGGAAATAGCTTTTGGTTGTTGATTGGAGAGAAAATCTTATTGAGAGAGGCATACCTGATAAAGTTTATTCAGTAATCTTCTCATTAACCACTGTGTCATATAATGCGCATACCAAAAAAAACCAAACTCACTGCCATTGAGTTGATTCAACTCATAGCGACCCTTCCTTGGGTTTCTGAGGCAGTATCTCTATGGAAGTAGATTGCCCAATCTTCCTTCTGAGGAGTGGCTGGTGGGTTTGAACCGCCGGCCTTCTTGTTAGCAGTCAAATGCCTTAGGCACTACGCCACCAAAACCAAAAAAAAAAAAAAAAAACCACTGCCATAGAGTCAGATCGACTCATAGCGACCCTTTCTTGGGTTTCTGAGGCAGTATCACTATGGAAGTAGATTGCCCAACCTTCCTCCTGAGGAGTGGCTGGTGGGTTTGAACCGCCAGCCTTCTGGTTAGCAGTTTAATGCCTTAGGTACCAGGTGACCAGAGCTCCTTATAATGTGAGTACAAGCTATTAATTATACTTAATGATTTGTAAGAACTGGTAATATAAAGTATATATTAAAGTGTATAAATCAGACACCTTGCTAATAAAGTAAATAAAAGTCCAACTTTTAAACTATCCATGTGATAAAAAGCTTTCCAAGGATAAGTATAATGATTTGAAACATCTGTAAACAACTACGCATAATGACCCTATAGGACAGAGTAGAAATGCCCAGAGGGTTTCCAAGGCTATAAATCTTTATGGAAACAGACTGCCACATCTTTCTTCCACAGAGCTGCTGGGTGGGTTCTAACCACCAGCCTTTTTATTAGCAGTGGAGCACTTAACAGTTGTGTCACCAGGGCTCCTTATTACACTATTACTCTGATGATAGAAGTCTGCTTAAGAACTCATTCAGTAGGTGACAAAGAATGCCCTCCTTTCAAAAAGCAAAAACAAAAACAAAGCCATCACTACTTAGTAAAATAAATCAAGAAAGACATCCCAGAGCAGTGCTCATTTGACCAGACTGAAAACCTGAGCAGCTGCTTGCCAGACAGACTGAGGACGAGAGAAGGAGAAAATGGGTTACTAGTCAGACGCGACACCGGATTGAGCACTTTGTAACTTTAGAATCTAAATTTTCAAACGCTTTTTGATTTTAGCTAAACCAAGCACTGTGAGCAAAAGAAAGAAAAAAGCAGGATATAAATAGGAGTGGTTTTCACGGTGTGTTAGGGAGAGAATCTGAAGCCCAGGTGTGGAGAGGTAGATTATCATTTGTCATGCTAAGGAATTCGCACTTAATCTTGTAGACAATGAGGCAACCACTGACAGATTTTAAACAGAAACATAAAATCAGGAGGAAATGTTAATAACAGCAGGGTTAGGGTTTGTATGCTTCTCAGTGATTTTTCCTTTCCATTATCTTAAAAATCTTCTGTAATGTAGGCATATTTGTTTTATAAATTTACTTGAAAAATAAAATAGCCCTGTCATCTACTGGCCCTACCTGATACATTTAGCAACGCTTTGTTGTCACTTCACATTATTATTTAGTAGCAATAACAATTCTGATATTAACTAGCTTTTATTGAATTCGGTTCTTGGACCAGGTGCCATTCTAAGTACTTTACATGCATGAATTCATTCAATCCTCAAAACAGTCACATGATGTAGCTACAGCCCATTTTCCCAGGAAGGAAGGTTGGGCAATCTACTTCCGCAGTGATACTGCCTCGGAAACCCAAGGAGGGGTCGCCTACGAGTTGAGTCAGACTCAACAGCATGTAACAACACAACAACAACACAGCCCGTTTTATTGATTAAGAAATCGAAGCATGCAAAGTTAAGAAACTTATCTTAGGTTCCAAAGGTATTAAGTGGCAGAAGCAAGATGGGAAGCCAAGCAATCTAATCGCAGCGACTCAGTTACCTTTTATTAAATTATTCTGCAATTCGAAGTTTGTACCAGTTCTTTCCAGCTTGCCCTTGCTCATTACATTTTGAGAAAATTCTGTCTTACTTTTCTTGTGGCAGACCCTAGTTTATGTGGAAGAGACAGGAATATATATGATTGACTCATCTCCATATATACTCATTTGCTTTAAGTCTTTATTCAAATATCTCCTTCCCAGAAAAAGACCTGTCACAGAAAGATGGTCAATATATATTTGTTGAATGTATGAATACATTGGATGCTAAATCTTTAAAAAGATCGATTTTCTCAGTATGATCAGATGGCTAACCAGAAAATCAGTATTAGTTTATTTTCAAAAAATAAGAAGGGAAATAGATTTTGTATTATAATTTTAGTTGATTGATAAAATTCAATTAAGCTAGAATACTTTATTCTCAAACTATTCCAGGTAATCAAAAGTTAACATTTTATCTTTGGATATTATTAATAAATAAAATATCACTGAGCTGGATGTTCATGGTCAAAGTGAATGCCACTGAAATAATTTACTTCAGTATCAGATGAGAAAGGAAGCTCTTTGAGGCTCAGGAATAACACAACAATGAGGCATATTTCTGAGGACCCTGGACCTAGGGGGTGAAGGGAGGCTTCTGGAAACAGGCATCTACACGAGGGCAGGAAAAGTCCTTGGTTTAATTGCTCATTGGGTTTGATACAAAAATTTATAAGCTAATACTGTCAAAAACAAAAGGTAGACCTGAACATTTTCACCTCTTTGAAGGAAGGTAAAATCCATGAAGAAAGTTCTAAAAAATCTGTTTAATATTAAGAAATGAAATTGGGAGCCAAGAGAAAACCTAGGACTATATGGTTTAGAATTGAAATCATTGGAACAATTACTTCCTTTTATAAAATATATATTCTTCAGCCATGAAGAGTCTTAACTATCAATTTCACTTTTAAATAATTGTTTTTATAATTCAAATTCTATTTTATAGTCTTGATGTAAAAAGCAAGTTACTGATTTAAATAAGTTTGCTCTAATCACTCCTCAGAGGAAGGTTGGGCAATCTATTTCTGTAGTGATTCACCTCGGGAAACCCAAGGAGGGATCACTATGAGTCGGGCAACTTGATGGGACACAACAACAACAACAACAAATCACTTAAAGGAAGCTCTGGTGGCATAGTGCCTAAGGCATTTGACTGCTAACCAGAAGGGAGGCGGTTCAAACCCACCGTCCACTCCTCGGAAGGACGATTAGGCATTCTACTTCTGTAGAAATAACATCTCACCCAAGAAGGGGTTGCTATGAGTCAGAAACGACTGAATGGCAGTGAGTTTGGTTTGGCTTTGTGTTTAATCAGTCAAACATGTACATATTTGTACGTTTTATTTCTTATAGTTTGAACAACCAGCATAGTTAAAAGTATTAATGAGAACATCATATTAATCTGTTCTTACCTGGAGGGTAAGTAAGATGCTGCTTAATGTATAGCTTGTATCCCACTTATCAGGGTTGTCCAAAAAATCAATACACGGCCGACCAGTGTATTTGTCAACTGTATTAAAATAACATAGTAATATGGATACATATGATTTAAAACTTATAAATATCAAATTATCATAGGCAAAATTAGAAAGCAGATTACATACCAGAAAAAAATTGTTCACAACAAATACGAAAGACAGTTAACATAGTGTAGCAGTTAAAAGCATGGACTTTGGTGTCAGGTTGTTGTTATGTGCCTTCAAGACGGAGCCGACTCATGGCGACCCCTCCTTGGTTTTCCGGCTCCTCAGTTTCTGAGGCAGTATCACTACGGAAGAAGATTGCCCAACCTTCCTTCCGAGGAGTGGCTGGTGGGTTTGAACCGCCAGCCTTCTGGTTAGTAGTCAAGTGCCTTAGGCACTAGGCTACC
>NW_006921603.1:15679251-15683810 GCF_000298275.1 Orycteropus afer afer | reverse complement strand
AATAGAAAAACATTGCAATAAAAGGAGAAGATTGAGAAGAAATTTTTGAAAAAGAGAAGAAAAAGATAGGTCTTTGGTTTACTATATTACATTGTGTTGGAAAAAGACAATAATTATAACAGTGTGGTAGACAACAAGATTAGACAGAATATAATATAAGAATCAGAAGCAAATCCTCATGTGTACTAAAATTATCATATGTTAAAAGTGAAATTATGAATCAGTGAAAAAAGTGATTATCAATAGATGGGACAAAAGATAATCAATAAATTGTATGAACTACTCATTGTTTTCCAGTATCTACTCTCTTTCTTCCATTTTCTCTATTTGTAATAAGAAACGCTACCTTCTTCTTGCCCTGACTCCTATAGCTGAACACATGGTTGCCCTGTCTATTTTTCTCAGTCTCCATTCTAGCTAGATGGAGTTTTACTTATGGGGCACGAGCAGAAATAAAGTGTTCAACTTTGGGATCATGGTTTCCTAAGGAAGCTATTTTGCCTGCTTTACTCTCTTTCTTCCTCTTTCCATGGGTTGAAAATGATAAGAAAGAGAGTAAACGCCTTAGACCCAGAAACAGAAGCCACACTTTGAGAATGGCAGAACTTCCCTGCTAGCCCTGGCCTATTAGTTTGCAAAGATATGCAGTAACTTGGCCTATGCCCTAATACAGTCAATTAACCAATTTGGCATTTGAAAACAAACAATGGAATTAAATATGAAAAAATAAAACTAGAGTTGACTGGAAGCAAATTAAAATAATTCTTTGATTTGGCGAAGGATTATTAAAGCTAAAGACCACTGAAGAAATCTAAAAGTACAAAACTATCTTCGTTATTCAGTATTGCTGTTACAGATATACCACAAGTCGTTGGCTTTAACAAACAAATTCATTTTCTCATAGTTCAGGAAGCTAGAAGTTCAAATTCAGGGTGCTGGCTCTACAGGAAGGTTCACTCTCTCTCCGTCAGCTCTGGGGGAAGAACCTTTTCAGCTTTGATTCCAATGTTCTCATTTTGAGTCACGCCACATCAGCAAATGAACATCCCAAAAGCTTACTCCATGTACATCATTAAGGTTGACTCTACTTTAAGGAGGCAGCTCTATCCCGGTAATATTTTGAGTCCCTCCCAACCTGAGGGGCTCAGCTTCTGGCACTATATCAGACAATATTCCACTGCTATTCACAAGGTTTTCACTGGCCATTATTTTCCCCCCAGAAATAAATCATCAGGTCCTTCTTCCCAGTCTATCTCAGTCTGAACATCTGTTGAAACTTGCCATTATGGGTGACCCTGCTGGTATTTGAAATACCAGTGGCATAGCTTCCAGCATAACAACAATACACAAGCCACCATAGTACAACAAACTGACAGGGAACACAAAATGAGAAGAAACAGCTGCAAATATCCATTAATAATGAGAACATGGAATGCATAAAGTATGAATCAAAGAAAATGTAAAGTTGTCAAAAATAAAATGCAATGATTGAAGATCAGTGTCCTATGCATTAGTGAGCTGAAATGGACTGTTGTTGTTGTTAGGTGCCGTCAAGTCATCTCTGACTCATAGTGACCCTATGCACAGCAGAACAAAACACTGCCCTGTCTTGTGCCAGCCTCATGATCCTTGCTCTACCTGACCCCATTGTTGCAGCTACTGTGTCTATCCATCTCATTGAGCGACTTCCCCTTCTTTGCTGACCGTCCACTTTACCAAGCATGATGTCCTTCTCCAGGGAATGATTCCTTCTGACAACATGACCAAAGTAGGTGAGACAAAGTCTGGCCATTCTTGCTTCCAAGGAGCATTCTGGCGGCATTTCTTCCAGGACAGATTTGCTAGTCATTTTAGCAGACCATGATACTCTTAGCATTCTTCTCCAACACAACTCAAAAGCATCAACTCTTCTTTGGTCTTCCTTATTCATTGTCCAGCTCTCACATGCATAAGAGGTGATTGGAAATATCATGGCTTCAGTTAGGCACACCTTAGTCTTCAAGGAGATATATTTGGTCTTCAGCACTTGAAAAAAGTCTTTTGCAGCATATTTGCTCAATGCAATACATTGTCTGATGTCTTGACTGTTGCTTCCATTGGTATGATTGTAGAACCAAGTAAGATGAAATTCTTGACAACTTCAATCATTTCTCCATCCACTGTGAAGCTGCTTATTGGACCAGTTATGAGGATTGTTGTTTTCTTTATACGGAGGTGTAATCCATACTGTACACTGCAGTCTTTAATCTTCATCAGTAAGTGCTTCAAGTCATTCTCACTTTCAGCAAGCAAAGTTGTGTCATCAGTTGTATCACAGGTTGTTAATGAGTCTTCCTCCAATCCTGATGCCATGTTCTTCTTCATATAATCCAGCTTCTTGGATTATTTACTTGGCATACAAGTTGAATAACAAGTGAAAGGATACAACCTTGACACAATTCCTTCTTGATTTCAAACCATGAGGTATCTCCTTGTTCAGTTCAAATTACAGCCTCCTGGTCTATGTACAAGTTCCACATAAGTACAATCAAGTGTTCTGGAATTCCCACTCTTCTCAATATTATCCACAATTTATTATGATCCACACAATCAAATGCTTTTTGCATAGTCAGTAAACATTCTTCTGGTCTTCTTTGTTTTCAGCTAAGATTCATCTGACATCAGCAATGATATCCCTCATTCCACATCCTCTTCTGAATCCAGCCTGCCCTCTGGAAGTTCTCTGTCAATATACTGCTGCAAATGTTTTTGAATTATCTCTAGGAAGATTTTACTTGCATGTAATATTGATAATATTGTTCGATAATTTCCACATTCTGTGGGATCACCTTTCTTTGGAATGGATACAAATATGAATCTCTTCCAGTCAGTTGGCCAGGTAGCTGTCTTCCAAATCTCTTGGCATAACCAAGTGAGTGCCTCCAGTGGGGCATCCGATTGTTGAAACATCTCAGTGGGTATTCTGTCAATTCCTGGAGCCTTGATCTTTATCAATTCCTTCAGTGTGTTTTGACTTCTTCCTTCAATACCATTGGTTCTTGAACATATGTACCTCCTGAAATAGATGAACATCAAGCAATTCTTTTTGGTACAGTGACTCTGTGTATTCCTTCCATCTTCTTTAGATGCTTTCTGCATCATTCTATATTTGCCCCATAGAATCTTACAATATTGCAACTCGAGGCTTAAAATTTTTTCTCAGTTCTTTCAGCTTGAGAAATGCCGAGTGTGTTCTTCCCTTTTGGTTTTCTAACTCCAAGTCTTTGCACATTTCATTATAGTAATTGGCTTTGTCTGCTTGAGCTGCTCTTTGAAATCTTCCCGTTTGGCTCTTTTATCTTGTCATTTCCTCCATTTGCTTTAGATACTCTGCACTCATGGGCAAGTTTCAGAGTCTCTTCTGACATCCATTTTGGTCTTTTCTTCCTTTATTGTCTTTTTAATGACCTCTTGCTTTTTTCATGCATGATGTTCTTGATGTCATTCCACAATTCCTCTGGTTTTTGGTTACTGGTGGTCAATACATCAAATTTATTCTTTAAATGGTCTCTAAATTCAGGAAGGATATTATCAAGGTCATATTTTGGCTCTCGTGGACTTGTTTTGTCTTCAATTTCAACTTGAATGTGCATATGAGCAATTGATGGTCTGTTCTACAATCAGCTCCTAGCCTGGTTTTGGCTGAAGATAATTTAATTTCTCCATCACCTCTTGCCACAGATATAGTCAATCTGATTCCTGTGTATTCCATCTGGTGAAGTCTACTTGTATAGTCATCACTTATGTTGTTGAAAAAAGGTATTTGCAATGAATAAGTCATTGGTCTTGCAAAATTTGATCATGTGACCTCCATCATTATTTCTATCACCAACGCCACATTTTCCAACTACTGGTGACTCTTCTTTGTTTCCAACTTTTGCATTCCAGTCATCAGTGATAATCAGCACATCTTGAATGCATGTTTGGTCAATTTCAGACTGCAGAAGTTGGTAGAAATCTTCAATTTCCTCATCTTTGGCTTTGGTGGTTGGTGCATAAATTTGAATAATAGTAGTATTAACTGGTCTTTCTTGGTGGTGTATGGATATTATCCTATCACTGACAGAATTGTACTTCAGGACAGATCTTGAAACAGTCTTTGTGATGATCAATGCTGCACCATTCTTCTTCAATTTGTCATTCCTGGCATAGTAGATCATATGGTTGTCTGATTCAAAATGGCCAAAACCAGTTCATTTCAGCTCACTAGTGCCTAGGATATCGATCTTTATGTGTTCCATTTCATTTTTGACAACCCCCAACAGGCAGGAAAGTGGGGAAAATGAAGCCAGAGGGGATGACAGAGCAGAGAAGTAGCCAGGGATACAGGTAATGGGAGGGTGGAGAGGTTTCAAACAGCTAAGGGAGACAAACTTGTCTGTCAGTTTGTCATACTGTGGTGGCTTGTGTGTTGCTGTGAGGCTTGAGGCTGTGTCACTGGTGTATCAAGTGCTGGCAGGGTTGCACATGGTGCAAGGGTTTCAATGAAGCTTACAGACTAAGACAGACATGGAAGAAGA
>NW_006921603.1:15669901-15678206 GCF_000298275.1 Orycteropus afer afer | reverse complement strand
ATGCAAGTTCAACTTGAAGTTGAAGACAATTAAAACAAGTCCACAAGACCCAAAATATGATGTTGAATATATCCCTACTTAATTTAGAGACCATTTAGAATAGATTTGATGCACTGAACACCAATAACCGAAAACCAGAGGAATTGTGGGTTGACATCAAGAACATCATCCATGAAGAAAGCAAGAGGTCATTAAAAAGACAGGAAAAGAAGAAAAGACCAAAATGGATGTCAGAAGAGACTGAAACTTTCCCTTGAGCAAAGAGTAGCTAAAGCAAATGGGAGACATGACAAAATAAAGGAGCTGAACAGAAGATGTCAAACAGCAGCTCGAGCAGACAAAGCCAATTACTACAATGAAATGTGAAAACACCTGTAGTTAGAAAACCAAAAGGGAAGAACACATTCAGCATGTTTCAAGCTGAAAAAAAAATTGAAGAAAAAATTTAAGCCTCGACTTGCAATATTGAAAGATTCTATGGGCAAAATATTGAATGATGCAGGAAGTATCCAAAGAAGATGGAAGGAAGACACAGAGTCACTGTACCAAAAAGAACTGGTCTATCTTCATCTATTTCAGGAGGTAGCATATGATCAAGAAGCAATGGTATTGAAAAAAGAAGTCGAAGCTGCCCTGAAGGAATTGGTGAAGAACAAGGCTCCAGGAATTGATGGAATATCCACTGAGATGTTTCAACAAACAGATGCTGCCCTGGAGGCACTCACTCAGTTATGTCAAGAGATTTGAAAGACAGCTTACCTGGCCAACTGACTGGAAGAGATTCATATTTGTACCCATTCCAAAGAAGGGTGATCGCACAGAATGTGGAGATTATCAAACAATATTATCATATCGCACGCAAGTAAAATCTTACGGAAGATAATTCAAAAACATTTGCAGCCGTATATTGACAGAGAACTTCCACAGGTGCAGGCTGGATTCAGCAGAGGATGTGGAATAAGGGATATCATAGCTGCTGTCAGCTAGATCTTGGTTCAAAGCAAGAAATAGCAGAAAGATGTTTACTTGTGTTTTATTGACCATGTAAAAATATTCGATTGTGTGGATCATAACAAACTGTGGATAACAATGAGAAGAATGGAAAATCCAGAACACTTAATTGTACTCATGAGGAACCTGTACATAGACCAAGAGGCTGTCAGTTGAAGAGAACAAGGGGACACTACATGTTTTAAAATCAAGGAGGCAGTGCGTCAGGGTTGTATCCTTTCACCATACTTATTCAATCTATATGCTGAGTAAATAATCTGATAAACTGGACTATATGAAAAACAGCATGGCATCAAAATTGGAGGAAGAATCATTAACAACTTACGAGACACTGACGACACAACTTTGCTTGCTGAAAGTGAGGATGACTGGAAGCACTTACTGATGAAGATTGAAGAATACAATCTGCAGTGTAGATTACATCTCAATATAAAGAAAACAAAAATCCTCACAACTGGACCTATAAATAGTATCACAATAAATGGAGAAAAGATTGAAGTTGTCAAAGACTTCACATTGCTTGGTTCTAAAATTGACACCAATGGAAGCACCAGTCAGGACATCAGACAACGTATAGCATTGGGCAAGTCAGCTGCAAAGGACCTCTTTCAAGCGCTGAAGAGCAAAGATGTCTCCTTGAGGAGTAGGGTACGCCTGACACAAGCCATGGTATTTTCAGTCACCTCATATGCATTTGAGAACTGGACAATGAATAAGGAAGACCAAAGAAGAGTTCATGCTTTTGAGTTATGGTGCTGGTGAAGAATGCTGAAAGTACCATGGTCTGCTAAAAGAACTAACAAATCTGTCTTGGAGGAAGTGCAGCAGGAATGCTCCTTGGAAGAGAGAATGGCCAGACTTTGTCTCACCTACTTTGGGTCATGTTGTCAGAAGGGACCATTCCATGGAGAAGGATGCTTGGTAAGGTGGAAGGTTGATGAAAGAGGGGAAGGCCCTCAATGAGATGGATTGACACAGTGGTTGCAGCGATGGGCTCAAATATAGCAGGGATTGTAGAGCTGGTGCGGGACCAGATGGTATTTCATTGCACTTTGCATAGGGTCACTATGAGTCAAAGACGACTTGATGGCACCTAACAAGACAACAACAATTTCCCTAGATTCATACTTTGTACATTCCATGTTGCAATTATTAATGGATGTTTGCACCTATTTCTACTCATTTTGAATCATGCCACACCAGCCAATGGAGGTCCCAAAAGCTTTATTCTATCCATATCGTTAAGGTTGTCTCTACTCTGAGGAGTCAGGTCTCCCCCAGTCAAATTTAGAGTGTCTTCCTACTTGATGGACTCATCTTCCAGCACTATATTGTATAATGTTTCCGGGCTGTTCATAAATTTCTCCAGTAATATATCAGATTGGGTTTCACTGCTATTCATAAAGTTTTCACTGGCCAATTGTTTGAGAAGTGGATGGCCTCTTCCTTCTTCTGAAGCTGTCTTAGGCCAGAAGCTCCACTGAAACCTTTTCACCATGGGTAACTCTGCTGGCATTTTGCAACACCAGTGGCATAGCCTGTAGCCTCACTGCAACATGTAAGCCACCATAGGATGACAAACTGACAGACAAGTTTGTCTCCCTTCCAAAACCAACGAAACTACCATTGAGTTGGATTCAACTCATAGCGACCCCTCCCTTGAGTTTCTGAGACAGTATCACTATGGAAGTTGATTGCCCAACCTTCCTTGTGAAGAGTGGATGGTGGGTTTGAACCACCAGCTTTCCAGTTAGTGGTCAGATACCTTAGGCATTATGCCACCAGAGCTCCCTTGTCTCCCTTATTGTTCTTAACCCCTCTTTGCCCGCCTACCTCAGGCAAAGGCCTTAAAATAGTGCCGCCCCAAGTGAAAGTAGCCCCAAGCCCTGTGCCTGCCTACCTCGGACCTCAGCCTTAAACTAGAGCCACCCCCAAGTAAAAGCAACCCCTGAGCCTCACACCCACCTACCTCAGGCACTGGCCTTAAAATCCAGCCACCCAAGCAAAAAAGCAGCCCTCAATCTCCAGGCCTTGGCCTTAATAAAGAGCCACCCCCAAGCAAAAAGCAGCCCCTCTCTCCAGGCTCCTTGACGGAGTAGTATTGATTATTTTGAATCAGAAAATCATATGGTCTACTATGCTCGGAATGACAAGTTGAAGAGAAACAGTGTAATATTCATTGTCAAAAAGAACATTTCAAGATCTGTCCTGAAATATAAGTCTGTCAGGGATAGGATAATATCCTTACACCTACAAGGAAGACCAGTTAATACGACTATTGTTCAAATTTACGCACCAACCAACAACAACAAAGATGAAGAGACTGAAGATTTTCATCAACTTCTGCAGTCTGAAATTGATCAAACATGCAATCAAGATGCATGGATAATACCTGGTGATTGGAATGCAAAACTTGGAAACAAAATATAGCCTTGGTGACAGACCAATGACTTATTCATTGGAAATACCTTTCTTCAATAACATAAACAGCAACTGTACTTGTGGGCCTCATTGGATGGAATACACAAGAATAAAATCAACTACATCTGTAGAAAGAGGTCATGGAGATGCTCAATCTCATCAGTCATAGCAAGGGCAGGAGCTGTTTATAGAACAGACCATCAATTGCTCATATGCAAGTTCAAGTTGAAGGAAATTAAAACAAGTCCACGAAATCCAAAGTATCTTACCTGAATTTAGAGACCATCTCAAAAACAGATTTGATGCATTGAACACTAATGACCGAAGACCAGAAGAGTAGTGGCATGACATCAAGACCATCGTACAAGAAGAAAGCAAAAGGTCATTAAAAAGTCACACACACACACACACACACACACACAAATAGGATCAAGATAGAGGTCAGAAGAGACTCTAAAACTTGCTCTTGAATGCAGTGTACCTAAAGTTAAATGAAGAAATGACCAGGTAGCATATGACCAAGAACCAATCATACTGAAGGAAGAAATCCAAGTTGCACTAAAGGCATTGGCAAAAAACAAGGTTCCAGGAATATTAATTGAGATGTTTCAAGAAATGGATGCAATGCTGGAGTGCTCACTCATCTATGCCAAGAAATTTGAAGATAGGTAGTTGGCCAGTCAGTTGGAAGAGAGCCATATGCTTGCCCATTCCAAAGAATGATGATCCAAAGGAATGTGGAAATTATTGAACAATATCATTAATATCAATCATATGCAAGTAAAATTATGCTGAAAATAATTTCAAAATGGTTGCAGCAATACATCAACAGGGAACCGCCAGAAATTAAAGCCAGATTCAGAAAAGAATGTGGGATGAGGGATATCATAGCTGATATCAGATGGAACTTGATTGAAAGCAGGGAATACCAGAAATATGTATACTTGTGTTTTATTGATGACATGAAAGCATTTAACTGTGTAGATCATAAAAAATTATGGATAAAATTGCAAAGAATGGGATTTCCAGATCACTTCATGGTGCTCATGTGGAACCAATACACAGACCAAGAGGCAATGGTTCAAATAGAACAAGGGGATACTATATGGTTTAAAATCAGGAAAGATGTTCATCAGGACTGTATCTTTTCAGCATACTTATTCAATCTGTATTCTGAGCAAATAATCTGAGAAGCCTGCCTATATGAAGCAAAGCATGGCATCAAGATTGAAGAAAGATTCATTAACAACTTGTGATGTGCAGATAACAAACACAGCAATGATTATGAGGATGGCACTAGACAGGGCAATGTTTTACTCTTTTGTATATAGGGTCCCTAAATGTTGGAAATGACTAGAGGGCACCTAACACCAACGCAACATCATTCCTATGTTCCTCAGTGATCGTATGGCATGTATCTAAAAAGTATGGGAAAATATTTCAAAGAAGGTCTTATATAAATAATAGCATGCTTCTTTTTTAGTTGTCAAAAATTTCTCCAAAGTTTCAATGCCCAGAAGTGGAGTGTTAAAAAAGTATTTTATATATACTTTCTGAAGGGAGCGTAAATAACATCACCAAAAGGCAATTTGCCTTTATGTGTCCGCTTAGAACTATACATAACTATCTTTAGGAGTTTGGGCACTAATAAATAACACCACTTCCCATATCTCCCTAGTTCCTACATAATTTAATAGACCAACGTGTGGAAAGATAAAAGTAAAAACATCAGCTTTGTGGTATATAAGACTGATATGGAGAATGCATTTCAATCAGGCTCCACAAAAGTTTCCCTGATTTGAACTTCATCCCCAAGCTGAAGGCCTGATCCCCAATTTTCCTGCCAAGGAAAAGAGAGTGTGCCTATTTTAAGGAGAAGTGGGTTGGAAAGAAAGTGTACTGAGACCGTGCTGAATTCCATGCCCAATTCTCTCCCCTATCTCTCTGATCACATAAGTCATTTCTCCTCAGGGAGGAATGTGCAAGGGAGAAAAGAGCAATCAGAAGTTTTCCCATATTTTTCCCTGTTAAAGTGGGGGAAAGAGCCCTGGTGGTGCAGTGGTTAAGCACTCAGCTGCTAACCAGAATGTTGAACCCATCACTCCATGGGATAAATATATGGCAGTCTGCTTCCTCAGAGATTAAACCAAAACCAAACTCACTGCCATCAAGTCAATTCAGACTCATAACTACCCCCAATGGGTTTTCAAGGTTGTAAATCTTTATGGAAGCAGACTGCTTCATCTTTCTTCCATGGAGTGCCTGGTGGGTTCAAACCACCAACATTTTGGTTAGCAGCCAGATGCCTTAACCACTATACCACCAGAGCTCCTTTCCTTAAAGATTATAGCCTTGGAAACCTTCTGTGGCAGTTCTATAGGGTTCCTATAGGGTCACTACTAGTCAGAATCCACTCCATGGCACCAGGTTTGGTTTAATGAGGGGAAGTTCCCTCTACTCTTAAGAAAATAGGAGAGGTGAGGATCGGGGAATAAGTGAGCTTCCTACCATATTTAATCCAATAATTCCACTCCTAAGTATCTATTTTAAGCAAATAGTGGCATATATAGACAACACATTTTTTATTATAAGTTTCATTTTACCCTTTAAAAATACATTTCATTTACAAATTGGGGAAAAAATTAAATTACATAAAAGAAAATATGAACTACTAATGCCACACTTCAAAGTTATTAATGGATTGACTCCTTGCTGAGAATTTGTATTTCCACCCCAGATATACTGAATCAGAATGTATACATAAGAATTACCTAGGGCGAGTTCCAGTAAGATGGTGAAATAGGCAGAAAGACTGCACAGACTCTCTTCAACAACAATTAAAAAAAAAAAAAAAAAGGAAATCAATTAACACAGATACAGAAGATAATCCTGGACTCCTGAGCTTTGAAGGGAAGAATATAGAAGTGGACTAAACTCCAACTAGCAGAAGAATTTGCATGAAAACACCAAAAAAGGAGACACAGAGCTATGGTCTGGCAGCGATCCTGATGGCACAGACAGTTTGGATATTACCAAGTGGTGGTAAGACCTAAGAGTTAACCCCAGAATTGGCCCTGCTAGCCAGGGACTGCATGGAGGACTGCTCTGGTGGCTAGGGAATAAAAGGGAAAGCAGCAAAGAGGACAGCGGGCTGAGCTGTGGACTTTTGTCTGTCCAGAGGGTGCAGCCATTTTGAATGTTTACAAGCGGCTTGACCATTTGGGATATTTAAAGCGACAGCATTCTCCAAGACTCCAGGGGCTTAAGAACAGGTTCCACTTGCCAGTAACCCCAAGGACATTCCGGACCCGGGTGACTGGAAAGGTGCAACATTCCCCTTGTTTCTCTTATACCCCATACCCTCTTGGTGAATGGAGGTATGGCCATCCCTCACTCCCACCCACCTTCTGGGCCCACCGGAACGCCACTCCAGTCTGTACTCAGATGGAGCCTGCGTGCCCTGCCCTGCCCTGCCCCCATGTTTATTTTTTCTTTTTTGTTTTTTAGTTTGTTTTTCTCTGTTTAAAAACTACTACTATTATTATTATTATTGTCCTTTTTACTATTATTCTTTATTCTTCCCTTCCCAGGTTCTAGTTTTCAGCTTTTATTCTTTTTCCTGCTCCTGGTTGCAATTTTTTTTAGTTTTTTTTTTTTTTTCTCTTTTCTTTCTCATGGTTAACTCTGTTCCTTGTTTTTCTTTTTGCATTTTACCCATTTTTTCTTAATTATTCTCTCTCTACCTTTTTTCCTCTTACTCCTTCTCCCCAGATACTTTTTTTTTTTCTTTTCTTTATTTTTCCTTTTTCCTTTTAGTTACCGTTCCAGTGTGATTACATGGTGTATTTTTCGTCCTTTTGCTTTTACATTTTTGATGGTTACTCAATTTTTATTTTTGTCTAACTGAGTGAAAGACAGCAAAAGTCCCCATACGACACAACTATACCCACGCCTCCGGCAGCTTCACTTACTGAGAACCATCACTTTCTCCTCCACCAACAGGTCAGTGATTAAAAACCACCAAGAAGAGCCTGACTCACCCTTGGCTGCTCCTCACAAACAGTTAACAGAGATCTTAATACAATAATGCCATGATGTCTCAGAGACAACAGACCACCACAGTCCACACAAAGAAGCAAGATAAAGTGGTAGAAACAAGGGAACAGGATACAAACCCAGAAAACATCCCTGAGGAAGAAGCAGCATTGGAACTCTTTGATAAGGAATTCAAAAGAATTATATTTAGCTATCTTCATAGGACTGAGAGACAGACCAAGGAAAACACAGACAAAACCCTAAAGAATTTTGGAAGAAAATACAAGAACAAAATTACAAAATAAATGAAAAATTAGAAATGATTCTAAATCAACAGATAGAAACCCAGAAGATTACTATTAGATTGTCAGAAATAGATAACACAACAGAAGGGCAAAGGAGTAGAATTGATGCAATGGAAGACAGAATTAATGACATTGAAGACAAATGCCTGAATACTTCTTTGGAAAGGAATCAATCAGAAAAAAGATCAAAACAAAATGAAGATAGCCTATGGTTCATGTGAGATACCATCAAAAGGAATAACTTACATGTCATTGGAATTCCAGAGCTGGAAGAGAATAATAAAACCACTGAGAAAATTGTCCAAGATTTGTTGGAAGAGAACTTCCCTCATATGATGAAAGATGAAAATATATACATTGAGGAAGACCAACAAACCCAAAAAAGGATAGACCCCAAAAGAAAATCACCAAGACATATCATCATCAAACTCATCAAAACCAAAGACAAAGACAGAATCTTGAAAGCAGCACAGGAAAAACAAAAAGTTACTTGTGAAGGACAACCAGTAAGAATAAGTTCTGATTTCTCAGCA
>NW_006921603.1:15668524-15669626 GCF_000298275.1 Orycteropus afer afer | reverse complement strand
TAACCCAGAAACCACAGCTATCCAAAGTAAAATAAGCTTACAAGAGTGTAAACAGGGAACCAGAGTCATCAATTGGCAAGTGAGGACAACTACAAACCAAAAAGTGGGAAAATACTGTGTAGTCAAAGAACTTCTAAATGATGAGGAAGTCAAGAGAGTTGTAAGATAGAATGGACTTTTCTAATTTTGGGGAGAAAATTATAAATCATAGGGTAACCTCAAAGAAAAATTATAAACCTTCACATCACAATAAAAAAGAGAACAAGCACAAATATTCAGCAAATACTAAAACAACAGCAACAAAGGAAATGATAACATGACTCATAAATATAATGAGCTCACATTATATTTCAATAGAAAATAATATGGAACAAAGAAACCATGGACACCATGCAAAAACATAATAAAATAAAATTCATACTTGTCAAAAATTACATTGAATATTAATGGATTAAATGTACCACACATGAGATGGAGAGTTGCAGATTGGATAAGAAAACAAAATCCATCAACATGCTTTCTACAAGAGACACACCTTAGAGACAAAGACAAAAATGGACTAAAAATCAAAGGTTGGAAAAAGATATATCAAACAAATGGCAACCATACAAGAGCAGGAGTGGCAATATTAATTTCTGATTAAATAGACTTTAAGACAAAAACCACCATACGAGACAAAGAAGGACATTATATAATGATTAAAGGATCAATTGAATAAGACGATATAACCACAATAAAAATCTATGGAGCCAATGAAAGAGCCCCAAAATTAATAAATCAGACTTTAAGAGTTGAAAAGTCAAATAGAGGACTCAACAGTCATAGTGAGCGACTTTAATACACAACTTTCAATGAAAGATAGAACAACTAGAAAGAGACTCAACAAAGAGGCAGAAGAGCTAA
The DNA here is from genome assembly GCF_000298275.1 of Orycteropus afer afer. Lineage (NCBI taxonomy): Eukaryota > Metazoa > Chordata > Mammalia > Tubulidentata > Orycteropodidae > Orycteropus > Orycteropus afer. The sequence goes on along the minus strand of NW_006921603.1, from coordinate 15,668,723 downwards.
ACAATGCAATCTACTACCTTAACCTTATAGATAACTACAGAGCACTTCACCTAACAACAGTACAATATACGTTCTTTTCCTGTGCACATGGAACATTTTCCATGACAGACCATATGTTAGGCCATAAAGCAAGCCTTCATAAATTTGAAAACATTGAAATACTGCAAAGCATCTTCTCAGATCATTTGTTGTTGTTGTT
>NW_006921603.1:15653426-15661877 GCF_000298275.1 Orycteropus afer afer | reverse complement strand
TTCATCATATCAGGGAAGTTCTCCTCCAACAAATCTTGGACAATTTTCTCAGTGGTTTTATTTTTCTCTTCCTGTTCTGGAATTCCAATGACATGTAGGTTATTTCTTTTGATGGTATCCCACATGAACCTTAGGCTTTCTTCATTTTGTTTTGATATTTTTTCTGATTGATCCCTTTCCAAAGAAGTATTCAGGCATTTGTCTTCAATCTCATTAATTCTGTCTTCAATTGCATCAATTCTATTCCTTTGCCCTTTCAATGTGTTATCTATTTCTGACAATTTAGTATTACTCTTCTAGTAATAAGAAATTAAATAAGTATTAATCTTCTGTAGATTAGAATCATTTCTAATTTTTCATTTATTTTGTAATTTTGTTCTTGTATTTTCTTCCAAAATTTTTCTAGGGTTTTGTTTGTGTTTTCCTTGGTCTGTCTCTCAATCTTTTGAAATACCTGAAGATAATTCTTTTGAATTTCTTATCAGGGAGTTCCAATGCTGCTTCTTCCTCAAGGATGTGTTTTGGGTCTATATCCTGGTCCCTTGTTTCTCCTGCTTTATCTTGCTTCTTTGTGTGGCCTGTGATGCTCTGTTGTCTCTGAGGCATTGTGATGTTTTTGTGTTTATATTTAATTGGTGATTATATGTTGGAGTGACTTGCCCACAATTTTTGTTTTCTTTGTATGTTATCTATACAGGCAGGGTACTGTGCTGTGCTCCTCTATTCACTAGTTGACAGCACTTGTACACTCACCACCTGTCTCCTTTTCTTTGTCAGCCTCTTGTATGACCTTGCCAACCCTGGCAAACAGAGACTGTTCTTAGGTCCCTGGAATCTGAATGAGATTTCTATCACTTTAAAATCCAAAATGGTTGCCACTTGTAAACATTCAAAATAGCTTTACCCTCGGTCACTTTAAATATCCAAAATGGCCACCACTTGTAAACATTCAAAATGGTTATGCCCTCAGTCACTTTAAATATTCAAAATGGCTGCCACATGTAAACAGTCAAAATGGCTGTGCCTTCTGGACAGCAGAAAGTCCAGAACTCAGGTTGTCTCCCTCCTTGCTGTTTCCCTTTCTAGTCATAAGACACCAGAGCAGTTGTTCCTGCAACCCTTGGTGACCGGGACTGATCTTTAGGTCAATCTCAGGTCCCAACACCACTTGGAAATATTCAGGCTGTCGGTTTTGTCAGAGTAGCTGACAGTCTGCAGCTCCAACCATCTCTGTACTCACAGTTTTTGTTCAGGTTTTTCTACCAGTTGGTGCCTAATCTACTTCTATATAGTTCCTTTCAAAGTTCAGGGTTCCAGGATTATCTTCTGTATCTCTGTCAATTGGTTTTTCTATTCTTTGTTGAAGTGGGTCTGTGTCTGCCTATTCCACCATCTTATCAGAAGTCCGGAAATCTATGTCTTTTCTTCCTTTTTATTAAAAGAATTAAAACATTTTAGATTTTTGATCCATCACTTTGTATATAATATGAAGTAGCAATTTAACTTTTTTCTAAAAGATTATTTTGCCCAATGCATCATTTTTATGATAATACAAAATTGCATCTGACCTAAATATTGAAAAGTAGGGAAGTGTTTACATTTATCATTCAGTTACTAAAAATTATCCTTTCAAAAAAAAAATTTTACATGATCTTTCGAAGAATGTTTATAATGCAGGAAGAGACTTGGTGACTCTTAATGTCTTCTGCCTTTACATACTTTCCAGTGAGCAGGCTGACTTTTATAATCATAACAAATCTATTAAAAAGACACATGACTATTAAACACTAACAATAAAAAATAATAGGGACAGAGGCACTGATGATAAAATTTTCATTTGGTCCTTACCATTTGGATGAAAAGGAATTGTTTTAAATTTCACATCTGGAGGAACCAAATTGTATTCTGATATAAAATGTATTGACAGTTGGAAGAACAATCCTGTAACACAGAAAGAAACATTTTTACTAAGGTGTCACATTGTACTTGATTGACTCTTGTCTCTCCCAACAGTCAGCCTCCCCACAGTCTTTAGAGTTTTATTTTTAAATAAATTGCATCATACCCTCTCCTATCTAAAGGGCTTTGTTGACTTTTAAAAAGGGTGCACAGACTACTCTGCATAATATAATAGACTCTTCACAAATTCCACTACATTTTAGCCTGTTTCCCACCAGTCCCTTCTATCCTGATACTCAGTCCTTCTGACACTCCTTCTAATGTATATCTCATATTGACTGAATTCACCAGTTCCAGAACCTGTTGTACCTTTCTTGTCTGCAAGCCTGTTGCCATGCTCTTTACTTTGCCTGAATTTTCTTCCCTTCCTTTAGATCCTAGCACACTCTTACTCATTCTTCAGGACTCAACTCAAATCCCACCTCATTAGGAAGCCATTCCTGACTCTACATACTTGTACAGGCTAATTAATCACTTCCTTCTCAACATTGTTTCATTGTAATAGCATGTATTGCATTTTCTCATAACCATCACTCAGGTCTGTCTACCCTACCTCACTCAAGGAATCTATTTTATTCATCCATGATTGGAAGATTAAAAGCTTATAGTAGCCCAATGTATTTGAAAATGTGATTTACAGAATTTTTTTGGTGATTGGGCGGGGGGACTATTATAGAAAACAGAGAAATAACAAAGTTTTTAAATCAACAGGAATTTTAATAGCTAGTCTCTGATTCCATGGAAGATTGTTAGCCACTGTGGTGGTTAAGTTTGTGTGTCAACTTGGCTGGGCCTGGTTGAGTGGCTGGGCAGCTGGTGGTAGTTATTCCCCATGGTGAGATTGGTAATTAACTCCATGGTAGAATGTTTTGGAGCAGCTGAGTAGCTGCTTTAGGAATGTGGTCTGCTTCTTGCATATAAGCAGCAACTTTGGGAACAGTCTCTAGCTTATGGCATGCTTGAACACAGCATGTAGCCATGTCATTGTTCAGCAGCCTGCCATGCTCTGCTGACCTTGGGACTTTAATGCATTTGAATTAATGGCCTGTCATGTGGTTTGGTAACATCGGTACTGTGCTTTTTTGCTTGTCAACCTTGGGCTTGTCAGCCTCAGCAGCCAGCAGCTGAATGAAGAAAAGCCTCCAGCTTCAGTGGACCGGGAGCAGGAGGCAGAGCTGAAGCCCAAGGTGGAGGGGCTTTTACTCAGCCCTTAGAACCTGGCACTTGCAACTCAGACTTAAAGCCTCCAAACTGTAAGATAATAAACTCCTGTTTGTTCAATCCATCCCATTTGTGGTATATGCCTGTCAGAGCGGCACTAGGTAACTGAAACAGCCACTATTCTCCTTTGACATGCTTTATTATATCTACTTTTTTAAAAATGTAATAACATTAACATTTGATACAAAGGAAAATTCCAACTCCAAATTTCCATCTATGTTTACAAATGACAAAAAGTAAATAAATAAGCATATAGTACTGTTAGAATGCTAATGCAGTCTCATACATATAAAGAAAATTCCTAGAACATTTATATAATGCAACTTCATTACACATATTACGAAGACAAACTTTGTAAAAGTAAATTTGTTTTGAAACCACAAACCATGCCAAATTGTGTATTGTAGACCTTCAATTTCAGCTTCCCATTGCATCATATCTTCACTTACAGGAAAGGCAATAATACCCTTAGGGGAAAAAAAAAGGTGGAAAAAGATTATTTATTTGTACTTCTAAAAATCAAATACTAGGTCACATTGAATTCCAAAAGCTCTAAATTTTCTTTTCCTAATTTACCCCTAGTCCTCACTTAGCAACTATCTTGTTATCAAACATTTCGCATTTATGACAATAGTAAAAAAAATCTATCTGTGCATTAATGACATACATCTGGCAGTAACTAAAGTCAAGGTGCTGGACAAGGGTAACACTGGCTGTGATGATTAAGGTTATGTGTTGGACCATGATTCAGAGGTTTGGTAGTTATGTAATGATGTGGTCATCCTCCATTTTTGCAAAACATTCAGTGTTCATGTAATGGCTTGGTTTTGGAATCCAACCATGTTGATAAGTGAGGAGTAGGTGTACTTATTTTCGACCTAAGGAGGTAGTGTTGTTGTTGTTATGTGCTGTTGAGTCAGCCCCGACTCCGAGCGACCCCTCCTTGGGTTTCTGAGGCAGTATCACTAAGGAAGTAGATTGCCCCATCTTCCTTCCAAGGAGTGGCTGGTGGGTTTGAACCGCCAGCCTTCTGGTTAGCAGCCAAGTGCCTTAGGCACTATGCTACCAGAGCTCGTATTCCTTATTACACAGAAGTTAAGGTGGCTTCCAGGAAACACATGCATCAGTAAATGAAAAATAAATCATAAACCTGGAAATCACAAATGTGACTAAAAAGTCAAGATTAGGGCATGTGGCTTATATAGTGGCCAGTTTAAGATTCAAATTACAAAAGAAAATAGTTGGAAAGCTAATGTTTCTTTGAACATTTTTCAAGGTTATAGGAATGCTATATGAACAGCATGGAGTAAGAAAATTCCCATTAAGAAAAACACAAATTGAAATTACATTTATATATAAAAAATAATTTTTTTCCTACATTTCGTATATTGTCCCAATGAGAGAAACAAGAAAATATTTCATAGAAAATGTTGTAATTATACCAAGGAGAATGATTAAGTATGAGCAATAACATAATTATTATGTTACATGCTAGTCTGGTTGAACATTATATTTCTATCACCTACACTATCTATATTTACAAATCACTTTACCCTTCATGGAATTCTCCTTCACCAAAGAACCAAGAAGTTCAGATTCAGCAAAATCAATATCAAATATTGGGTTCATATGCTTCTGGGATGTTTGTTCCTGGAAACAGTTGTTCCTAACATTTCCAGTGAAGACAATATTTTATAGAAAGGTTGGACAAAGAATGGTATCACTGGACAACACCTGAAGCAACTGTTGGTAGCACTCTACACCCTCTTCCTATGCACTGCTTTCTTTTAGTCTTTCTCTTAAACACACTCTCATTCACTTCTCTGTTTTTTGATTCTTCATATTTTGTGTGATAAATTAGCCCATGGTAACCAAGGGCATTGGTCAGTTCATTGGTGGCATTCAGGGCAAACAGTATTGCCTTCCTCTCTGTTAATCAAGATTAAAGGATTTGGGGTCAGAAAACCCTGAAATGGAGTCCTGGGGCTAATCTTTATTGAATCTTTCTGAGGCTTAGGTTTTTTATAATTAAAATACTACTTATCTTATAGTACTACAATAAATGAGTGTAACCCTGCACATACTAGTCACTTATTACCTGGTGTATTCTGATATTCTTTGCTTATGTTCATATAAATTACCCAGTACAATGTGTTCTATATTGACCACCATTATTATGAAATGATATTAAATATAATTAATATACTGTAAGTATATGTGAATAATATTATGAAATAGATTATTTCATATTATGAATTAGATTATTATAGTGAAATATATTCAATAAATAATAATACTGTAGTGGCAAATTAGGGTTGACTAAATGATCTCTTATGGGCTAAATAAACCCAAGTAAAACTACTTTTTAAAAAAATAGTTACCTCATCCCTCCAAGTTTTCAGTACCCACCCTATGGCTGTTCTCCATCAACTCCTGGAAGTCTCTTTCCAGCAAGAGGTGAGCTCTAGAGTGCATTGATAAGGCAGTAGAGGGTCTGGTACTTGCTCCCAAACTCCTCAGGTTTACTGTGGAGCAGGTGTCTGAAGTTATGGTTTATTCTCCCACACTTGATTAACTGACTTAAGTTACTTGCTTTCTAGAGCCCAGAACAGTGTGTCATCCAAGATAAGGTGTTTCTAAATTTGAGATATAATTGTGAGTTTCTTTTCTCCTCCGACTCTTCTAAGAAATCTGCAGAACATGGAAAGTGCCAGGAAGAAAAATTTGGGCCCTGTCTTGTCTTCAGCCTGTCACCACAGTGCCAGCGACGGAAAACTTGGATGAGCGACTAGGACGACCTCGTGTGTGGAGAGCTGGTGCGTGAAGTAAGCGTGAAAAATTTAAGTCTGAGGCAATGGAAGAAGAGTATTTTCTTCACAGGGGTAAGCAGGTGCCTGGTAAAGAGGAGGACGCAAATCGGTTGCCAAGCAACAAACCCCTGTGGGAAGGAGGAGAGATTGGCTGCCTATCATCCTATCAGCTGCAGGGGGCAAGCCTCTGACTACTTCTGCAGCCAATCCTTCAATGGTATCACTTTGAAAGGCCAATGAGATCCATTGTCAAGGAAATACGACACCCAAACTGTTCTACGATTTTTGATTCCAGTTTTCTGTGCTACTTGTGTGATGGTTGGAGGTGAAGTCCCAGTGCGTAACTCGCAGAGCTATGCCTTCATCCGAAGCCCCTCTTCTCCTTCGAATATCAGGGATTGAAAAAAAAAAAAAAACCCCTCATTGCCATCACGTAGATTCAGACTCAAAGCCATCCCCAGTGGGTTTCCGAAGCAGTAAAACTCTACGGAAGCAGATTACCCCACCTCCCTTCTGGTGGAGGGGCTGGGGTGATGGGGATAGAACAGCCAACCCTTTGGTTAGCAGTCAAATGTCTTAGGTACTGAGCCACGAAAGCTCCTTCAGGGACTGTTGTTGTTGTTGTTGTTATGTGCCGTGGAGTCAGACCGGACTCATAGCGACCCCTCCTTGGATTTCCAAGGCGGTATCACTATGGAAGTAGATTGCCCAACCTTCCTTCTGAGGAGTGGCTGGTGGGTTTGAACCACCAGCCTTCTGTTTAGCAGTCAAGTGCTACCAGAACTCCTCCTTCAGGGACTAACAGGTAATAAATGAGTGACTAGTAGGTGCAGAGGCTCTCTGGTGGCCTAATGCCTAAGGCATTTGACTGCTAACCAAAAGGCTGGCGGTTCAAACCCACCAGCCACTCCTTGGATGGAAGGTTGGGCAATCTACTTCCATAGAAATAACACCTTGGAAACCCAAGGAGGGGTCACCTTGGAAACCCGAGGAGGGGTCACTATGAGTTGCATCCTACTCAACCACAGTGAGTTTGGTATTTTGGGGTTTTAGTAGGTGCAAGACTTTGCTCATTAAAAACAGTATCTTAATTTACACGGCGAATTACTAGGCAAAGTATGTTCACGTTATTTTGTCATCGAAACTTACCGATACCTTGGGACAGTGCTTCAAGAGAGGGACTTAAAATTTCTGATTAACATCTCTTGTCACAGAGCTTTTGCATGTACAGGTATTTGTTTTTGCACATGTAGTTGGAAATTACAGCATTCCTTCCTCTCCCTCCCCCGTTCTTTTCACTCCGTATGTGATCCGTTAAGACTGGATTGCTGTTGTTAGGTGCGGTGGTCTCAAAACGACCCCATGGGACAGAGTAGAAGCGTCCCAGAGGGTTTTCTATGCTGTAATCTTTAGGGACACGTACCATGAGGTCTTTTATCCTACAGAGGCGCTTGGTTGGTTGGAACAGCAGACCTTTTGGTTAGTAACAGAGCACTTAAGTGTTGAGACACCAGGGCTCCTTATATGGTATTTTATTGAAATGAACATGGAATTGGTAGATTTTTATATGATCCCACAGATCTGTATTATCAGCCTTGACCTCTTCTGGAGACTTTAGTGTACCCAATTGCCTGGTTATCACGGACTCTTCCTAAGACACTTGGAACTTAAGAAGTGCAAAAGTGGACCCATTATCTTTGCCTCCAAACTGGCTTCTACTTCAGTGTTTCACCAGTTTCTTGAGCTAGAAACTAAAAATTTCTTACTCATGACTCACTGTTCAATTACCAAGAATGCCTCTGTTACTGCTTCTTCTCAAACCCTACCACTGATGCCCAAGTTCACAAGTTTGTCATCTCTTGCCTGGAACTCAAACTATCTTTACAAATACACTCCCTGCCTCCAGACTTGCCTGTTAAAAAATTTCGCAGTAATGAATTTAAAAGAAGCCTAGGCTATGTAAGTGGTTTGCATTAGGCTGCCAACCTATAGGGTGATGGTCTAGTCATGCAGCTCCTCAGAGGAAAGTCCTGGTGAACCACTTCTGTAAAGATTACAGAAGCCAAGAAAACCCTATGGAGGAGTTCTACTGTGTAACACGATGAGGTCATCATGAGTTGGGGCTGACTTGACTGTAAATAACAGCAATGTTTTTAAATGAATATGTGGTCATATAATTCCCTGCCTAAAATACTTCAAGAGATTCCCTTCACCATTCCACTTTACCCTACAGCCATCATTAATGTTTTAAATAAGTAGTACTTGGATTGACTTCTGGAGGTGTGGGTGAGGTGGCTGACATTGTGTGCAACTTGTATGTGTCTCTATACCTATATATTTATGTGTGTCTATGTATGTGCATTTGAACTTTTTTTTTCTTTTGAGAAGAAGAGCCATGTATTCATTGTGATGTAGAAAGATTAAAAAACTACAGAGTTGAATCTATGCTTTTTTTTTTTTT
>NW_006921603.1:15644368-15651726 GCF_000298275.1 Orycteropus afer afer | reverse complement strand
TGGTGCAAGATGGTATCTCATTGTTGTTTTGATTTGCATCTCTCTAATAGCTAATGATCATGAGCATTTCTTCATATGTTTATTGGCCGCTTGAATATCCTCCTTGGTGAAGTGTCTATTCATGTCTTCTGCCCATTTTTTAATTGGATGAATCTATGCTTCTTAATATGATTTTGGAAAACCTTCCATGATATTGTTCCTATCTGGTGGCATGGTGCCTAAGGCATTTGCCTGCTAACCAGAAGGTTGGTGGTTCAAACCCACCAGCCTCTCTGTGGAAGGAAGACTGGGCAATCTACTTCAGTAAAAATTTTCAGCCTTGCAAACCCGATTGGGGTCTCTATGAGTCAGAATCGACTTGATGGCAGTGAGTCTGGTTTTTGTTTTTTTTACCCCTTTCTTTATTGATGCCTACTCTGCTTCATATTTAAGCACTGAACTGCTTCTCTTTCTCTTGTATGTACCATCTTGCCTAGACCCAACTTATCTTCTTTGCTTGACTTTCTTTGTCGTCTTCCTTATCTGGCTAACCAATTCTCGTTGTCGTTGTTAGATGCCGTCAAGTTGACACCGACTCTTGGTGACCCTGTGTACAACAATGAAACATTGCTTGGTTGTGCTCCATTCTCACAATTTTTGCTCTGCTTGAGCCCACCATTGCAGCCACTGTGTCAGTCCATCTTGTTGAGGGTCTTTTCCTTCTCCACTGACCCTCTACTTTACCAAGCATGATATCCTTCTCATAACATGACCAAAGTAGGTGAGATGAAGTCTGGCCATTCTCGCTTCTAAGGAGCATCCTGCCTGCACTTCTTCCAGGACAGATATGTTCGTTCTTCTAGCAGTTCATGATATTTTCAGTATTCTTCACCAACACCACAATTCAAGGCATCGACTTTTCTTTGGCCTTCCTTATTTATTGTTCAGTTTTCACATGCATAAGAGGCTATTGAAAATACCATGGCTTGGGGCAGGCACACCTTCGTCTTCAAAGTGACATCTTTGCTTCTTAACACTTGAAAGAGGTCTTTTGCAGCTGATTTCCCCTGTGCAATGCCATGTCTGATTTCCTGACTGCTGCTTCCATGGGTTTTGACTGTTGATCCAAGTAAAATGAAATCCCTAACAGCTTCAATCATTTCCCCATTTATCATGATGCTGTTTATTGGTCCAGTTGTGAGGACTTTTGTTTTCTTTATTTTGAGGTATAATCCATACTGAAGACTGTAGTCTTTTATTTTCATCAGTAAGTACTTCAAGTTTCTTTACTGTCAGCAAGCAAAGTTGTGTTATCTGCATATCGAAGGTTACTAATGAGCCTTCCTCCAATCATGATGCCGCATTCTGTTTCACATAGTCCAGTTTTTCGGATTATTTGCTTAGCGTACAGTTTGAGGGAGTATGGTAAAAGAATACAACTCTGACATACTCCTTCCTGATTTTCAACCGTGCATTATTCCCTTGTTTTGCTTGAATGACAGCCTCTTGGTCTATGTACAGGTTCCTCATCAGCACAATTAAGTGTTCTTGAATTCCCATTCTTCTTAACATTATCCATAATTTTTTATGATCCACACTGTCAAATGCCTTTGCATAGCCAATAAAACACAGGTAAACATCTTTCTGGTTTTCTCTACTTTCAGCTAAGAACCATCTAACATCAACAATGATATCCCTCGTTCCATGTTCTCTTCTGAACCCAGCTTACATTCTGGAAGTTCTCTGTCAATATATTGCTACAACCATTTTTGAATTATCATCAGCAAGATTTTACTTGGTAGCATAGTGCCTCAGGCACTTGACTGCTAACCAGAAGGCTGGCAGTTCAAACCCACCAGCCGCTCCTCAGAAGGAAGATGGGGAAATCTACTTCCGTAGTGATACTGCCTCAGCAACCCAAGGAGGGGTTGCTATGAGTCGAGTCTGACTCGATGGCACATAACAACAACAACAACAACATATATTAATGATATTATTCGATAATTTCCACATTCTGTGGGATCCCCTTTCTTTGTAATGAGCACAAATATGGATATCTTCCAGTTAGTTGGCCAGGTAGCTGTCTTCCAAATTTCTTGGTATAAATGAGTAAGTGACTCCAGCGGGGCATCAGTTTATTGAAATAACTTGTTGGAAATTCCATCAATTCCTGGAGCCTTGTTTTTCATCAATTCTTTCCGTGCAGCTTGGACTTCTTCCTTCAATACCATAGGTTCCCCCCCTCCTTTTTTTTTTTTTTTATTGTGATTTGCGTGAAGATTTACAGAGCAAATTCACTTTCCATACAGCAGTTCACATGTACTTTGTCTCATGTCATTGACCACAGTTTACCACAATGTAACAGCTCCCTTCCCACTTCCTCCCCATAGTTACCTCTTCCCGGTGTCCATCCCTCCATACACTCCTGTCCCCTGAGCTGTCTCGCTGTGCATAAGCAGCCCTTCTTTCTCCCATGATTGTTCTCTCCAAGGAGTGTATCTGCTTGAGGTAAATGTCCAACTCATATGCCTGTATTTTGTTTGGCTGGAAACCACAGGTGTGGGTTCAATTCCAGACCTGAAGGGTAGCTAGGGGCCATAGTCTCAGTGGTTCCCCCAGGCTCTATTGGACCAGCAAACCAGGTCCCCACTTTTTTTTTTTCTCCAAATGATTTTGAGTTTTGTTCCATATTGTTCTCCCTCTCTATCAAGGGTCTCCAAATAGATCCCCTTCCAAGTGGATGACAGTGGTAGCCAGGCACCATCTAGTTCTTCTGGTCTCATAGTTGTATAGGCTGCAGATCGGAAATACCATAGGTTCTTGATCATATGTTGATTCCTGAAATAGTTGTACATGGACTAATTCTTTTTGGTACAATGACTCTGTGTATTCCTTCCATCTTCTTTTGATGTTTCCTGCATGGATCAGTATTTTGCCCACAGAACCCTTCAATATTGCAACTTGAGGCTCAATTTTTCCTTCAGTTCTTTTGGCTTGAAAAATGCCGGGTCTGTTCTTCCCTTTTGGTATTCTAACTTCAGCTTTTTGCACACTTCATTATAATACTTTACTTTGTCTTCTTAAGTCACCCTTTAGAATCTTTTGTCAGTTCCTTTATTTTAGCATTTCTTCCATTCACTTTAGCTACTCTACTTTCAAGAGCAAATTTCAGAGTCTCTTCTTACATCCAACTCTTATACTTTCTTAAAGAGAAATTCCTTTTCAGAGCCTTCCTGAACCACCAGACTTGGTTATGTTCTCCTTTTATCCTGAGAACATTGTTTTGCATTATTATTTCAGTATTTTGAAATTATCTATTCATGGAGTGTTCCTCCCCATTGGAGAGTAAGTATGTAAGGGCAAAGACCTTGTTTATTGATCATTGCATTTCCAATATCAGCACTTAGCTCAAAAGAGGCATTAATATTTGACAGAATAAAAAGTTTTAGGGCCAAGAGAGTGACTCTTCCATGAAAGAACTAAATATAAACACAGGAAGGGTTTCCAGAGCTGTGGAGAGATTTAGAGAAGATCAGCTAGTCCCACTGTACAGTGAAGTTTAAAGTCTGGAGGGTACTGTCAGAGTAGATGACAGAGCAGAAGGACTGTTGAGAGTAAGAGTCACCAGGTCAGAGGGGCTTCTTCATCACATTTGTTATTGGTCTTTTAGATAAACGAACTCAATTGGGAAAATAGGCCCATATCCGGTTATTCCAATATATTAATTTATTAGTTAGTCTGATGGTAAATAGCATGTGCTCTCAAAACAAACCTGGGTTGTATCCCAGTTTGCCTATATTTTATTGGCTTTGTAACCTTGAAAAAGCTACTTAGCCTCCCTCCACCTGTATCAATACTCCAATCCCATGTGCATGGTGTTACCAGGAGTTGGGCTTATCTGTAATATGGAGCCAATAATAATACCTATCTCATAGGATCATTATGAGATTAAAAGAAATAATGTCTATCTCAGTCCATTGTCTGCCATTGAGCCAGTAAGAGCTGCTGGCACACTGTACTAAGTGCTTTACATGAATTAATTTTCTCCTCAAAAAATAACTCTATGGTTCCCATTTTTACAGGTGGGGGAAATTAGCCCCAGAGAAGTGAAATAATTTACTGAAGGTCACCCAGCTGCAATGCAGCAGAGCTGGGACACAAATCTGAGATATCTGACTCCAGAGTCTTGCTTTCAGTCCCTTAGCTACACTGCCTCGCAAATGTCTGTTGTTCTACCAAGTAATCTTCTTTAATAAATGATTGCTACTCTCAATAGTTGGTGGGGATATCTTTTTGCATCTAGTTTTGGTTGCATTTCTACCTGTTAGCTCTCTCAATCTCTCCCACTGGAATGTAAATGCAAAAAAGCTGGGCTACTGCAATATAAATTAGTGCCTGGCACACAAAGAGGATTATTATGTATGTTAGTAAAATGTGTATCTGTCTTCTCTTTTATACTATAAATTCATTAACAAGTGGATCTGACTTACATAAATTATTAACATATTTGTGGCATATATATGTAGTTCAATAAATACTAACCAATTACTAAATAATTCTTACTACATTGACTTTTAGTACTTTTGTACCTATAAAAGGAGAGTAGGTTTAATTAAGTCCTACCATAGTTTTTCAGCCTTCCCTCACCATTTTTTCCCCTAAGAATAAGTCTACAGGTTTGAAAAGAGAAATATTTCACTGCATTTCTTATGTTGTTGTTGTTATGTGCTGTCCGAGTCAGCCCCGACTCATAGTGACCCCTCCTTGGGTTGCCAAGGCAGTATCACTATGGAAGTAGATTGCCCAACCTTCCTTCCAAGGAGTGGCTGGTGGGTTTGAACCGCCAGCCTTCTGGTTAGCAGTCAGGTGTCTTAGGCACTATGCTACCAGAGCTGCTTGCATTTTTTATAGTACGCAAAATTCTAATATGACCTTCAAGATCCTCACCTCCTGCAAAGGCCCTAGGATTTTGAATGTGATGGATTTTACTTCCATGATTAGGTTATGTTGTAAGGCACAGTTGACTTTGAAAAAAAAAGGAGATACACTGGGTGGGACTGATCTAATCAGGCTACTCCTTAAAAAGAGCTGAGCTTTTCCTAAATTCAGTGATTTAAAGCATATGAAGGAGATTCATTTTTGTTAGCTTTGAAGGTGAGGGAAACTGAGGCACATTTGAAAAGAAAGGTGGGAAGCCTCTATAAACTGAATGGCTCATGGCCAAAAGCCAAAAAGAGAATGAGGGCTTTGCTTCTACAACTATAAGGAACTGAATCCTGCTACTACGATAAGCTTGGAAGAGGACCCTGCACTCCATCCAGATAAGAATGTAGCCCAACCAATACCTTGAAAGACCCTACACAGAAAACACAGCCAGATCTGACCTAGAACCCTGGGTTAATAAATGGATATTGTTATAAGATGCTAACTATGTGGTCTTTTGTTACACAGCAATAGATAACTAATACAACTTCTTATGCAGAGCGCACAGTTACTGAGATAAACTGCGTGACAACAGGTCTGTCACTTGATTGGGCTGGGTTTCCCTTGATAAACAATGAAAAGAACTTGGAAACCAGTTAATAGACAGTAATGTATGGCTTTAGGCAGGGCAAGGAGGGGATACATGTGGGTATGGCATTCTAAAACATGACGACTGAACCAATACTCATGGACAAATTTTGATCATCCAAGGTTAGCGTGGCAACTGACACCGCAATTACTAACACTTGAAATGTTATTGAGGCTTCTGCAGCTTTAACAACCAGGCATCCCCTCCCCCTCTTGTAAAAAAAATAATTCTTTCCCTCAGGACTCCAACAGATGTTTTCATTTTACTTAAGCTAAAAGACTGTTTTCCTCATCCATCAGGCATATGTACCAGTACAAAGTGTTAACTTCTTTTGGATTTGAACCCCCATCCTCAAGAGCAAAAGAAGGCTGAGGATCACCAAATGTCAGCTCAGCTGTGAGAAGTGTTTTAAATCATATTTTGACGTATGTTACACTGTTAACTAGAAAATGAAGTGCAGCACACATGCTTCTAGTAACTTGGGTTTCAAATCATACGATCCCTTCTTTGTCTTGAAGACCTTTTGATGTGCATTCCCAATATTGAATTTCTCTGCTTTTAATAATCTTATATTCCTTCCTCAATATAAATGTCATGAAAAATACTGAATGCTAACCTTCAAAGATCAAACAGGAAGAAAGAGGTGGGCAGTACAGTTCAGTGACTTGAATTCCTGAAATTTCTCATTTAAACATTTTTATTTTCACTTATAGATGCCTCGGCTCAAAGAAATGCTTGGTTACCCTTAAAAATGAAGTTGTAGGCTCTCCCCAAATTTGAGAATTATATTAATTACAAAATAAATAGGTCTCTCCTTGTAGAATACCTTAATACCTTAGTGTGCGTGGAACTGAGGGGTTTTCTGGGATGTTTAGGGCTAGAAAGGAAGATCCTAGTAAACCAGGACTATTGGTCATCCTTGCTTGGGCATCAGTGACCTTTTCCGGCTGGGCTTGGGTAAACAACTTGGCGTGGAATATGTTTACTTGCTCTTGGAGCTTAGTGCTTAAAGGAAGCCAATTGAACCCAATTTGTTTTCTGTGGCGGACTGGTGCCTAAACCTCCATAATCAGAGTTCTAAAATATAATGATTAGAATTAAGTTAGGAGAAGATTCCAGGGGTGTCCATGCTGAAAGAACGCAGTGCCTGCCTGGCTATATTGCACATGGGCTGAAGTTTTTGGGGAAAATCAGACCGCCTTTCATTTCATCCTGCTCCTGAGAATACCAATGTTGAGAGATTCTGCATTTAATAATCTCTCTAAGCACAACTGGGGGGAAGGGGACAGGGTAGAAGATATCATTGTTTGGGACTTCCTTAGCATATATTGGCATATTGGCTTAATATACCTTTTCATCATACTCTCAGCTGCCCACAGGGGACATTCCAGAATTTGGACACAGGAGAAGCTTTGAGGTGGCAATCTGCTTGAGGAGGTGTAAGGGATGACATATGGTTTAGGGATGCATCTTGAAGCTGTTTTTACTTAGTGTATGTTTATTAGGGGTTGCTTGAAGGGACATGATGGAAATTATTGAGGGATTAAAAGCACACCCCCACCTCCTTGGCATGAGTAGTGGGTGTTCTACATTATGGCTCACATATGAATTGTTACATAGAATAATATTTTGTGCTCTATTTTACTGCACTAGAAAATAATGTGTATTCCTTTGCAAGAATGGTTTAAAACACATTGAATAATAGTGTTAGAACTTTTTGAGCACCTATGTGCCAGATGCTTTTCATATGTTGTTGTTATGTGCCGTCGAGTCAGACCTGACTCACAGCGACCCCTCCTTGGGTTTC
>NW_006921603.1:15605331-15643288 GCF_000298275.1 Orycteropus afer afer | reverse complement strand
GCTGGTGGGTTTGAACTGCTAGCCTTCTGGTGAGCAGTCAAGTGCCTTAGGCACTGTGCTACCAGAGCTCCTGCCCTACAGGGTTGCTATGAGTGGGAATTGACTCGATGGCAATGGGTTTTTCGTGTGTTTCTGGTACATTCTTGGGGTGGCTCTGAGAAGTTGTAATTTTTAGAATTATAAAAGTACCATTGTGATGGTAACCAGGGTGACAACTATTGCTGTACTGCATGGATTGTGGCTAAGAAGTTTGATTTCTAGTGCCATGTCTGACTGACTGGTAAGTTGTCCCGGGCAGTGTATTGAAAATTTGGGGGCTGAATCTGAGCTCTGCTGGAAAGAGCACTCTTTATGATGTAAGCCTCAAATGTGAGGGGAGAGAACAACTCTATCCACTTCAGGATTTCAGCTGAGACAGGAGAGGTTACGTTATTTTCTCAGCTACTCACTCCTGTGCTATAAGAAAAACATCCGTGCCCATAATTTCTGCAGGTGGAGTTAAATCCATGTTCCACAGTTCAGTTTGGCCTCAGAATTTGTGTTGGCCAAGCCAATGTGAAAGAGAGGTTGTGACAGATGGCAGGTGTGAACAGATGTTTTAGGAGTAATTGTGTTTCAGTGTGCCTCTTGCTCTTTTCCTTCTGCCATGAGAACATTTTGTCAATTAGAGACCTGGGAGCAGAGCCTCACCCAGCAGCAGATCAACCCATTGCTGACTGACATGAGTGAGAAATGTTTGGTCTTGCAAGCATCCGAGATTCTGGAGTTATTTCTGTGGCCAAGCTGACCAGTACAACCAAAACACTATTTCCAACATGAACTCTGGAAGTTAAAATAAGTCCTAACTTGTCATTTTGCCTGAATATTAGTTTTATTGGAGCTCTGATGGCGTAGTGCCTAAGGCATTTGACTGCTAACCAGAAGGCTGGTGTTTCAAACCCACCAGCCACTCCTCGTAAAGAAGGTTGGGCAATCTACTTCTGTAGTGATGTTGTTGTTATGTGCCATCGAGTCGGACTTGACTCATAGCGACCCCTCCTTGGGTTTCAAGGCGGTATCACTATGGAAGTAGATTTTCCAATCTTCCTTCCGAGTGGCTGGTGGGTTTGAACTGCCAGCCTTTTAGTTAGCAGTCATGTGCCTCAGCCACTACGCTACCAGAGCTCCCTCTATAGTGATACTGCCTCAGAAACCTGATGAGTGGTTGCTATCTTAGGTTGATTCTTAGTAAACTACCTAAATTCCACTGGGGAGTTACAGTCCTGCTCAAGTAATTTTGAGGTCTATAGGCTAAAGAAAGAGAAGAGTCCCTGGGTGGCACATTTTGTTAAGTGCCGGGCTACTACCTGAATGGTTGGCAGTTTGAGCCCACATAGAGGCACCTTGGAAGACAGGCCTGGCAAACTGGTTCCAAAAGGTCAAACATTGAAACCTCTGTGGAGCCATTCTACTCTGGACACATGGGGTCACCATGAGTTGATGGCAATTAACAACAAGAGACAGACTCAAAGAAAACCTTTCAGAGAATTGTATTAGAGTGGACCCATACAACAACAGACTTATTATTCTGATGCCCAGGGGTTGCAGTAGGTAAGGGACATCTGCCTTAGGTTGGGGTTGGTTCTTATTAGTTGCAGTCACGTTGGCTCTGATTCATGCCAACTTGACATATAATAGAAAAAAACCTTGCCTGATTCTGTGCTCTCTTCATGACTGTTGGTATGTTTGGACCCATTGTTGTGGCTATTGTGCCAGTCTTTATCTCTGAGTGTTCCTGAACTGGACTTTCCTGATAAAAAGTCCATGTACCGCTAAGGCCAGGTGTGCTTTAGTATTAATCTGGGGCTTTGTGTAGCTAGTTCGGTTCTTTTGTGTGTATGTTTGCATTTATAATCAAATGCACAGATCTGTAAAGATGAATATTTAGACTACTTTCCTTCAATCAAATCAAATATTCACTGAATTACCTTTATTTTAGGATATCGAGTAAGTAATGTTCTACGTAATTTTAAAGACGGACTTTCTCCTAACTTAATCATTCTTGGATAAGATTTACTCACCTGGTCACTTTGGTAAGGACAGACAGCATCATGCCAGGACTGGTCAGCAAATGTATGGTATTCATTTGTGAATAAGCAATTCATAGGTGCTTAAGATTTAACTAGTCGTAAATACGTCAGCAGACCCTCTCTTCTGTCTCTATGTTTTTTAAAACTTCCCAGCCTAATTTTCCAGAGGATTACATTGACTTTTAGTGCTTTGATGCTTTTGTAAGGCTTTCACTCCCCAGTTAACAGTGTCCTAATACTCTTGGCATTTATGGTAACAAACTTCAGGTGCAGTCATATTTTGGCTGCAAAAGTTCTCTGATATGTGTGCTTCCTTGTCCCCAGCTCTTCTAATTTGGTGTTTTTTTTTTTTTTTTGAGCATTGCACTGTTGGTTGGGGGTGTGGGGAGAGAAGCTCTATAAATTAAGAAGAGTATGAGCTTCACCTCTAGCACCTCCCTTGGATCCTTCTGGGTTGAAAGAGTCAGAGAGCCTCTCTAACCCTCTTGTTGTCCTCCCTCTGAGCTTGTTGTCCTCCCTCTGAAGGCAGTGGGGAGCACAGCCCAGCACAGAAGTATTGTAGCCAGCCAATGACTGATGGACTGCAGCTGGCAAAGGAAACAGCAGAAGGAACCACAGGTGACTCCATTCAGCTAACTGGATCAGGGCACCAACAGGAAGCTCAGGGGAGGGAGAGGAGTCTCAGCAGCTTACTAAGAGCTAGGCCTTTCCTGCCCCTCAGTCAAGAACAGCCTATGCTTGACCTTAAATTTGTTAAGCTGCAACACAGAGGGGAGTTCTTTTCATTAATCATCAATCTAGGCAGTCAAAAAAAAAAAAAAAAAAAGGTGCACTGAGAAACTTACTTTTTTGAGCTTATCCATATGAAGGAAAAAGCCTCTGGTTGTTATCCAAGAATGTAGATCTTGGGTGAACTAGACCAAGAGTATATTCTTGACAAAGGCTAGGAGCTGTCAAGTTTTCTACCCAAGTGAATAACTATAAAAAATAAAGCCAATTGCCAAATGACATGCAAAGAACTTTAAGTGCTGCATTTTTGATTAAGCTGAAACTTGACTTTCTAAAGGGGGCTGAAGTGGCTAAAACATTATTAAATATTTGTTACTAAGGAATTTCGTTCTGTTGTACATAGGGTTACTATGAGTCAGAGCTGATTCAGCGGCACCTAACAACAAGGAATGTAATGACCATCCTGCTCTGTGCCTGTAATTAGGCTGGTTCCATAGTTCTCAGTCTTTAGAGTATTAGAGTCATCTGCAGGGTTTGTTAAAATACAAATTGCTAGGCTCCAACCCCAGAGTTTCTGATGCAATATCATTAAGTGAGGCCTGAGAATTTGCATTTCTAACAGGTTCCCAGATGATGCTGGTACTGCTGGTCTGGGGACATTTTGAGAAGTACTGGGATAGAGAATTATCCTTGAAGATATATAGATAGTAGCCAAGTGAGCCAGTTGCCATTAAGTCAACTCCGACTCATGGTGACCCCGTGTGTGTCTGAGTGCAAATGCCCTCCATAGGGTTTTTAATGCTGATTTTAGAGCATAGAGATCCTCTTTATTCAGCATTTCATAGCCATTCCCTATAGGTACTAACTTGTAGTAGGCCTTACAGGAGGGTGATGCTATGAGTTTGCAGATGTTGGTGATTAGGGTATTAAGGATAAGGCGAAATCACAGAGTTGAAGGGATTGGAGAGGGGCAAGAGCCTGGAGAGTATAAGAAAATGGGAGTGAAGGGCAGATTGAAGAATTCAAGTGAGAGGGAGAAACTCAATCTGACACAGATCTCACTGCCATGTGAAGTGATTGCTTTATTGAGTTTGATCCCTGAGGTGGTGACAAGAGCTATACCTAAAACAGATGGATAAGGTCCCAAAGATTTTATTGTATTCCCTTCTGTATTAAAGAGTGAAATGGACAAGTTCTTTGAACTTTCATAATGATGTTCATTTTGCTTGACAGTGTATATTAATCGCCAGATGGAGAACTCTTTCTTTTGGGCAAATAAGGTCATAAAGATAAGCTGTGACAATTAAATGGCCACATTTCTTTTATTTTATCAATATGGTTAGAATCTAAGGTGGACATGATAAGATGTACATAATTTTTCTTCTTTGGAGTTCTAACACATGATTTTGATGTCTGAATTCATATGGAAACAACAAGGTAGAAAAGGATGGAACCCTATTTTTAGAACCAGGTTTTACATTCCATTGGTAGCCTAGTACTTAAGGCACTTGACTGCTAACCAGAAGGCTGGTGGTTCAAACCCACCAGCCGGCCACTCTTTGGAAGGATGGTTGGGCAATCTACTTCCATAGTGATACTGCCTCGGAAACCCAAGGAGGGGTCGCTATGAGTCGGGTCTGACTCAATGGCACATAATAACAATAACAACACCAACAACAACACTGGTTGTAAAGTGATTATTCAATATATTGTTTTGACTTAAAAATCTCCCATATATAGGTGGGTGCATATGGTCATGCAATCAGTGGGATTCCCCCTTCCATCTATGGTCTCTAGCCAAAAAATGCCCAAATCTATTTTATAAGCCTTTTATCTTTCAAGCATTTCAGTGAAATAGTAGTAAATAGGAATTATGATTTCTCTTTCTATGAAATGTCCATCATTAGGAGAAATAATATTAAAATTCCCAAATACCTCCATGATAGCAATATTCAAGAACTAATATTTTATAGTAAACATTTTTAATAAACAGCAGCATAAAATAATCAGTGTTTAATATCATCTCTTGTGTGTGAAATACAAATGCACATATCCTCAATATAAAATAACCTTTTTGTTATTATCACAATTCCATGCTTGTCTATTTGAAATGCCCATAATAAAAAATCAAACATAAAGTAATACAGTGATTAAATGCATGCATGTGAAAATAAGGAAAGATATGGTAGGTCAAGATATCTGAATATTGCCATTATATATTTGAAGAAAATCTATATCGAGTTAAAACAAAGAAAACAAGGAAACAAACCAGATATAAAAATGCAGAGATATATTTTCACTTCTGTGATACAAACCAGAAACATAGTTTTGTGCAAAAAAAAAAAAAATAATAATAAAAAGATTTGAAAATAAAGTCATCTTACAAAACATTGTCAACAAAGCAAAAAATATTTTTCAGTTTGTGAAAAAAATACTATTTTAATACAAAAGGGACTGTGTTATGTAGTGTCACAGTGCTCATAGGAAATAAATTGTTCCAAGTGGTTTTGAAATTTAGGTTGCTCATACCTTAATGACTCCTGTAATTATAAAATGTTCAAAATAACTGTTACAGTTCTTTTTAAAAAAACTAACTTGAATTTTTTCACTGTTACAATGTTTTTCTAGAGTAGGTATTTTAATGGCTCATAGAATGCTAATTTCCCTTTAAGGGATTCCTAGAAAAGCTCAGATTCACTGAAATTGTGTTTACTTAAAATAATAAATATTCTTGGAAAACAATTGATTGTCGTATGATATATAAAATTGTGGTTTGAAGCTTAATCATTAAACAGTTGCATAGCAACAAAAGGATACAAATATTCTCCTCCACCTACAGTTAAGAAATGTAACTTCTGAATCAGCTTATTTATGCCACAAAAATATGTCTTAATTTATCTTGCAATACATCTGGATATAGCCAATTCTTTGAGTTCACAGTATTTATACATCCTTGTTTGTTGTTTGAAGACTCAGTGTTTGGAAAAATTGCAATACATTTTGGTGAATGTTGTTTCCTTAATTTCTTATTCTAATTTTATTTTTTTAAGAACTGAAACACTACTCTATTTCTAAATCTTACATTCTCCTCATCAAATATCATTTTCCAGGAATTACTTCACAACCTGTAAGTCTCTTTATAAGTCTCTTTTATCAGTAAAATAAAAATGCACCTTTGAAACCTTAGAAATAAAGGAGTTCTTTTCTTTAAAAAAAAAAAAAGAGAAAAATCAAATTAAAAAAATCCTTTCTATTTGGAAACCCATAAGAATTCTAAACCTGGCAAAAGATGGCTGGCAGGTCTAGTCCATGAGATGCATATCTGGTGTCTCCCTCTAAGACAAAGATTATGTTGCTTCTATTCACCAGCTTTTTGTAGTCAACTCAGTTTTTGGTAATCTTTGATGTGAGAACTCAGTACTTATTTATTATTATTATCATCATTATTATTTAATACTGTGATACTTCTCAAAATAGAGTTCAAAATCTTTGGATACCAACTAATTCTATGTAAATACATTGTCATAATTCTTGGGGCTGGAATAAAATCTGTGAACATTTCTAGCACAGAAAATAAAAGTGAAAGAAACTTTAACTAGAAATTGGTATCACAGGGTTTCCTATGTCCTCAAAGTCCACTGATGGTAAGCAACCCTCTGTCTTGGACAACCCCGAAGCAGGCGCTTGTAAGGTGTGAGTGGGGTCATTTGCAGCCACACTCCTATTTTCAATGCTATTGGTCCAGGGAAACTCCTGTGGAGGCTGTCTCCATAGGAACCCTTGCTTTTCTCCTAAGGATGCTGATCTAGCCTGAGGGGTCATTTTCCTGACTCTGTTTCCATTGGCGTCTCATTCCTAAGGCAGTAAAGTGAACCAATCAACCAACATTTCACATCTGGCTTTCTTATGATCTGATGCCCTGTGTTATTTCAAGGGCTAGGGTAAGTACACTGTGAAAAAGGAAAATGTGGAACTGGCCTTTCTGATCAGAAGAAGAGATTCACAAAAAGGCACACACTGCACCTTCCCAAAGAAGCCCCACTGTAGAAGGCTTCAGGGAATTTGTGTACTTGTCTTATGGCTCATTTTCTTCCATCTGGGACCTCAAATTTGGGCTAAAGTTTCCTCATTTATTCCGAACATCACATCCATATAAACATGCATAGAGTCTAAATTGAATCAATATCATTCCTGAACATCTGTCCTGAAGAAAAGACAGCAGGTAGACAAATGCAACGATATATACATTTTGGGGGGAGACCAGTCATTGCGACCGAAGGCAAATACACAGAGCACCATTGATTTTCTTTTTGATTTGCTATTGAATCACAAGGTTCTTTTCCTCTGTATTGGTTTGCAGTTTTCCATACTTGAAACTGTATGTACCAATCCCAATGCCATATCATTGGGAGTGTAAATCACACGGTGTTTTTTTTTTTTTTTTCCTGGGTGGTGTCTGCCCATCTTGCTAAGACACAGTTAAACTTCACAGAAGATACCTGTTGCAATGTCTGCTAAACGAGAACCTTACTTTTTAATAAAAACATTTGAATATAAATCTTTTCTACGGCTTTCTAGTTTGTCCTGTATACCACAATTATAAAAGTTGTGCATTTTACAGTTCTGCAGAAATCATAGATTCGGTGTGTCCATGGATATTGGAGTCTCCTAGCAATGATGACTGCTTTGAGTCTATTTTGTAGGGTTTTTGAGATTTGTTGCCAAAAACGGTTATGCCCATTCCACTGGGATGATTTGGAATAGACATGTGTGGTAGTAAAGGAATATTTGCTTCCTGATTGGATCCTGATGAGGGTAAGCTAGTCACATGACCTGTGCTAGTTGACCCACTGGCACTGCTGGGGGACCGACTCTTGGGAGGAGGGCAGTGCTGAATTACTCTGGGGGGACCTGTCGGCTGGTAGTGGGCAGCTGGAAAGGCTGCATATCCAGGAGGTATCGGGTATCCATTGAGAGGGATGAATCGCTGGTTCTGAGGTATTGGTGGGCCAATGAAACCAGCGATCTGGCCCTGTGGTGTAATACCCTGGCTTGGGAACATGTAATTGGGGTATCTGGGGTTACTGAGATTACTCACTGGACTGGCACTAAGGGAGGTTGTCTGCGTGGTGGCATTTCCCCCTGAAGGAGTCGTAGAGCTGGTGTGACTAGAGAGTCCCTCCCAAGATCGAAGTCGGACATGAATATCTTTAAATCTTGGTCTCCTAGAAGGAATCTCATTCCAGCATTCTGTCATTAGGCTGTACATTCTGGGAGGGCAGTCTTCGGAGCATGGTAAGAGCTGCCGTTTTCTCACCATTTCAATCACTTCCTGGTTACTAAATCCATAATATGGCTGCAGTCCAAAACTGAAAATCTCCCACAAAACAACCCCAAAGGACCAGATATCTGAATCAGAAGAGAATTTGCCATACATGATGGCTTCAGGGGGCATCCAGCGAATGGGCAGCAAAGACTTGCTTTGCACCCGGTAGTAATCAGCTGAGTATATTTCTCTGGAAAGCCCGAGGTCTGAAATCTTTACGTGAAGTTGCTCTCCGATTAAAATATTGCGAGCTGCGAGGTCCTTGTGGACAAAGAAGTGACTAGACAGATATTCCATGCCGGCTGCAATCTGAATTGCAATGTGCAGAAAATCTCCATGATCCAGGCTGGATTTTACAGTCCCATCTTCATCACTGCTACAGCCAACGTCGGAATGTGGTGATCGCATGATGAGGAACTCGTGGAGATCTCCCTGGTTCATATACTCAAAAAGCATACACACAGGTTGTTCCTGAGTGACAGCCCCTAGAAGGCAGACAATATTGGGGTGGTGCAGTTCAGCCATAAGGGAGGCTTCTTGTTGAAATTCTGTCCATTGCTGTGGGTTGTTATAATCTTTCAAGGTCTTGATAGCAACCAGCTGAGCATGGTCCATGCCTGGGAGATAGAGATGGCCCTTATAGATTTTTCCAAAGGCACATTCACCCAATTCTTCCATAAAACGTACAGCAGAAAGAGGCAGTTCTTTAGCCTTACTCTGTATGAAAGAAAGGAAAAGTGTAGTTTAAAACATTTCTTAAGGCAAGACATCTTGGACTCTGAGAGGAAGGGAGGGGATGAGCCTATGGAAATGGGTTCTAATAAATCAGATTAAATTAGATAATGTAGGCTATGAAATCTTGAAAATTGTTGGCTGCAACCTACTGGAGATGTCATGGGCAACTTCATATCACTCCCCTATTCAACAACACCTCCACCCCCTGCCATGGCTCTTGCTGTTGCCTAGAGTCTTGCTACTCAAAGTGTGGTCTTTAGACCAGCAGCACTGGCATCACCCAAACCTTATTACAAATGCAGATTCTCAGGCCCACCTCAGATCCACTGAATCAGAATGTGCCTTTTACAAAACGCCTTGGTGGGAGCTCTGGTGGTGTAGTGCCTAAGGCATTTGACTGCTAACCAGAAGGATGGTGGTTTAAACTTGCCAGCCATTCCCTGGAAGGAAGATTAGGCAATGTGCTTCCATAGAGATACCACCTTGGAAACCTAAGGACGGGTCACTATGAGTTGGGATCAACTAGACTACAGTGAATTTTTTTCTTTTAAGGTGATTTTGGTACACATTAAATTTGAGAAGCACTGCTGCAGAGGGCACAGCCTTAATTCTTAGCCTGGCACATTATTTGAGATATGGTGCTAACCTACCCCCTGACATGAAACCTTGCTATTCTTCTATATGATAGCATTACTTTAGTTCAATAGGGTTCCTCATTGCTGCCTCAAAATAGCACACATATTCTTGCTTAATATATTTGTTTCTTCAAAGTTCTCCCATTCTGGGGATATTTATTTTGTTAAAATTCAGAGAAATCAAAATCAAAGAGTGGCCTCCAAGGTGCTCATAGTAGAGATGGGCCATTCGGAATGTAATCTTCCCATCTCATCTAATTGTTTCTTTCCAAAAAAGCCTATTTCTGGTCCTACTTTCTCTGAAACTTCCCTTATACCTCAGTGGTCTTTTCCTTCTCTGGAGTCCTTTTGTTTCTGAATGCCACTACATACAAGCAGCAGTGTGATGGCTGGTTATACACATGGTCTCCACAGCCACAAGAACCATCAGAGTTTATCCTGCCCTCACCACTTACCAGGTCTGTGACTGTGGATACAGTATTTAATCACCCTGTGCCTCAATTCCCTCATCTATAATAATAATAATAATAATAATAATAATAATAATAATAATAATAATAAAAACCAAACTTACTGCTGTCGAGTCAATTTGACTCATAGCGACCCCTTGTTGGGTTTCCGTGGTGGTATCTCTGCGGAAGTAGATTGGCCAATCTTCCTTCTGAGGAGTGGCTGGTGGGTTTGAATCGCCAGCCTATAATATGGGGATGATAACTGTACTTCTCTCAGAGGGTAATTGTGAACTTTAACAGTTGAACAGTACTCAGAACTTAGTGTAGCACATGGTAAATGCTATTTAACCTTTAGCTATTATTACCTTGTCATTGTTGCTCTTGTTATGCATACATTTTGTTCCTTCAATCAGATTGTAAGTTTCTTAAACAGAGGCATTGCCCTTTGTACCAAATTATATCTGTGGGGATTCAAAAGTGTGCTCTTTATCAATTGACCTCAAAGCTGATAGGAGGAAGCACCTAGTTCACAGTAAAAATAAGTATAAAATTGTGACATCTGATCTTGGCAGTAAATGTGTTTTCACTATTTTTGAAATTCACCTGAAATCTAGCCTGATGTTTAGTCTCATTTGTTTTGTACTGATTTTGTTTTTTTGGGAAGTTGTAAAGGCAATATATTTTTAAATAAAACTGATTTTTAAAATAATATGTGTTTGAAAATCTTTATTTCTAAAAAAAAAGAATGCTTCTCTGAGAATTCCTACTGAAGCTGACAATATTGTAAATACCTATTGAATTGCACTTTCTCCAAACTGAGTTTAAAACAAGAGCTTGCAAACTAAAGAGTTCTTGAATCTAAACTCTACGTAGTGTTGTGAGGATTAGTTCCATTCTAAGCTGATGATTTCCTATATTAAGTCCAGGGGGAAGTGCCCATTAACTTAAGTATAAGTGTAAATATGCTGCAAGCAAAATCTCCACATGAAAAGGCAAAATGGAATCAAGGATTTTGGTACCTTAATTCTTCTATGCAAAGAGTATTTTTCATTTCAAAATGATCTTATTTATTCATTAAAGCAGGTCTTATGGGATTGATATTTGGAAATGTCTTATAAAAAAGTTAACTTGTGCTTAAAGTATTGGCAATACAATGTTTTAAACATTCAGTAAATTAAAATTTGAAATTCATTGTTATTCATTACAGTATGGTTTGTAGTAGCAAAAGTTTAGGAATAACCTAATATATACCTACAGGAGATTGATAAATTATGGTGGCTCTAGTAAATGGAATATTATATAGTTATTACAAATGAGGAAACTTTCTACATCCTGATATGGAAAGATCTCCAAAAGATTATTGCTAAGTTAAAAATAAAAAGCAGATGACCAGTTAATGTTGTATACTTCTTTTGTGTGAAATAGAAAGAGAAAACTAGTGAATATATTCAAATTTGCTTATATATGCATGAAGAAACTCTGAAAGGAAACAAACAGCAGTGGTTACTGGGGATAGAAAGTGTCCCTGAGGGGTGTAAACAGTTAACACACTCAGGGACTAACCAAAAGGCTGGACGTTCAAGTTTAGCCAGAGGATCCTTGGAAGAAAGGCCTGGTGAATCAGCCACTGAAAACCTCTGGTGCACAGTTCTCCTTTGACACACACATGGGGTCACCAGGAGTTGGAGGTGACTCCGAGGCAACTGGTTTTCCTGGGGCTTTAGGGAGGATGTAGAGTTTGGAACTAGGAGGAGGGGGCAGAGACAGAAGGATTTTCACTTCATGCTTTTTTATACATTAAATTTTTCGATATGAATAGGTTACCAATTGTGAAAATAGTTAAAATTTAAAGATGTAAGACCAATCTTTCTGTCTGATTGAATCAGGTCATTTCTTCTGTAGATGTAAGATGATCTATTTTTTTTCCTTTTGCTTATTGGGTCTGGATTCTTTTTGGAGCAAGTATAATTCCATTGGGAGCACAGTAAGTGGGAGATAAGAAAGACAACCAGCTGAATAACCCTACTTTTTCCTTTTGCAGAACTTCAATGATTTTACTTTTGCTGGCAAGAGTTACCTAAGTTGAATTTTTCCTGTATGACATTATGATAGGGATTTCCATGAGGACTTTTCCTAATGATGTAAATGAATCTAATTTATATCTAGTATATCTAATCCATACCCAAATTATGTGGCATAGTGGGTATTACTTATTGGGTTTCAGTGATAGAAAGGGTAAGGAACTGAGTACTAAAGCTTCTTTTGAGGGAAAATGGGAATTAGGAATTAAATCTAAGGAGTATTAGATGGATGTAAAAAAGCGTTAGCAACTCCCCCACTTCTTGCTGATTAACCCATAGGCAAAACCAAAAAACCAGTTGCCATTGACTTGACCCCAACTCATGGTGACTCTATGAATATAATTGCACTCACTAGGGGGTTTCAAAGACTGATTTTTCAGAAGTACATCACCAGGCCTTTCTTCCAAGGTGCCTGTGGGTAGACAGACTTGAGCCACCAACCTTTTGGTTAGCAGCTGAACTTGTTAACTGTTTGTACCACCCAGGGACTCTAGCCTGTAGACAATGTGGTGTATTTCAAACTATGTGATCTTTGGACTTATAAAAATCTGGGTTTGCAACTTGACTCTGCTTCTTTCTACTAATAGTAGTTAATATTTACATAATTCTTACTATGTACAAGGTACTCTTCTAAACACTTAATAAGTTTTAAATCATTTACTACCCTGTGGGCTGGGTCCTATATTTGCTGGTTGACCCTAGCTGAACTTCCTAACTTTTTCTGAACCTGTTTCCATATACCTAAAGTAATATCTAGCTTACATATTTGTTGTTGTTGTTATGTGCTGTCGAGTCAGCCCCGACTCACAGCAACCCCTCCTTGGGTTTCCGAGGCAGTATCACTACAGAAGTAGATTGCCCAACCTTCCTTCCGAGGAGTGGCTGGTGGGTAGCAGGGATTACATGCAACCATGTATGTGTGTAATTTTCACCTGGTAAGGACACATTAAATTATCCTTATTATTATTATTAGAGAAATTATACAGGAAGTAGAACAAATGAAAACAATTAAGATTCATTTATTCTTGAATAGCTCTTGAGCATCTCCTATACAACCCTCTAATTTAAAATAAAAGTGAAGTTGCCTCCTATTAATCTTTTTCTATTGTTCCACAGTTGTTAGTTTTTTTTTTTTTTTTTTAAAGAAATCCTTAAAAAATGACTATTTTGGGGAGTGAAGTTATGTGAGAATTTGAGAGACACATGGCCTCAGAATTCTGGAAGATGTCGATGGAGGTAGAGGGGGAAGAATCCATGTGCAAGACTGGATGGTAGCAGATGGGAAAAGGAAGCCAGCAGGCCAAACTTCTGGGGAATGGAAGAGAAGGAAAGGTGGACAGCACTTTGGTACAGTCTTGACACTTTTAGAAGAAGAACTTTTCTCTTTCCTTTTTACAAATGGAGAAAGAGTCTTGGACAACGTATCAAGAATTTTCAAGAGAACCAAAAAGAGCTTCACTTGGATCAGCAAGGCCTTCTGCTTTGAGCAATGCCATTCCGTTTGAAACCGGAGAAGTCATTGGCCAGCAATTCCAGTGTCTCTGGAGGCTCAGCTTGAGGCTTGACACCTTCCAGGGCTATGAGGTCAGCCTCCAGTGTGTGGCTACTCTCTGGAACTAAAATCGCAATTTTCCCTGTTCAGGCACATGAAAGGGAATCTATTGCAACCCTAAGTGTATCTTGTCATATCTCACCAATACCTGGCCGGCCATAGAGTATACAGTCCAAATTCTCCTCCAGCCTCTAGTAGGAAGGGATAGTTCACCAGAGCCAATTAAGGTGACATGTTGGGGCGTTTGCTTTGGAAAGAAGCACAAAAAGCATCTAAGATGGAACATTTTCCCAAACCTTTCCTTCAAACACCTGTGTGGCAGCAGGCACAGAAGTACCCAGGGGGGGAAAAAAAAAAACCTACGTGGAGCTTGGTTCCAGGGGAACAATTTGCAGAGTGATTTGCATTTAAAAAATGCTCAAGTTACTTGGTACAAATGAGTCTTAACTATAGACTCATTTTCAAATTTTACATAAATCCTGAACTAGTTAAAAAATCATAAAAGCCCTTAAAGAAGCAGTCAGTAGACTGTACGGTGATGGCAGGAAATTAGCTGTATTGTTGAGGAACAGATGGTTTACATTATACAAACCCTTTAGGCTAAACTTGTTTAGGTCTGGCATATTGTAAATTATATTTTCGTAATGAAAGTGAAATGACCTCTGCCTGACCTCAAGTGGGGTTCGTCTGTTTGAACCAATGTAGTGGAAAACTATGAAAGAAAATGAAGTCATAAAGTTTTGGCAGTTCAATTTTGGCTCATTTCAAGTTAAGGGGTTATAAATCTGTTTAGTTTTTGTTTGACAAGTATTTGTCATACAGGGATGTACAAAATGTAAAGAAGTGTAAAATACACATGAGGCATGGTGCCAAAGTAAACCAAGTACAAAGGAAAACTGGAATGGATAGGGTCCCCAGCTCCTATCTCTTTATCACTCCCTCCATTAGTTGAATGACAAGATGGGCTCGGTTTATTATATGCTGTAAGGCAATTAAGTACCTTAAAACTGAAACAGGCTTTCAGTTTAAATGTTAACATTTTTACCTCTCAAAGTAAACACACATTTGCCCCAGTGCAGTTTTAAAAATTACTTAATTTGAGAGGGCAGGCTAAAAATCAAAGTTGATGCAATTGATACATTGTTGTAAAATCTGATTGTGCTTCTTTCCTTAGAAAGTTTTGATGAGCAAATTGTATTAGAGTTTAAATGAACTCTTCAGTGAAGGAAAATGATCATTTTAGATGTGAGTCATCTTTTTTGAGGGGGAATAAGGTATAGTTGATGATGATGCTGGTGCTGTTACAGCATTGTCGAAACTGCTGATAGAGAGACCAAGCTGATGTTGGTGACTTTCACCTGAGTGATGAAATGTAAGTGGGGTGTGTGATCCTTTTAGATCTGTTAACTTTAGATATGAAAGCAACGAACCATGGGTAGGGTTTTTAAAAACTGTGATTATGTAGGTGGCAGATGAAAAAGGAAGACAGACTCAGAGACTTTATCTCTTTTTCCCTTAGGTGATAATGTATTTGAAATGACTCCTCCTGGCAAAACGACTTACTACTAACCTGCTATTTCCTGCTCACTGTACCTAAATGATTACCATAGGAAATGAGCTGAGGACTTTATGATGGTCACCAACATCTGTATGCAGCATGGACCTTGCTCTGTGACTTTTAGCCTCTAACCTGCATGGGGAATGATTACTCTACTTTTGAGGCCAATTTGAAGTAGACACATGGATAAAAAGTAGAGCTATGTTAGGGTGGAGGGAATCAGAACCCAGGGGGTCTCTGTGGAATAGGAAAATAATTTCAGCAGAAGGTGTTTAAAGAGAACTGACAAGCACTCATATTCGTACGACCAACCCCAAACCTCTCCCTCTAGTCCTTGCAACCCCTGTCACTTAAGGATGATTCCTTTCTCATGCCCTAATGCCCCAAGCCACTACCTGTCTGTTTTCCATACTGTGGTAGCTTTGATGTTCCTACAATGACTGAGAGCTTCTGCCACTGGTATTTCAAATACTGGCAATGGCCACCAATGGCAGACAGATTTCAGTGGATCTTCTAGATCAAGACAGACTAGGAAGAAAGGCCTGGCAATCTAAAAATTAGCCAATGATAGCTCTATGGATCACAACAGAATAATGTCTGAAAGAGTGAAGGAAAATGAGCCCCATAGCTTGGGATAGACTCAAATTACATAGTGGCTGCAACAATGAATTCAAACAGGAACCATCATGAAGGACTGGGC
This sequence comes from Orycteropus afer afer, assembly GCF_000298275.1. Lineage (NCBI taxonomy): Eukaryota > Metazoa > Chordata > Mammalia > Tubulidentata > Orycteropodidae > Orycteropus > Orycteropus afer. The sequence continues at coordinate 15,627,451 of NW_006921603.1, read as the reverse complement.
AGTGTTTCATTTTGTTGTACAAAGGCTCACCATGAGTCAGAGAGGAGTGAACAGCTAGTAACAATGACAGTGCTCCAAGACTGATGGATATCCTTTTGGTGGCTGTTTCCTTGTTACAATGTCCTTGACTATTTGTACAAAGCAGATTCTAGCAGAACACAAGTGTTTGCAGGAGAAGAATGAGTTTCACCCTGTGTCATTTGCTCTCAGTTCTGTCAGGAATGGTGACACAGATCCAGGTCCTACTGAAATTACAAAAAAAACCCAAACACACTGCTGTTGAGTTGGACCCCCAACTCATAGAGACCCTGCCTTGGGTTTCCGAGGTGGTATGTCTACGGAAGTAGATTGCCCAACCTTCTTTCCGAGGAGTGGCTAGTGGGTTGAACCACCAGCCACTATGTGAAATTAGAGGGGTATTTTTGGTAATGGGATAACATTACCAAGTGCTTTTTCTCTCTGAAAGCACAGCTTTCTTTGAGATCTGTATTGCTTAGGGACTCACTTGTCTCCAAATCTCAAGGACTGATCAGCACTGGCTACATTAGCGTGAGCATCAGAACCCCTGGGGAGGGCTTGTTAAAATCCAAATTGCTAGGGTCCCACCCTCAGACCTCACAGGAAAAACTCTGCCTCAATAGGTGAGGTCCGAGATTTTGCATTTCTGACAAGTTCCCAGAAGATACAGATGCTCCTGGCCTGGAGGCCTACTTTGAGAAATGTTGGAATAAATAAATATGGCTTTCTGGATCAGACAATCACTCAGTGATCTGTAGCTCTGCTCTTTGCATAATAAGTGAGCACAGTGTGTCTGAAGAACCTGATGGAGCAATTCTGACTCACACAGGCAGAGAAAATAACACTCTGGTTGAGAAGATGCTTTGGAAATGCCAGCTAGAGAGAAATCCAAGAACCGCTTACTGACACTCACTGGGTTTATACTTTGCATGGCTACTGTCTCACTGAGAGTCAAGATTTTAAAATATAACTCTCTCTAGAGCGGGAGCCATTTCATCAGCTGTGTTCTATCTTCATGTACAGCCAATCTTTTGAGATATAGTTTAACAGCAGGTTGCATATGTCAGTCAACTCATACTATATATACTGTATACCAACTAGTCCATATACAAAATAGAGCCTGAGGAACCAAGAGAGAATCCTGAGAGAGGAACACAGCTCCTAATCTAAATGATTTTGTAATGTGAGTTTAATAACAGCTTCCATGTGTTGAATACTTGCCATGTACCAGACACTGAGTCATAATAATGGGTACACTTATTTTTTCAGTGCTTTTGTGTTAGGCTGTAGGTACTTTAAACATATTAATCCTTTTCATCCTCACAATAATGCCATGAGATTGGTAGCTAGGACTATGATCCCCATTTCACAGATGGAAAAACTAAGTAACAGGTTGTTTAAGGGGTCCCATCGCAGGTAGGTGCAAAATTCAGCTACATTCCCTTGTCTCTCTAAGTGCTTAATGCATCAACTCATTTAATCCTCATCATAACCCTGTGAGATTCATACCATGAGTTTTTTTTATTTTATGGATCCAAAAAGAGAAAAAAGGTGGGGAGCATTTAGGAGCTTATTTAAAGCAGCATAATTATTAAGTGGGCTTAGATGGTGCCAAAATTTAAATGCAAGTATGTCCAATTCCAAAGTTGGAGCATTTTTTTTTTTTTTTCTGGAAAGAGGAGCACAGCTTTCATTAGATCCTCTAAAAGGCTCTGCAGTACAGACATAGACTGTTCAGGGTGTAAGGGCTCTCTCCTCTCTGAGCGACACCTTCCTCTGGTTGATACTCTGCTGTCCCCTTCCGTAGACTGGGCTAGGTAAGCAAAACTTTTTAACAGCACCCTTTGCCTGAGCTGGCCATGAGTGCCCTGGAAAGTGTATGAATGTGATGTTTCTTAGTATCTGGATTTGGCAGTTGACATCAATCTGCTTGACTCCAAAGCTGATTTTCCTTTCTTGTTCGTTTTACTGGTTCTTAGGTAAACAGTATTAGAACTGTGAAACAATTGACTCTACTCATAAATGGAAATGATTACATTTGAAAAGCTTAAAGGCCACAGCTATTTTATTTTGGGGTTATGGACATTTTCAAAGACTACAGCAGAACTAAGTGCCTTCTGGCTTATGCAATCAAATTCTAGAGGGAGTTTCAACCAATATTTTGCCACATTTGCTCAGAGTTTTTAGCTGTGCTTCTTTGGAAGTGATTTCATTTCAGAAGCAGTTCTCTCTATAATGTAACTTTCTGATAGTTTGTTTGAATGTTTGCTGGTGTCCTGGGTTGATTCTGTGTGGAGTTGCTTTATAATGTCAATGGGAGAGGTCCTGTTCTGCCTGGAAATACATTTGACAGATGCCAGTAATTTTAATGTCAGCTTGAGCCACCATAGGCTGATAAATTGGGCTTGTGTGTTCAGCCATACTGAAAATGAAGGCAGTAGAGTGAAATGGTGAAGAACTTGGGCCCTGGACCTGGGTAGACCTAGGTCCGAACTTTTGACTCTTCTATTTACTAGCCATGCGACATGGCAAACTTGTAACTGCCAAGCCTCAGTTTTCTCACCCCCAAAGTAAGGCTCAAATTAGTACCTAGTTCTTAGGGTTGTCATAAAGATTAAATTGGGGTAATGTATGTGAAGTATTTCATCCATTCATAATACCCATTTATAAAATACCAATTTATAATACTCTGTTCCCCACAGAAGTAATGTTTCTTTAGACATGGGTGTGTAGCTGAATGAGGATACATACTATCAGACCCTCTCTACCCCAATGGATTTTATCCAAGGCCTGAACAAGATGTGGGGCAGGGGAATTAATGCTAAAAGGAATAGGCACAATGAATCCCAGAGCCATCTACAGAGCAACCTCTATAATCTTTGGTGACTCCCTTGCTTTTATCCTTACTCTGGCTAATGCTGTGGCCTGCTGGGTTCTGTAACCTCCCTGTTCCACATTATCCCGCGCATACCATTTGGTGGTTGGGTAAAAGATTTATGGTTGTTCATACGACCACTGTAATCAAAATAATAGTAATCTCTACTTCTTAGTACCTGTGAAGTGCCAGCACATTGTGTCTAAGTGTCAAAAATTGCTTTTAATCCTTGTTTTATAGGTGAGGAAATAAAGGCTCAGAGAAGTTAATTAAGTGACTTGCCTAAGTCCCATGGCCAGTAAAAACTGGAGCCAAGATTTAGAACTGTATCTGTCTGCCTCTAACTCCATGCTCTTTCAAGTATATCAAACTACCTCCCAGAAAAATGCTAAGAAATAACATAGCTATTAAGATAGTATGGCATCTTGGGTGCCAGGATGAAGAATTTTTTAATTTGAGACTGGTCTTTCCAGGTAGGGGAATGCTTATACTCAAGTGAGAGCTAAGGCCATGTCAGAAGAAGAAATCAGCATAAGAGAAAGACAGAGGAAATGAGGACTGACAACCATTAGAGGCTACTTACATTTAGGAATTAAAAGAAGTGGTGAAGGAGACAGGGGAAGAAGATAGGAGGAAAGCCAAAGGGAAAAGCATTTCAAGACTGTGGTTAAGAATACCAAATGCTCCAGAGAAATTAAAGAGGATGAAGACTTGGAAAAGATGACTAGATTAAATTACATCATAGTGACTCCAAAGAGGGTCATGTCAATAAAGTGGTGAGCTCAGAAGCCTTGGGAGAAAATGGTTTTAACTTGTAAGAGTTAAAGTTACTAAGGACATTTTAGCACCATAGGTGGTGACATTTGGTAAGGATAGTAGTTTAATTGGGGTAATCAGACCCTAGCAGGGCTTTTTGCTGAAGCACATTGCTGACAAAGGGGAGGAACTCCAATTATCTTCTATGAATATAATGAAGTGTCAGTATGTTCAGCAAGTACTTTGGCTAGAAAAGAAAAGAAGTGATTAGCAAGAGATGAGGGTAAATTGAGAAATATGATATAGCCACTAGCTTCAGAAAGCGAGACCAATTCTGCTTTCCTCCAAAGCATTTTTTCTTGTATCAGTCAGGAGCTGCAGGCGTTTGACCACAGTATTCCACTTTGGGCTGTACTATGTTCCTTTGCTGCAGCTCCCTTCCCTGAGGGCTGCCACTACCCTTCCTTGCCCTTCATTCAGAAAAGCCTTCACTACTTACATCTTTGCAGGCCTAACACACAGGTAGGTAAGCCAGCTTAGGAAGGACAGGAGGTGGGAAGCCAGGAGGCTCTGGCTGAATGTTCTGCCCTCTTTCTATCCCCTGGGGTGAACTCTCCACAGTTTTTGTTCCTTTGCTAAAGCACAACTGAAGACTGCTGTTTCTGAGATCCAGGGCAGTTGGAAGAAGGGAGCAGTGGGGAGAGGAAAGGAAAAAGAAACAGGAAGAATGAAAATCAGAGTTTCCAGGCTTCCCTAAGAAGGGCCATTTTTCTGTGGTAGAAAAACAAAAAATACTCAGATTATAAATTTGGAATGTAACAGAGAAGTCTTATTTCAGGCATCTCTGGAGTACTAATCAGAATATTTTAGAGATGGAAAACAGAGGAGATTATCTAACCCAATTGAGTGGCTTGAAATCTTTTGCTGAACAAAATAAAAGGAAAATAAACAAACAGTGCTGTACATAACAACCACTCATCTGTCAGCTTGTCCTACTGTGGTGGCTTGTTTGTTGCTGTGATGCTGAAAGCTACCCCACTGGTATTTCAAATACCAGCAGGGTCACGCATGGTGGACAGGTGTCAGCAGAGCTTATAGACTAAGACAAACTAGGAAGGACCTGAAAATCCTCTAAAAAAGTGGGCCAGAGAAAACTTTATGAATAGCAGCAGAACACTGTCTGATACAGTGACAGAAGATGAGCCCCTCAGGTTGGAAGTCACTAGAAAGCTGACTAGAGCTATGTCCTTCTAGAGTTGACCTTGATGACATGGATGGAGTAAAGCATTGAGGACCTTCATTTGCTGATGTGGCATAACTCAAAATGAGAAGAAACAGCTGCACATATCCATTAATAATCAGAATGTGGAATGTATGAGGTATGAATCAAGTAAAATTGAAAGTTGTCAAAGATGAAATGGAATTCTTGAAGATTGATATTCGAGCCATTAGGGAGCAGAAACAACTGGTGTGGCCATTTTGAACAAGACAATCATATGGACTACTGTGTTGGGAATGACAAATTGAAGAGGAATGTCAGGTCCATTGTCATAAAAGAACATTTCAAGGATTATCCTGAAGTATATACAACACTGTCAGTGATAGGATAATATCCATATGCCTACAAGGAAGACCAGTTAATATGAACATTATTCAAATTTTATGCACCAATCACTAATGCCAAAGATGAAGAAATTGAAGATTTTTACCAACTCCTCCAGTCTGAAATTGCTCAAACTTGCAATCAAGATGCTTTAATAATTAATGGTGATTGGAATGTGAAAGTTGGAAACAAGGAAGGATCAGCAGTTGGAAAATATGGCATTGGTGATAGAAACAATGCTGGAGATAGCATCATAGAATTTTGCAAGAGCAACAACCTATTCCTTGGAAATACCTTTTTTCAATAATGTAAATGGCAACTATGTACAGAAAACCAAAATCAAACTTACTGCTGACGAGTTGATTCGACTCGTAGCGACCCCACTCGGGTTTCTGAGGCAATATCTCTATGGAAGTAGATTGCCCAACCTTCCTTCTGAGGAGTGGCTGGGGGTTTGAACCACCAGGCTTCTGGTTAGCAGTCAAATGTCTTAGGCACTACACCACCAGAGCTCCCTAACTATATACATGGACCTTGCCAATTAGAATACACAGGAATCAAATTGACTACATCTGTGGAAAGAGACAACAGAGAAGCTCAATATCATCAGTCAGAACAAGGACAGGGGCCAATGGCAGAATGAGCAATTACCTATTGCAAGTTCAAGTTAAAGCTGAAAAAATTAAAACAAATCCATGAGGCCCAAAGTACAACCTTGAGCATATCCCACCTGAATATAACCTCAAGAATAGATTTTATGCATTGAACATTAAAGATTGAAGACCAGATGAGTTATGGGATGACATCAAGATCATAATACATGAAGAAAGAAAAAGGTTATGAATTTTTTGAATATGAATAGCAAAACACAAGAAAAAACAAAATGGATGTCAAAAGAAACACTGAAACTTACTCTTGAACACAGAATAACTAAAGCAAACAGAAGGAAAGATGACAGAAGAGAGCAGAATAGATTTCAAAGGGCAGCTTGAGAAGACAAAGTAAAGGATTATAATGAAATGTTCAAGGACTTGGAGTTAGAAAACCAAAAGGGAAGAACATACATGGCATTTCTCAAGCTGAAAGAACTGAAGAAAAAATTTAAGCTTCGAGTTGCAATATTGAAAGATTCTTTGGGCAAGATACTGAATACACAGAGTCACTGTACCAAAAAGAATTGGCCAATGTTCAACCATTTCAGGAGGTAGTATAAGATTAAGAACCAACAGTACTGAAGGAAGATTCCAGGCTGCACTGAAGACATTGGTGAAAAACAAGGCTCCAGGATTTGATGGAATACCAATTGAGATATTTCAAAAAATAGATACAATGTTGGAAGCACTTACTCATCTATGCCAAGAAATTTGAAATCAAATTTGGAAGCCAACCAACTGGAAGAGATCCATATTTGTGCCCATTCCAAAGAAAGGTGATCCAATGGAATGCCGAAATTATTAAACAATATCATAAATATCACACCCAAGTAAAATTTTGCTGAAGATAATTTTAAAATGGTTACAGCAGTCCATCAACAGGGAGCTGCCAGAAAATAAAGGTGGATTCAGAAGAGGATGTGGAATGAGGATATAATTGCTAATGTCAGATGGATCTTGGTGGAAAGCAGAGAACATCAGAAATATGTTTTTCTGTGTTTTACTGACTATGCAAAGGAATTTGACTGTAAGGATCACAACACATTATGAATAACATTTTGAAGAATGGGAAAACTGACCAAGAGGCAGTTGTTAAAACACAACGAAGGGACACTGTGTGATTTAAAATCAGGAAAAGTGTGTGTGTCAGGGCTGTATCTTTTCACCATACTTATTCAGTCTGTATGCTGAGCAAATAATCTGAGAAGGTAGTTATATGAAGAAGAATGTGTGTGACATCAAGATTGGAGGAAGACATTAACAACCTGTGATATGCAGATAACAACCTTTCTTGCTGGAAAGCGAAGAGGACTTGAAGCAGTTACTAAGGAAGATCATAGACTACCACTTTCAGTAAGGATTATACCTCAACATAAAGAAAACAAAAATCCTTATAACTGATCCAATAAAAAAAAATCATGATAAACAGAGAAAAGATTGAAGTTGTCAAGGATTTCATTTCATTGATCCATAATCAATGTCCACAGAAGCTGCAGTGAAAAAAATCAAAGGACCTACTGTGTCGGGTAGATTTGCAGTGCAAAGGACTTCTTTAAAGCGTTCAAAAGCAAAGATGTCACTTTGAGAACTAAGGTGGGCCTGATCCAAGCCACGGTATTTTTGGATACCTTACATGCATGAGAAAACTGGACAATGAATAAGGAAGACTGAAGATTTGATGTCTTTGAAATATGGTGTTGGTGAAGTATTGAATATACCATGGTCTGCCAGAAGAACAAACAAATCAGAATGTGCTTTAGAAGAGAGGATGGCAAGACTTCATCTCAAACTCTGGATATGTTATCAGAGGGACCAGTTCCTGAGAAAGGACATCATGCTTGCTAAGGTAGAGGGTCACTGAAAAAGAAGAAAAGCCTTAATGAGATGTATTTGCACAGTGGCTACAACAATGGGCTCAAGGATACCAACAATTATAAGGATGGTGTAGGATCAAGCACTGTTTGCTTGTGCTGTACACATGGTTGCTAAGGATTGGAACCCATTGGACGGCACCTAACAACAACAACTTTACGTAAATACAATTTACGACTTTGGACAGCTGAGGAAATTGAGATGCAGAAAGTCTAAATGGTTTCTCAGGATCACAGCATAGTCAGAGGTGAAGACAAGGAGAATACCTCTACCTTCTGACTGTTTATGGCTTTACCTCAGGATGCCCTCTTTACCTCAGAATGCCATCCTGGCAGCCAGTGAACCATGAATGGTTCACTGGCTGCCAGGATGTGCACTAAGTCTAGCCCTTTAAAACTTGTTCTTCTTGTGGCATCTCCACATGCAAATGGATAAAGAACTTCCTTTCTCCACAGATTAGAAGAATATTGATGCTCCAACAAATGTTTTTACTTCCTACTGTGCCATCCCCTCTCTGGGGACTTGGGCTTAGTCCTGTCAGCCAGTCTGTCCACTGCTGCCTATTGTCCTCTCTGAAGGCTATCAGTTTCTAATCTCCCACAGGAACCCCTTCTTCCTAATCCAAATACTTAGGGGAATTTCAGCAGCTCAGCAAGTGAAGAGAGATGGAAACAGATAGTCTAAACCCTGAAGGGCAAATTCATTTGGATAAGTAAGAACCTTACAGTATTTAACTTTTGAGTTGGCCAAAGAGAAATAAGGCTGGGGAAGACCTATTTCCATTCTTCATTCCTTGCTGATGCAGGCTTCCAAATATCCTATTGGTTTTGCTTTGGGAGGTGTTTGTTTTCAGGATGTTTTTTTCTTTTTCCTTATGTGTGTCCCTTCTTTTTAAATTTCATAGGTACATGTAATATTTATGTGTCAGTGACCTTTCAAAGCAGTTTTAGAGATTGACTGTTTACATTTAGGAATTTTCTTTAAGGTCTACAAAGTCCTTTGTGCTCTTTCCAGGAAAGGCACTGGTAAGAACCAAAACAAACAACTGAATAACTCAAATTCGATCGGAGCCAAATCTCTTATGAGAGTAAGAAAAAAAGTTAACATTTGTTTCCTTTCCCTCCCCAACACAGTCCAATATACTTGAGCCATTCCTACTTCCATTCTGCTTCAGAAAGTGCATATGAGTTGTTTATGGATAAATTCTAAGCTCTGTGTTGTAGAAATCTTGACATTGGGAGATTTTGCAAAACATGCTTCGGAGATGATCCAGAAACAATGAAAACAATGTTTACTTAGCCAAATCTCTTGGAAAATTTATCCCAGATATTTTTACATTTGTCTCTTTGACCATGGAGGACAGAATACTATTATTGCTCCAGCCAGATTTTACCTTTCCCTCATGGGACTGGGGCTACATCATTCAGGTTCCAACTGTTCTATAGGCACTGTCCTCAGAGATTCATCAGAAGCCAGGGTGCTACCTGTAACGGTTACTCTTGAGCCCACACTGACCAAATTGAATCATGTTTACTTGTTTGATTCTGTAAAAAAATTATAGGGTCAGCAACAGCATTATTTAGAGTTGGAAAATGCTATATTCAAATGTTATTTCTTTCATTGACTTTGGGCAAGTTATTTTTATGTTAAGAGTCCCTGGGTGGTACATGGTTAACGTGCTCAACTGCTAACTTAATAGTTGGAAGTTTGAGTCTACCCAGAAGTACCTCAGAAGAAAGCCCTGGTGATCTACTTCTGAAAAATCAACCACTGACAACTCTGTACAGCACAGTTCCATGCTGATATATGTGGGGGCACCATGAGTCAGAATCAACCCTATGGCAGGTGGGTTTTTTTTTAAATCTGTGGGAGTCTCAGTTACGCTGGTCGTACAACAGTGATGATATTAGCTGTAAGGATTAAATGAGATAATGGATGCAAAATCTCCTGATATGGTTCTTGACAATATGTATTAGTCAATATGTACTAGTCTTCTCTATTTATACTACAGAGCTCTCTGAGATATTTATTTCAAAGACTACATAAATTCATGGCATCATGCTTATTAGCCAGTATGTGTCACAAAACAAACCTCCGTTAAAAAGGGAAGTGAGTCACAGATTGAGGCTGACCTACAAAACAGATAGATTATTTTCCTGAAGGGAAATGACGTTTCTCATGGTTTCTACCACAGCAACAAGGAGCCCAGCTTTCCAGGGAGGTGACCGCTCTAGAGTGTGACTGTAATCAACTGATTAAGATCTCTCTTGCACTTAGATCTCTGGGATTTCTAAGCCTTCTCAACATTGAATAATAGAACTGACAGAGAAAGAATCTCATGGAACAATGACTATTTCATTAGAAGTTTGAGGCCATGGGATATGTAAAATAACTGGAAGGTCATCTAAGTTAACTGTATGGTTACCTCATGAATGTACAGTAATATTAACCCTTCTATTTTCATCTGGGAGCTCTGGTGGCATAATGTCTAAGCCATTTGACTGCTAACCAGAAGGTTGGTGGTTCAAACCCACCAGCCACTTCTCGGAAGGGTGACTGGGCAATCTATTTCCATAGAGATACTGCCTCGGAAACCCAAGGAGGTGTTGCTATGGGTCAAATCAACTCGACAGCAGTGAGTTTGGTTTGGTTTATTTTCATCTACCACCACTGCTCCTGCTAAGACTTCTCTAGTTGCCTAGTCTCCTGATCTTCAACCAGCTGTTCTATATCAAAACTTCTTTGTGTTGTCCAACACTAGTGTTGATATGGTAATACATACTACTCTTCTAAGTGGTTTAGGCATATTAATTCATCCACTAACAAGTCAGTGGCCAGTGTTCTTATTATCCTTATTTTACATATAAGGAAACTGAGACACAGAGTGGTCAAGGATATTGTGTAAGATCATAGTGCAATCCTAGGCAGTCAAGATCATGAGCTCATACTCTTAATTTCATCAGATTGTCTCTCTAAAGGTGTAAACTTTAAAAGATATGTATTCTTGCCACTCTCAAAGATGTATAATAAGTCAAATTACGTGAATACTGTTTTCTTTAGCAGAAGCATCTTAAGATCTATGTAAGGAACATCTAAAAATAATTTGTCATTAGTACTTCAAGTATTTGGTTGATTTTTGGAGGGCTTTACTTGATGATGATGTTCTTCATTCCCTCCAAGTTATTATAATCTATGCCTGGGCAGTAGTAGGAAAGACAGCATTGAATTCTTATCCCATAACACAGCCCTTTCCTTCCTTCTATCAGCCCCTTTCTGGAGGGTGCCTCCCATGGCTGAGGAAGAGAAACATGGTGGGAGATCAGAGTCTAATGTCTGATTTCCATTCTAAATTCTATCAGTTTCCTGTGGCTTCACATTTCTTAAATAGTAATGTAAAGGAGGGAAATGATTACATGACAAAGAATACTGAATAAAGAGGCAGGGTTCCAGTCCAAGCACTTCAACTTGCCCTTTACAACTTGAGGATTACCCCAAAAGCTCTTCGGTTCTAACTATTCCAGAGTCAAAGAAGCTAATACACACTTAGGAATGGATGACTTAGAGCCTTCCATTATTTCCTTAAGGGATATGTGCATTTTAAATGATTAAATATGTACTAACACCACCCATCTGTTGGTTTGTTATACCATGGTAGCTTGTATGTTGCTTCAATGCTGAAAGCTATGCCACTAGTATCTCAAATACTATCAGGGTCACCCATGGTGGACAGGTTTCAGAGGAGCTTCTAGACTAAGACAGACTAGGATGAAAGATGGGGCAGTCCACTTCTGAAAAAACTGTCTGCTGAAAACCTCATGAATAGCAGTTAAACACTGTCTGACTCAGTACAGAAGATGAGTCCTTCACATTTGAAGACATCTGAAAAATAGATTTGACACACTGAACACCAAGGTTCAAAGACCAGATGAGTTGTGGGATGACATCAAGGACATCATAAATGAAGAAAGAAAAAGATCATTAAAAAGATAGGAAAGAAAGTCAAAAAATAGATGTCAGAAGAGACTCTGAAACTTGCTCTCAAACACAGAGTAGCTAAAGCAAATGGAAGAAATGAAGTAAAAGAGGTGAAGAGAATATTTCAAAGGGCAGCTTGAGAAAACAAGGTGAAGTATTATAATGAAATGTGCAAGATCTGGAGTTAGAAAACCAAAAGGGAAGAACATGCTCAGCATTTCTCAAGCTGAAAGAACTGAGAAAAAGTTTAAGCCTAAAGTTGCAATACTGAAGGATTTTATGGGCAAAATACTGAATGATACAAGAAATATCAAAAGAAGATGGAAGGAATACAGAGTCACTGTACCAAAAGAACTTATTGATGTTTAACCATTTCAGGAGGTAGCATACGATCAAGAACTAATAGTATTGAAGGAATAATAGTATTGAAGGAATAAATAAAAGCTGCACTGAAGGAATTGGTGAAAAACAAGGCTCCAGGAATTGACAGAATGCCTATTGAGATGTTTCAACAAACAGATGCAAAGCGGAACCACTCACTTGTTTATGACAAGATATTTGGAAGATAGCTACCTAGACAACTGACTGGAAGAGATCTATATACGTGATCCAACAGAATGCAGAAATTATCAAACAATATCATTAATATCACATATAAGTAAAATGTTGCTGAAAATAATAATTAAATAAACCCAAAAACCTAATGTAATGGTATATCAACCAGGAACTGCTGGAAATTCAAGCTGGATTCAGAAGAGGATGTGAAATGAGGGATATCATTGCTCATGTAAGATAGATCTTGATTGAAAGGAGAGAATATGAGAAAGATGTTTACCTGTGTTTTATTGACTACACAAAGGCATTCAATTGCATGGATCATAACAAATTATGGATAACACTGCAAAGAATGGGACTTGTAGAAAACTTAATTATGCTCATGAGGAACCTGCACATGGACCAGGAGGCATGGTTTTAATCAGGAAAAATGTGCCTCAGGGTTGTATCCTTTTCACCATACTTATTCAATCTGTATGGTGAGCAAATAATCCAAGAAGCTGGCCAATACATAGAAGAATAAGGCATCAGATTTGGAGGAAGACTCATTAACAACTTGTGATATGCAGATGACACAACCTTGCTTGCTGAAAGGAAAGAAGACTTGAAGCATTTACTGATAAAGACCAAAGACTACAGCCTCCAGTGTGGATTACACCTCGACATAATGAGAACAAAAATACTCATAACTGGACCAATGAACAATATCATGATAAATAGAGAAAAGACTGAAGTTGTCAATGATTTCATTTCACTTGTACCCATAATCAGTGCCCATGGAATAAACAGTTAAGTAATCAAAAGGCATATTGCATTGGGCAAATCTGCAAAAGAATTCTTTAAAGTGTTAAAGAGCAAAGGTGTCACTTTGAAGACAAAGGTACACCTGGCCCAAGCCATGGTATTTTCAACTGCCTCATATGCATGTGAAAGCTAGATAATGAATAAGGAAGACCATGAAACATTGATTCATTTGAATTATGGTGTTGGCAAATAATATTGAATGTACCATGGACTGCCAGATAAAGGAACAAATCTGTCTTAGATGAAATACAGAAAGAATGCTTGTTAGAATGAAGGATGGTAAGACTTTGCCTCTCGTGTTTTGGTCATGTTGTCAGGAGGGACCAGTTTCTAGAGAAGGATATCATGCTTGGTAAATTAGAGGGTCAGTGAAAAAGAAGACGACCTTCAATGAAATGGATTGACACAGTGGCTATAACAGTGGGCATAGTAACATTTGTGAGGATGACAGAGGACTGGGCAGTGTTTTGTTCTGTTGTACATGGGTTGTACATAGGGTGAGTTAGGCTCAGTGGCACCTAACAACAACAACAAGAACATATATATATACTAATGCATACATTTTAAATGATTAAATATATACTTAAATGATTAAATGCAAATCTCATAATTAGAACATTAGTGGGTTATTTGACATATATGCTTTATGCATCCGGCATCCTTCAAAAACAAAGATCACCAAATTTAACTCTAAGAAAGGCCAGCAGGAAGAAGGGGAAGGTGTTCAAGACTCCTAGGCATTCATAGGTAGAAAGAGGGGTACAATACTCACTTCTCTCTTTCCTCTCCCTACCCATCTTAGTATCGTCTAAACTCTTGGTGGCTCAGTCTCAAGGAAACATAAGTCCTGTGACAAGTAGGTGAGGCATGATCTTTCCTTACCCTTTCTGGGAACTGGTCTCATCCTAGATGCCCTCACCTTCACATTAATGTACTGAAGAGCAATTAAATGGCCTTTCAGGAACTTCCCGGGGAACTGGCTTATGCTGGTGAAGTGGAAAGCCCTGCTCCAAAGTTTTACCCTCCTCCTTCTTTCCTTGATTCTGTCCTACAAATCCCATAATGATCTCTTTCTCCAAGTCTAGTGTCACCTGGTAAAAGGACTCATGGTCAAAAGTGACTCATAGGATTATCAGAACTCCTGAGGAACGGCTGGGCAATCCATCACCATCCAGACCCTGAACAGCCATCTAACCTGGAGTCCTGTACAATGAGAAGCACAAAGGCTCAGGCATTAAAGGAGAACCAACTTCAAACTTCACTCTACCAGTTAGTAGTGTTTAGCCTTGGAAAATTCACCTAACTTCTCAAGACCTAAGTTTTCTGAAATCTGCTCCTTTATAACTTTGTAAAGATGAAATGTAATATGTATGTACAGTGCAATTTACATCAATTGCCTAGCTAGAAGCTAGGATACCAAGAGTTAAATTCCTACCTCCACCCTTGTCCCTTAAGCTACTGTGTGAACTCTGTGGTCTTCTGGGTCTGTGGCTCTTTTTATGGTAATAATTCACACTTAATAAGAGAGAATGATTTTGCTGAGATAGAATATTTAAAAACCAACTTTTAGCATTTAAAACACTCCAAAACCTTACCAACAGATGATTTTAATTCTAAACAATAATACAAAATTATATAAAATAAAGGTTATGTGCCAATTCCAATTATGTTATTCTACTTATTAGGTGAAAGGATTTGTCAATTAGAGGGGGAACACAGTTTTTTTTCCTCCTAATATTACATTAAGGAGTCCTGATAGCACAGTGATTAATTAAGTGCTTGGCTGTTAACTGAAAATTCTATGGTTCGAACCACAGCTGAGCTGCAGGAAAGAGATGTGGCTGTCTGCTTCCATAAAGATCACAGCCTTAGAAATCCTGTTCAACAGGTCACTACAAGTCAGAATCAACTTGCTGGCAATGGGTTTTTTAAGATTTTTTAAAAATTACATTACAAGTGATGCATTTCCTCTTCATGAGGGAGAAAGAAGAATCTGGTCACTAACCCACAGAGAAGATAAATATTTGCTGAGTGAATGAATGTTCTTATGGAGTTGTAATAAAAAGAAAAGACAGGATTTTAGATGCAAGAACCCTAAATTATTTAATGAAATCTTTGCTGAGAGGCCTGTGATTGAGGTGTTGGCTTTCCTGAGAGAAAGTCTGTGTTGTATTTCAGCATGTGTGCTCCATTGAAGGTAAAGGCCAGTGACCCTGGATTCCTCATCAGGACCTCAAGAGACCCAACTGATGAAAGATGATGAGGAAAAGCTCAAAGGAAGTAGGTGGATTTAGCATGGAGAGGAGAGGGCAAGGTAGATTACAAAACAGCATGCAAAGAGTATAGGAAAGACAGGAAAGAGAACACAACATTTCTATTAAAATATGCTTAATCCAATGTTAAAGAGGTTTAGGTTAGGCATAAAAAGGATTTTTTCACAGTGAAGTTAGAAAGCAATGTTGAATTTTTTCTTTCTCTCTGCCTGTTTGTCTCTTTTCTTTCTCAGTATCTTTCCCTCTTGTTTGGTTGGAAGAATATGGAATTTCCTTCTTGGAAATTCTGAGTCCTAGAGGGCTGAGACAGATCTCCTAAAGATCCCTCCTACCTCAACAACCCTATAGTAGGATATAATATGGCTGCTCTAACAGGAAGTATATATACTGATGAAAGTATGTTCCAGCATCCTTGGATAGTTAGAGATACATGGTTAGTCTGTGTGTTTGCTGGAAAAAGGAACTCTAGTGCTATAAAACCCTGATTCTATATCATTTGATTTCTAAGCTTGAAAGGGTTTTAAAGTTTTGTTTTAATTTGAACGCCATGACATAAATGCAGTTATGCATTCTTAATTTTACCTTAGGTTTATATGCATTCAGCATTGACATCTCTACATTTTGACCTCTGACGTGTTTTGGTTGTCTCTGGACTGGTGGTGACGATGACTTCTGGTTATTGCGGCAGACACAAATGAAAAAGAAGAGTAAAGCAATGGCCAGGGGAATAGCAACACTTGGCACCAGTATGTACAGGATTTCCATTTTATTCTTCTCCTTGGAATCCTTTGAATCTAAGTGCAAAAACAAAAAGAGCAAACATACTCGTTACAATAACATGTATAATATTACATTGCATACTTTAAAATGACCTCCTATTCTTCTATACACACAAATCCACTGTGAGAAGAAAAAAAAAAAAAAAGAATCCATTGCTTATTAAAATTTGTTTCCATCAAACCTTCAACATAATTTATTGAAGTTAAAAAGTTTAAAGTTCAAATGTTTAAAAATTGCAAAGGGACATTATGAAGCCTTTGTATTTGTGTGGGTCTCCCTCTGATGTTGCCTATCTTCAGCTGCCGACCTGCATTTCTCTAACACCTTAAAAGTTAAATGCCATGGGAATGGACTGTATATATCCAAGAGCATTAATGTGGACTGCAGGGCTCTTCTTCTATTGGCTGTTAGCCCAGATCAACCACCACAATGTGGTGCTCCTGAAATCATGCCCTTGTCTTGGCCAACCTGGACTTACAGGGCCTGTCCTGTATCTTCCAGAATTGACATCACTAGAAAATTCTGGCCTCAGTGTCTGCAAAGTCACTGGCCTGAGAATACAGGGTCTTGAGTCAAAACTAGTTCAGTCTCTAATCAGCTGTGTAACCTTGAACAAATCATTGACATCACTGGTCCTCATTTTTTTCTCACCTACAAAAGTGAAGTGTGTGTTCTAAATAGTGTCTGTAGTCCTTCCAGCATAGCAGTACAGTATAACTTGATACTTTCTTTAAACCCTAGAATTATTCTTAAATGGTCTCATGTGAAGCCAATAATTATGAGTATTAACACTTGAACTATATTTTGAAACCATATACACCTGCTTGAAGAACACTGTAATATGTATAGAAGGATATGAGGTAAATTTTTGTTTTATCAGTTTGAGTCTGACTTTTAAAATTCAACACTATGGGCATATAAGGAGCTCTGGTGGCCTGGTGCCTAAGGCATTTGCTGCTAACCAGAAGGCTGGCAGTTCAAACCCACCAGCCACTCTGAGGAAGGAAGACTGAGCAATCTATTTCCGTAAAGATTTACTGCCCCAGAAACCCAAAGAGAGGTCGCTATGAGTCAGAATTGACTCAAAGGCAGTAAGTTTAGTTTTGGTTTTATGGGCATATTATCATTAATCATAGCATAGTGCCTAAGGCACTTGACTGCTAACCAGAAGGCTCGCGGTTCAAACCCACCAGCCACTCCTCAGAAGGAAAATGCGGTAATCTACTTCCGTAGTGATACTGCCTCGGAAACCCAAAGAGGGGTCGCTATGAGTCGGGTCTGACTCGATGGCACATAACAACAACAAAGAAAGAAGAAGAAACCCTTATGGCACCCTTAAGCTCTCAGCTGCTAACTGAAAGGTCAGTTGTTCAAACTCACCAGCCACTCCATAGGAAAAAAGATGTAACAATCTGCTTCTGTAAAAATTTACAGCCTTAGAAGCCCTCTGGGCATTTCTACTCTGTTCTATATAGTTGCTATGAGTCAAAATTGACTCAATGGCAGGAGGAAAGACAGGGGTCACATAATGACATACCCTGGCAACCAATAATCTCCTCAGATAGCTTGCTTTAATAAAATTGAGGTTGACACAAAACCCACAGATGATTATTTTCTTTACAAGAGAATAAGTGATGCAGTCATATAATCATCCTTTCACCTATTCATTGTTCAATAAACAAAATCTATGTGCCAAGTGTAAGAGCCCTGTTGGCATAGTGGTTAAAGTGCTTGGCTGCTAACTGAAAGGTCAGCAGTTTCAACCTACCAGCTGCTCTGGGGGAGAAAGAAGTGTCAGTCTGCTTCTGTAAAGATTACAGCTTTGGGAACCCTATGGGGCAGTTCTACTCTGCCCTATAGGGTTGCTGAGTTGGATTAGACTCGATAGCAGTAGGTTTGGTTTTTCTGGAATGGGCCAAGCACCATTCTAAGTACTGAGAATATAAAATTAAGTAAGATATACCTTCTGCCATTAATGAGATCATGGTCTGGTAAGGAAAACAGAAAAGATAATTACAATACATTTTTGTACAACATAAGTATAACTAGAGCGGTAAAGGGTGCAAAAAGTTCTTTTAAATGTTGAGCTGCTCTAGCACCAGTAAATTAGAATATAATATACAGTTGATTCTTGTTATTTTTTTATAAGAAGTTATGTTCTGTAAAGTCACTGCAAACACTAATTTGTGAACAATGAGCCTTTGTTCCCAGGGCAAACACAAGGATGGGTTCTTGTGAGGCTCTGGTCACAACATTTTTGTCAACTGATCAACATATAACCTGGTTTTATGTGTATTTCTGTTTAAAGACACTTAATACATATTATTGATTCATTAACATAGAACTCCTGACACCAACACTGTAACTCACGCCCGAACGAAGCTTATCTCACACGCATATTTTCTCCATAACACAATCACAACCTTCTCGCACTTTGGAACACTAGACAGGATGTCAGCATTATGCTTAACCAATTATTTTAAGCAATGAAATCACCAACAAAAGGCACAAACATGTGAAATATAAATAGACTGCAAAAAGGACACATATTTATAGTATGAAAGCTGAAACAAGAAGGCAGTGTCACCTTATTTGACCTCAGTTAGAAACATACATGGCAGGTGACTCAAATTTTTTATTGTTCTGTGCATGTCTGTAAGTGACTCCAAAAACACAATGAGTATTGATTTTAGGGTTACAAATGAGTTTTAGTGAGTGGGTGAATTTGCATATAAGGAATCCATGAGTAATGAGATTAACTATACATGGTTAATATTTGGGAACATATTGTGCAAATGACCTATAGCAGCAATTAATCACATTTCCTTTTTTCCCACACAAACACTATGTTTATATTCTAGAATTTTTATTCTTTCTTATAAACTCACACTTCGATGTTAGTAGGAACTCTGCTGGTACAGTGGTTAAAGTGCTTGGCTGTTAACTGAAAGGCCAGCAGTTTGAACCCACAAGCTGGTCCATGGGAGAAAGATATGGCAGTCTGCTTCCATAAAGATTTATAGCCTTAGAAACCCTATGCAGCAGTTCTACTGTCCTATTGGTTCACTGTAAGTCAGAATTGAGGGCAATGGGTTTTTGGTGGTTTATTTATTTATTTATTTTTGCCATTATTAAGGATTCTTGATGGTGCAGTGGTTAACTGCTTGGCTGGTAACAGAAAGGTTAGTGGTTCAAACCCACCAGCCACTCTGGGAGAAAGATGTGCTATAGTCTTGGAAACTCTGTAGAGTAGTTCTACTCTGTCCTGTAGGGTTACTATAGTCAGGATTGACTTGATGGTAAAGGGTTTATTTTGGTTTTGGTGATGCAATTGTTAAAAGTGCTTGGCTGCTAATCAAGAGGTTGGCAGTTCAAGTCCACCAGCTGCTCTATGGGAGAAAGATGTGGCAGTGTGCTTCTGTAAAGAGTACAGCTTTGGAAACCCTATAGGACAGTTCTACTCTGTCATATAAGGTTGCCATGAGTTGGAATTGACTCAGTGGCAGTGGGATTGTGTCATTGTTTTGTTTTTGGTATTATTAAGGAGCCCTGATAGTTCAGTGGTTAAGTGCTTGGCAGGTAACTGGAAGGTCAGTGTTTCAAACCCACCAACTTCTCTGGGGAGAAAGACTAGGCAGTTTGCTTTGGTAAATATTACATCCTTGGAAACCCTATGGTTCTACTCTGTCCTATAGGGTTTCTATGAGTTGGAATAGACTTGATGGCAGTGGTTTCTTTTGGTTGGTTTGGTGTTATTATCTTGGTTTTACATATAGAAAAACTGAGGCTGAGAAAGGATTGTAGAAGATTTATGCAAGACATCAGAAAGCTGGATGTTAGGATTGTATTAACAGTGTGTTAACCCTTAGAAGGGTTTGGGGATGGGTAAAACCTATTTACTCCATCTAATAAGAATATTTTAAGGTTCATTGTCCCATTTTGGCAAAAAATTTATTTTTACTATGGGCCAGCCACTATTCTAAGCACTTTTCCATAATTCATTTCACTTTAGGTACCATTCTTATCTCCATTTTCATAGATGAGGAAAGCTGAGGGACAGAGTGGTTAAATAACTTGCAAGGACATATAGCTAGTAAGTGAAAAGCTGCGATCCCTACCTTGTTGGCCTTGATTCAGTGCTCCTATTCTATATTATACTGCCAGTAATTTGAGAATGGAGTCTCTGAGTAGTACAGTGGTTAACACACTTGGCTACTAACTGAAAGGTTGGTGGTTCAAGTCCACCCAGAGGCGCCTCAGATGAAAGGCCTGGTGATCTACTTCTGAAAATTCAGCCATTGAAAACTTTATGGAACACAGTTGCCTTCTGACACATATGGGGTTGCCACGAGTTCGAATGGACTTGATGATGGGTAACTGGTTTAATTTGAGAATGGTTGTTGCTTTGCACTTATTTTTCTCATAGTAGGTTTCTTCCTGTTCTATGGATGTAGGAAGGATGAGGTGAGTCTAAAAAGCAGAGAATAACACTGAAACTTCACCAGATACACAGCCTTTGAACTTTCACTTCACATAGTGACAGGGAACTGTATAACCCAATGTGCAAAATGTAAATGTATATTGGAGACCATTGTAACCACTGCTGGGAACTGGGTCTCATGTGCTTTGTTGTAGTTGTTGTTATTTGCCGTTCAGTTGGCTCCAACTCATAGCAACCCCTCCTTGGGTTTCTGAGGCAGTATCACTACGGAAATAGATTGCTCCATCTTGATTATGTCTGTGGGTATGTGGATACATAGAAAGAAACCACACATGTGTAAGAGTGCTTACCACAGGGCTTAGCACATATATACATACAACACAGAGACAACCTAGTAAAAAGAGGGAAGTGCATTTTAGAGTCAGACACCCCTGAATACTGCTTTTCTCAGTATCTATGTTTCAGTAGGTACTTAGTCTCTCTGAGCACAGTCCTTTGTAAAATAGGAATGATAATACCTACTTTATAGAATTGTCATAAAGAATAAATAAAGTAGCATGGAAGTCATTGTAAAGAATAAATGAATCTAGGCAGGGGGCAGTGTGCCCATGACTATGTGTATGGTTACCAGACAATGCTTCTACATGCATATCTGTATGTGCTGTAAGAATGTTCAGGTGTATAGTAGAGCTGACAAGGGGCAAGGTTGTGGTGGTTTCTTGGCCACAGCCAGCTACCCTGAGGTAGCAAGTAGTTGGACCTGTGGGCTCGGGATCATAGCCACAGGGGACATCAAATTCAATTGGCATAACATACTACACAAAAACATTGTTCTACAACCTACTTTGGTGAGTACCAACTGGGATCTTAAAAGCCTGCAAGCAACTATCTAGATGCAATGATGGGTCTTTCCTTGTCCAGAGCAAAGAAGAATGAAAAAAAACAAAGACTCATGAAAATAATTAGTCCAAGGGACTGGTAGACCATGTGAGCCTCAGCCTATATGACTATGAGACCAGAAGAACTCTACCACTGTAGACCAGGTTTGAATTCGGTGTGTGTACTACTGTGATTGCTGGGATGACCAAAATAAAGGCAGACCCCCCACGAGCCAAGGGTCCCACGGAGGTGTGCTGCAGTGAGTGCACTTAGCACCAATTGCTCGTCGACCTGAACCCCACTGCGCAGCTCCTGGCCTCCCGCCACCTCACACGGAAGCTCTACAAGTGCATCAAGAAAGCCGTGAAACAGAAGCAGAAGCAGATTCAGCATGGTGTGAAGGAGGTTCAGAAGTTTATCAACAAAGGTGATAATTAAATTGGTACAACCATAGTGGAAAGCAGTATGGCGATACCTTCAAAAGTTGGAATTAGAAATACCATTTGACCTAGCCATTCCATTACTAGGTATATACCCTAAAGAAGTGAGAGCCAAGACAAGAACAGATATATGCACACCCATGTTCATTGCAGCACTATTTACAATAGCCAAAAGATGAAAACAACCTAGGTGTCC